>NC_088855.1:59151048-59751048 GCF_963853765.1 Magallana gigas | reverse complement strand
ATTGAACTTTGAGATTCAGGGTTTCCTAGATCCTAAGATGTGACTACTTAACTGGATTAATAAAAAAACTTCAGGAGAGATAAAATCTGGTTCAAAGGAAAATGTTACTGTTTTTTCATTATTGCAAATGCTTTTACCTTGATTGAAGCATTAGATAAGATTATTTATGAAATCATGAAAACCCTTATAAATGTACATCATATCCTCTAGTCCGCAATGAGCAAATGCAGGGGTTTCAGTAAATAACATTAAGTCACCTTCTATGTAATTCTTTCCCATTCAATCTTGTGCATTTTGAAAAGGAAATTAACATGCTTACTTGAGTGACCACAAAAGACAAACATAATCCAGTGCAAGAGAGAGAGTGACCTTCAGTGACCTTCAGACACAGGTCAAAGGAACACAGAACTAGAAAACTACCGACCTGTCACAGAGTGTTAATGTAGTGCCACCTCAGAGGGGAGGTTACTCTGTCATAAATGTTGTACTCCAGTTTACACATCTAGTTCAGATATCCTCTATAGACCCCTTATAGTTTTATATACCTGGTATATAATGATACATTCCCCTTGGAAATTTTTTCAATCTGCTTTTGAAAAGTCTCAAAAAAGCAATAAAATTTATTGCATCTACCCTAACTTAATTATTTACTATTACTTTTAAAACTGACTCAAAATAAATTTACCAATAATAGTTAAAGAAATTCCTAAGCCAACAAAAAAAATGGTTCAAAGATCCGCTCACATCTAATTTAACATTGTACATTGCCTATTTTTATCACTAAATGAACAAAATTAAAATTTCGCATGTGCACTTGAAAATCTATAAAAAAATTCGGATAAATTTATGAACTTGTTTTAGATACTCAAGTCAGTAAAACGCTTGACTTCATTAAATAACATAATTGCAATCATCGTGATAATTCAGATTTAACTATTTCATTTGAAAATGGCCGCCAACTCTAGTTAGAGGACATTCAAGTTATGATCGCGACAGCAATGATTTTAGTTTTGGTATGAAGAAGAAAGTCATTTACGGTAACTACAAATGTATACAGAAGGAGAGGTTCTGCAGCTTGTACTATACTACCGGTAAATATCCCATTATGCCTAAACACATGGCTTTCTCAAGCCTTGTAGTTGTGGTGTTTCTTAAAGAACATGATGACTTCTTCATTTTATTTAGTTTTAGCTAATTAATCTGATAAGATAGATACATTCATCGTAAGGTAACTATTTTTTTGCTTTGAAACATTGCTTTTAATTTCTGGATTTTAATAAGAATTGCGCATTATTAAAATAAAAGAAAAAAATATTTCATCTTTTTTTTGTAATGAAAAAAAAAATTATCACAACCCGACCGCATCTGTTTTTGAAAATATTGGCCTAATTAAAACCAAGAGTTTAATTTTTATGGCCTAATTCATGTTAATGCTGACAGATTGTTTCTAGTTCATGTTTCTACTTTTGTTAGAAATAAAAAAAAAAAACCAACCTAACAAATTCAAGAAAGAAGATAGAAGAGTGAAAAAAAAAATCATAAATGTGAAAATAAAAATCTGGTTTTGTTTTTTAAATCTACAAGAGTTTCTAAATGTAATCTAGACAACTTTCTATTTAAGAACTACAAAGATATAATAGGTACTACTAGTATATCTACATATCTACTGGTATATGTGATCTATGTAGGAGAGATTGTGAGGACAAATCTACCAGAGGATAGTGCATGCTAGGAGTACAACATCTACAGAGGAAGTGCTACCAAGTTATCCAGAGTGCAAACTTACACGGGTACAAGGATGGCATAGACGGAGGGGTCAAACTTCTTTGGAAAAATCATCAAAGTATTTCTGAATCAAAACTTGTTACCAAAAAGTGATATTCATAGATTTAAATTTTGACTGAAGGAATTGATAAAAGCAAAGCTGGAAAATGAAAATAAATTTCTGAATTACCGGTTATATATAAATGCTGATATAAATGAAAGAAGTTTTGATTTTGAAACAAGAATTATGAAACAAATGGAATATGTCATCCTTGTACCAGAGGAGTTTTTACACTCAGTGCATTCTAGGGTAGATTTCAAAACCAGCACATAAAATATTCTGGGGGGGTTGGTTCAAGATTTAAAAAATTAACTTTACTAAAATACGTAAAAATTACAATCAATATGAAATGCATGTAAAGCTAACCGTAAAATATATTGATATAAAAGAGAGAGATCAAAAATTCTAAGGCATCAATGTAAGTTTGATCAATTATCTATATCTATGGAGAGGGATATTTCCTGTGCTGGTTTCAGGGGGTGAACTCTGGGGGAGGTGACTACTACACTACACCAGTAACAAGACGTACTCTTCTCAGTTCCTGCTCGTTTTCCCTGTGTTCCATCACCGCGTTCTGCAGCTGCGTTTTCAGCTGGTTCAGCTCCGTCATCAGGCGCTGTTTCTTGCCCTCGCTGTTCTTTAGATCCGCTTGTTCCTGTTTTTCCGCCTCATTGGTCACTCTTTTATTGTTCTCGTCTGAAAACTTCTCAATCTGACGCAGATCTGCCTGGAGCTTTCTGATGATGGAATTCTTCTTCTTGATCTGTTAAAAGAGTGTAACATATGACAATTCATAGATGAGGACTTTCTCTTTGATATTCTATAAGATTTAAAAAAATTTATGTGTCAAAGATGTTTCTAATTTCATAAATAATTATTAAGCAGTGGAGATAACCATTGCATATTATTGTACATGCTTCCAAATTTTTTATATAAAGTTTAAATAATTCTTAATTACGAATAAGAACTCTACTTTTTTTCAATAATATACATCAAGAAATTAATTATCAGAAGCTGAATAAATGAGATACTTCTTCATCTTTATCATCCATGGCCGCCTTGAGTTTCTGCTCCAGGTCCTCAATCACTGTGGCGTTCTGTCTCTCCCGCTTGGAAACCTCCTGAATGTACTGCATTCTCTCCTTCTCTTCCTCTGGGGTGGTCAACAGCTTGTTCAGCAAAATGTCCCTGAGGTCAGACATATCCTTCAGAAACATACTGCAAGGCTCTGCTCGTCTTGCCTGGTTTTTGATCATGCTCAGGGCATTGGGATTGGTCAGGAATGCCCTGAGGATATTTTTACAGGAGCTGCTGAGCTGCTGTGCTACCAGACTGAGACTTCTCATGGTCCTCTCTGTCTGGCTGTCATAGCTCTCCACAGACTGGGCCGATCGGACGGACCGTGCACTAGCTACACTGCTCCTCCGTGACCCACCCATTTGTTCTGCCTCAGGCATAGGACTCTCTGTGCTGGCCCCATACTCTCCCATTCCCTCATCCTCAAAACCTTCACTCTTCTCTGTGCTAGCTGTTCTGATGCGTCTCTGGCGCATCTGAATATCAAGCTGCTGTTTGATTTCTTCATAGCTTTCCACAGTGTTTTTATGAATATCCAATAACAAAGAGAGTTCAGCTCCAAGGCTTACTCGAAACCTCTCTCTATTCTCTAAAATGAATGGAAGGATTGAAACAATTTCAGCTTTACAAATCGTATCCTCAAACACTGACATCACACGCTGGGCCTCGATCGTAGAAATCTTTTTTCTTGTTGGCTCTAATGCTCTTGATGGATCCAATCGCAATTTATTGCGAATTTTGTTTGGAGGAACACCAAACTTACTGTTAGGCGGGTGTGGCATATGTAATTTAAGGGTAGGCTCAGTTGGAATGGCCTCCGTAATTACACGCGACACTTGTCCCGTCGCCATTGTCTTTCCTTTCTTTAAAAATTACATACAATGTTGTGTCAGTTACTCTAAACGGACTCTGCCATCTTGATTTAACCTTATCACATTTAATTTGTTGACATGTCTTACACTAGCAACAGATAGTTCCATGTATCTTATATATATTCTTATGTATCAATTCATGATTATAAGTATTCTTTTAAATTATATATCAAAATATCATGTTGAGAGAGTTAATTTCAAATTTGGAACAATATAAACAGATGTTCACATAATTCAACAAAGTTATTTATCAAGTAGCGCATGAATATACCAATAGGACTACTTTCCCTTCGGAACCCACGACTGGAGAATTTCCGAATGGATAAACAAGTATGGCGGGTAATGTAGACCGTCCCCTTCGCCCAATCCGTGAAAACCAGCGGACTTCAAGTATATGTAAGTATTGCTCACAAATTAACGAGGCAAATGTTAATGTATACTTTTTTTTACATACTCTGTCTTCTCGATCATTGTTTTGAATAAGTAGCAAGAACTTTACAAGGTTACCCGATAAACAGATAAACTTTCACTTTCAAACTTGTTTACTTTTAGAGCTTTTAAACAAGTACTCTTGTTCAGTCTGATGCCATAGTATCAGAGGAGAAGAGTTCACATTCTCTAGACTACAGCAGGTTTTAAAACATTTTTTATCGAACATGTGTCCATTTAAGGAAGTATTTTAGCCCTAACAGATGGAATGAGATGCAAGTGATGAAACATGATACTGTATAATGTGTTCAGTCCTACCCTTGATGATCACATTACACTGTTTATGATGTATAAATTTCAAGCTGAAATTTTTGTGGAAAAATGACGATGAAAATGTCACCACTGAAAACTGTGAAACTTAACTAAATTGAAATTAAAATGAAATCCTATAGGCCCAGCCCGATATGTACGCTATACATGTATATCATGAAAACATGAGAAGAAAAATTTTTTTTTTACATCAAACATCATTTACATAAAAATATAATTATATATATGTTAATGATGTCTGTCATAAAATTGTTTGTTTTTCTCTCATGTTGATTTTACTGGGAGGAAATCTTATACAATAACAAAGTTAATATAAAAATTTGAAGGACACTCAGATCGAAACTGAATAAACAAACATATATATGCCATATTAATATTTATAACATTTTTTACAATGTATTAGATAGTTTTCCTGCGTGTTAGTACTGAACAGGAAATCAACACTTTACAATAATAAGTCTTCGAAAAAAAAAAATTCTCTAAATACCAGTCGCACAACGTATCATCTCTGTTCACTACATGTATGTAAACAGTTGTGAATAGTTTCAAATTGACTTGAACCCAGGGGCCAGGGCCCCTATGTACTGTGCTAATGAGCTATCAAGTCCTGATATATTGACTGACAGACACACACCTGTTAACCGGGTGACATAGTCCACGGCTTTGGTAGAAATTGGTCTGTACATTTACAATTAAAATTCTAAGGGTTAAGGAAATACTAATGAACAGATATGTATTGGTAGTTTTTTACTTTTAATAAAGTTAAATTAGTGTCCAAATATTGAGGTTTGTCTGACATAACTTTCAAACTGCATTCGTATTCTACAACCACTTTGATGGTCAGGTTGTATTGTATTTATTAATATTTTGGAAGGGACAGCATGTGTTAATATACTGTACTGATCAGCGTGTGTGCTCTGTATTAGCAAATATTGATTTATGCTACAACTGACACATGTAATCTTTTATGAAAGAGTCTAAGCACATCATCATTTTTGATCACCTTAGATTTACCTCACACATTGTTCTTAGATCAGTGAGATCTGTACCCCATTAGCACAGCCGCCAAGGACTGTCATCTCCTGTTCTCTAATACTCCTGAATTATAATTACTGTACAGGCACATTGTAAAGTTCAAGTTCAGTTTATTGGCTCAAATCAAACTTAAAACAAATATACAGAAAAATGTACCAATCATCAGAGATACGTGTTCATATCGTACTCATATTCAGGAAAAAAATATGAAAAGGATGCAAAATAAAGTCGTGTGTGTACAATAGAAGCATAGATATTAGTTAGCTTAGATTTTGTCTTTGAACAACAAATTTTTGTTGGGATTTAATTTCGTCATATTGTAAGTTGGTGAAGCACATGGCTCAGTGGTTATGGGCGTTAGGCCAGTAACTGAAAGGTTGCTGGTTCAAACCCCAGACCACACAGCTGAAATTGGGTACTGGCTTATGCTTAGCACCACGGAAACCGGGGATAAGCACCAACCCTATGTGCCTTCATGGCACGGAAAAGGATTTAACTAACTAATTCTGTCATTTTGTAATCTCTAAATTGTTACTTTTTATTATTTATCAATTCTGTATTTCTGAATTCCGGGGTTAAATTTCATCAAGGATTTATTTTCATTGAAAATAAGCCAAGGAAAGTAACAAAATCAAATACTCAATAAATATTTCTGCTTCTTCAGTATATGAAAACAATTTCATATAAAGCCTCACCAATGTAATATATCATGTTCAACAGACCCGCACACTTGTATTTAACAAACTATAAATATAATGATAGAATTACTGCATCCAGGAAATTTTTGGTAGATTTTTGCTGTTTTCCGTTCTATTTCTGCACTATTTTTCATATTTTAAATCTTTTTAATTTATAAATTAGAATCAAGTTGAAAAATGTAATCCTCCTCACAAATTTATTTATGTATATTGCCTTAAAAGTTTGCCTACAAAAAAATAATAATTTTCTCATTTAATCGCTAGCCCACTCATACTTTTACTCGAGTATCAGATCAGGAAATTAACTAGGGGGAACATTTCAGCATTACCAGTAGTTTTTAAAATAAATACACATTGTTTTATCACTGATTTGGTATTATGATATATATAGTCATTTGACATATAGACTTGTACATGTACATGTAATATACCATTTTTATTTAGTCATTTTTTTTTCTCTGAATCTTAACATTCAGTAATTTATGATGGATACCATGATATTGAAAGCTTCAAACACATCTGATTCAATAATTTGTTTACTCAATGTGTGATTATTTAATTTATCAATTTTATATTTACATACACTTTTATAGAATGAGATAAAATTTTAAAGCTACCAGTTATTACAATAACAATGTCATAAAGGTGTATATGGTGAAATCAATTAAAAAAGGAATACATTTTTCACTGCATTTTTAAAATCCACATTTTGTGTTTTAAATTTTAACCATTGTTTCAAAATGCACACATTACCTATTTGTTAAAGTCACCTGTCTAGTGATATTAAATTTATTGATATATCAAAGCATGAAAGATCTTATTTAATGTTATTACCAATAGATGATATTTACATTGAATTCACGTTTCCCCCCCCCCCCCCCCCCCCCCCCCCCCGTTAAATTGCATTTGTACCTACACTGAAAAACATTTCATTGGTGTAAAATTTGTTAACTGTTAAATGAATAAATGAATTCAATTTATTGATTTATTATTATACCAAAGGTTTTATTTAGTGATTAACAGAATGAAAAATAAAATTATGTAATAAAATTGTAATTAATTTGTGCATTATTTCTTAAAAGATGCGGTCTTAAATCCACAATGTTGTGTGCAAGAGCGCATAACTCAATTTGTATGCACACACCATTGCACTTTTGAGTTAACATCTTTCAAAAGTAATGTTTTAGTGCTTAAATGAACAATGTAATCAAATTACTTATTGTTTATCATTAATTCTATTCTTACCTGAATCAAGGATTTATATACAAAGAAATTAATTATTTGAATTTCTTTGTATTTTAGGATATTTTATAGAAGGAATTTGAAGGCTGTCTAAAACACACAAAATTAATAATTCAAGTTTCAAATTGAATACAATATGTAAGAGAATAATGTATTTTGATGTGAAGAAAGTATTTCTGCTACAGATCTAGAAGTAGATCTAGATTTGTTGTAGATTTAGAGAATGGTAATTTTTTTCTGACTCTTATTTTACCAGCTTTACTGAGTACTGTAAGTTCCTTATAGTACGCGAGTACTTAATTCTGCGGTTTTGTATCAATTCGGAGAATGTAAAATCGCGAACGCAGAACATTTATCAAATGAATATTTCTTATAGTTCCCAACTCCCAGAAAATAATAGGGAGGTTTTAAAATCCGCTAGGCATGCTTCTTGCGATTTTACGCAGATATAAATTCCTCGCGTTTAATTAGGAATTTACAGTACTGCAATGATTGAAGCATTTGAACAAGAGCTAAATGGACTTTGAGTTGTTGTCAAAACGCATTTTGACTATGGCCTGTCTAGGTCATTGCTTGCTACTCAGCCATGTCTTTTTGAAATCAAAAAGCTTTCTCTGGCATTTGAGCTAAGACTATGCAATCTATGCATAGTTCACTTGAAACCAGCGAAACTAGCATCATATTTAACTTGTTTTGATACAAGAAATAGATATTACTTTCCTCCGAAAATCCAAAGTCTTGTTAAAGTGGTTCTATATATTACAAATTTTTAAAATTATTTTTGATATTTTTTTCCATTTGGAGTCTGCAGCATAGAATTTAATAAAAACATGTAGTTCATGTAAGTAGTTAGTAAGTTATTGTAAGCTAGGCAGTTACAAAGATGTCATCAAGACATATAGTTACTTTGTAATGATTTCTTATTCTATTCAGACATGTTAATACTCAGAATGAATTTCTTTTGTTAGCGGAGTCCGAGTATGAAATTGTCAATGACACGGGTAACATGGGCTACGATATCCCGATCTCTGCCCAAATGAGTCGCAGAGACAACAGGAAGTTATGGGAGCTGAACTACCAGGAGGCGGCCATATTTCTACAGGAAGGCGAGAACAACGACAAGTTCTACACCCACCCCCGGAACTGTAACGCCCTGCCCGCCTATCAGATAGCCCATCATCAGTGGTTCCAGGTTCTGGACCTGGTGGCAGCCCTTGGTCTCCTGCTGCTGGCTGCGTGTGAACGACCGGCCGTGCCCTTCCTTACACTACCTGTAGGGGTAAGGATTCATTACCTACCTTACCTTACCTGTAAGGTAAACATCCATCCAGGTGTTGATATCTTATACTACCTGTCTGGGTAAGAACCCATGTGGGAGTAAGCATTCATACAGGTGTTAATATCTTGCACTTCCTGTGGGAGTGAACATTTCATACAATTATTGATACCTTACAATACCTGTTGGGATATCATAAGCTTTCACTGTACTTCCAGTTGGTTACTTGTTGGAGTACCATCCCTTAAAGATATTCATACTATATCACCTGTTCTGTATATGCCTTAGTGCCTTGCAAGCATTAGAGTACATACAGCATGTATGCTAAGTACCCATCTCAGTTTACAGTTTGAATATCATCTCTATCATATAGCTTTTTAGGAAAAAAACCACTTTTAATATTCCTAACTGATTTAAGTTTTTTAACATTAAATACAATTTCCTTAACTGATAGAATTAATTTTATATTTTGTTGGTTCGCATACGTCAAGTATTTTTTTGCACATATGGAGTTGTGAAAAAGATTCAACAAGATGAATATGTTCTAGGTCTTTGGCTCTTTGGGGAGTTCCTCAGACATGTCTAACCTATGTTGTAGGTCCTTGGCTCTTTGGGGAGTTCCTCAGACATGTCTAACCTATGCTGTAGGTCCTTGGCTCTTTGGGGAGTTCCTCAGACATGTCTAACCTATGTTGTAGGTTCATGGCTCTTTGGGGAGTTCCTCAGACATGTCTAACCTATGTTGTAGGTCCTTGGCTCTTTGGGGAGTTCCTCAGACATGTCTAAACTATGTTGTAGGTCCATGGTTCTTTGGGGAGTTCCTCAGACATGTCTAACCTATGCTGTAGGTCCATGGTTCTTTGGGGAGTTCCTCAGACATGTCTAACCTATGTTGTAGGTCCATGGTTCTTTGGGGAGTTCCTCAGACATGTCTAAACTATGTTGTAGGTCCATGGTTCTTTGGGGAGTTCCTCAGACATGTCTAACCTATGTTGTAGGTTCATGGCTCTTTGGGGAGTTCCTCAGACATGTCTAAACTATGTTGTAGGTCCATGGTTCTTTGGGGAGTTCCTCAGACATGTCTAACCTATGCTGTAGGTCCATGGTTCTTTGGGGAGTTCCTCAGACATGTCTAACCTATGTTGTAGGTCCTTAGCTCTTTTGGGAGTTCTTCAGACATGTCTAACCTATGTTGTAGGTCCTTGGTTCTTTGGGGAGTTCCTCAGACATGTCTAACCTATGTTGTAGGTCCTTGGCTCTTTGGGGAGTTCCTCAGACATGTCTAACCTATGTTGTAGGTCCTTGGCTCTTTGGGGAGTTCCTCAGACATGTATAATCTATGTTGTAGGTCCATGGTTCTTTGGAGATTCTGGGCCAGCTAATTCTTGCCCTACAGTTAGCCATCAAGATGAGATGGCTAGGTTGGAAGACTTTTATCAAACACAAGCGGACTTCCATCAAGGTGAAATTCAACCTAATGTTTCTTTAAAGATCTGTACAATTCGTGTAAAAGGACTATGTGCGGTTTTATGCATTTTTTGCCCCCAAAATCAAAGTTTTAGAAAAAGCTTTAAAATTAAGGTGAAAGATAGTTAAAATCATATTGGAAATAAGGGTGTAAAAGCTTAACACCACAGTGACGTCATAATGTAGAAAGGACGTCAGAAAGATTGCATTATTTCGATAAATTGATGTTTTGTAGCAAAATATGGGTGTTTTTCGATGGTTTTTCGACTGGGAAACATCGAGCGCAGGCTTGCTCAAGTACCATTTTTTAGCATAATGTGTATAACTATCTGAAGAAAAACGTATGTTAAAATCGCACTTGAGCAGACCTCCGCTCTATACTTCCGAATGCAAAATATAGAGCAAAAATGAGAATATTTTCATTTGTTTGCAAATTTGCGGGAATTATGTCATTTAGGTGACATCATAGATAAACAGCGAATGAGCAATGATGACTAAAATCAAGATTAAAGTGATAGGCATCCTCTATACAATGATTTGTGAAGATTTTTTTTATACGATACTATTTAGAAATTGGTTGAAATCGGGGGCAGATATTTGACCATACCGCACATAGTCCTTTAATTAACAATTTTGTCAGAAGAAAATAAGATTTAATATATTTCTAAATGCTATATATTAAAAGCAGAACCTTGATTTTTTCTTTAAAATGAATTTGCCTTAATAACCGGACAGTCAATTAAAAATCTACTTTTGGGAACTAATGTTTGTATTCCACCTTTTTTCAGTCTGTCACACTGGCCATTATGTTCATAGAGTCTGTTGTGGTGCTGATTCGACAGACTAATCACTTCCGGGTCACCAGGGCGCTCCGCCCACTCTTCCTGATTGACACACACTACTTCAGAGGGGTCAGAAGGTCAGACTAAGATATTATTATTGATATCAGAGGGGTCAGAAGGTCAGACTAAGATATTATTATTGATATCCATACTTGCCAACTGACCCGCTTGCGTCGGGTCACACCCGTTTTTTTCTCTTCACCCGATTATTTTTTATGACCCGGCGGGTCATGCTTTTCACCCGATTTTTGTTGAACAATCCAAAAATCTCCCGATTTCCGGATTTGGTTCGTAAATTATGTTGCGCGTTTGACTTCCAGTTATGAACCCAAGCTGAGCTTGGATCTACGAGCTACGTAAACAATGCTGAATATGGCTATATAACAGACACAGCAAGTGTTAATTATTATCGTGAGTTGCTTTGACAAACCGAAGGTTTAAACCATTAAGTGTGATGGCTTCCAATAAGAAAAGGTCTTCATCGGGGCCAGCCGAATCAAAACCAACAAAAAGAAAACGATATTTTGTACCTATCAACATATCTGGGAAAATGAATTCATATAGTAAATCAAAGTAATCGAGTGCCCAAATTGATCTGACTAAACATTTAAAGTCATGTATAAATTGCTTTTTAATACACAAAAGTCTTCTAAGTCACTTACAACTTTCATGCCATCATTTACAGATTTCGAAAGCAAGGTTAATGTAGCAGAAACTCTTTTTGTTTTTTTTTTAGCTGAACACAACCTTCCATTTTCTGTGTCAGATCAATTTTAAATTACAAAATTCAAAATCAGCAACTGTAGTTAAAATGCTTCTTTGCGCTGAAATATTACACATAAGTTTTAACACATAAGTTTTAACACATATTTCTATTGTATATACCTATGAAATGCATGGTTAGTATGTCATTTATGTCGTTACCCAGTTATTGTCATTGATATCAGAGGGGTCAGAAGGTCAGACTCGATATTGTTATTGATATCAGAGGGGTTAGAAGGTCATACTCGATATTGTTGTTGATATCGTAGGGGTTAGAAGGTCAGACTCGATATTGTTATTGATATCAGAGGGGTCAGAGGGTCAGACTCTATATTGTTGTTGATATCGTAGGGGTCAGAAGGTCAGACTTAGATATTGCTATTGATATCAGAGGGGCTAAGGTCAGATTCGATATGGTTGTTGATATCGTAGGGGTTAGAAGGTCAGACTCAGATATTGTTATTAGAGGGTCAAAAAGACTGGTTAAGATACTGATATTGATATCACATGGTCAGACTCAGATATTGATAACACTATCAAATTAGATTGGTAAAAGGTATCGGAGGGGTCAGAAGGTCAGACTAAGATATTGTTATTGATATCAGAGGGGTCAAAAGGTCAGACTCTATATTGTTGTTGATATGGTAGGGGTCAGAAGGCCAGACTCTATATAGTTGTTGAGATGGTAGGGGTCAGAAGGTTGGACTCAGATATTGTATATCATAGGGGTCAGAAGGTCAGACTCAGATATTGTTATTGATTTCAGAGGGGTCAAAAGTCAGGCTCTGGTATCGATATAAAAGGGGTGAGACTAATATATTGATACTGTAAAACTCGGTTATTGCGAAGTCCTAGGGACCAATGGATTTACTTCGTTATATCCGTAATTCGCTATATCCGTATAACGAATTCGTAACAATAACTATAGCGAATTCACTATATACATGTTTTCTTTCACAAGATTATAATTTTTGTTAATTGAGGCTTAAAATAAAAATACATTACTTTGATACCTTTGATAATCTGATTATGAATTGAAAAACAGTTATGAAAAATAAATTCATTCAAACTATTATGTTAAGTGGTAGTGCCAGCTTTTTTAACTGTAAAGAAATTCGTTATAAAAGTGTGAAATTTCCTTATTATTCACTTCTACGGGACTCAAAATGAGTTGCTATAACCGTAAATTCGTAATATACGAATTCGTTATAATCGTACATTTTGCTAAGATAAGTTAAGAATTTTACCGGAGATTCAAAAGCATTTCGCTATATCCGAGAATTCGCTATATCCGTGTTCGTACTAAACGAGTTTTACTGTACATGTATTGGTCAAATGTCAGGCTCAGGTATCGATATAAAAGGGGTCAGACTAATATATTGATACATGTATTGGTGTCTAAGGGTCAGAAGGTCAGACTCGGACATTGTTTTAGATATCAGGGGAGTCAGATTAGAATCAGATCTGAAGTCAAGTAGAGTTTTATAATGTTTTTGAAAAGTAAAATGAATTTGCATTGATTTATTCACTAGTATTGTGCAAAACAATGGTTACACTGAACTGGATTTTCTTGATTGGATTATGGACATTAAATGCTGTTGTTGGACTAGATATCAGTGTATTGGATTATCACAATAATCTTGATTACAGAATCAGTCGTCAGAGTTGGACTTGATATCAGTGTATTGGATTATCACAATAATCTTGTTAATCTTGATTACAGAATCAGTCGTCAGAGTTGGACTTGATATAAGTATATTGGATGATCACATTAATCTTGTTAATCTTGATTACAGAATCAGTCGTCAGATCCTCATGTCCCTGCCTCCAATCCTAGAACTCATCTTCCTACTCATGTTCTTCATCTTAATTTTCTCCATACTCGGTAAGATTTGAGCACAATATTTAATCCCTTCACTTCTAGATTTGTTCTAAATTTGATTTACCTTAAAATTTCTTATGTCAGACTGCATGCACACTTGTAGTTTTGGAACAGACAAAAACCCTGTCCCATATTCACTCTTGTAACTAACAGATTAAGCAAAGTATACACAACTTGGTGTATTTTTATTTTCAGGATTTTATCTCTTCTCGCAAGTTGCCAATGACACGGTAAGAAACTTTGACAGAAAATGCTGACTCCTATACTTGATGGTAAAATAATGCTTATCTAAACAATGAATTCATTCATTTGGCAGAACATACTAGCTATTCACCCCTGCGAATGTTATTGTCATTTAAATTTTAGACCACGTGGTTTTATTTGACACTTTCAGTTTCGCAGTAAAAATCGTGCCTCGTGTTTATAGTCTATTTTAGAGAATCTAGGTACTTGTAGTCAAATATAAATTCTAGAGGTTTATTGATTTTAAACTTTATCTTCATTAATTGGTGGATAAAATGTGTTCTAGAAATAAATGTGACAATACAAAAAATAGTTATTTTTCTGCTGTTGCGACAACTAACATTCGTAGTAGAGATCTCCCCCTAAGAATTAATTTTCGATCCGCGCCTGACCTAGTAATAACATCAATAGTGAAACAGACTGTACTATTTTATGCAGAATGTTCCTTGAAAATGGCTCGATATACTAAGTTTTTATGCAAAACATTCACCCATTATTTTTTTTAAAAACATGGTATTGCACACCACAAGCATCAAACATGGCTATGATTTTATTAAGCAACCCAATGTTTATATTATCAACCACTCTACACGTGGGCGAACACGAACGATAACTCTATTCTGAATATCATCGTTTAATTTTAAAAAACCGCTAGATGGTGAAATAAGACATACATCTTAAAAGATGTTGATGTTTTAACATAAATTAAAGTAAAATATGATATGAAAATCGATCAGTACTTACGTATTTTGAGAATTTTATCCGAACACTTATACTTCCGCTCGAAATTTCACAGGAACTGAAGAAATCTCGGTGAAGTCTCGTGAACTTTCATTCGAGCACCTCTGGATTTATTACATACTTAGCAACGATAAAGAAAACATTCCGAACACATTCGCAGGGGTGTATTGGGGCCCTATGTATTGTTAAATTCTATGTACATGTATAAATGTTGAAGGTATTTAGGCTTGTGCAGAAAACTCGTTAGGTACGAAAACGGATAAAGCAAAATCTCGAAATTATAATGAAGTTTTTTTGAGTTTCTGTTAAAATTCTTAACAAATCTTTGCAAAATTTTATGGTTATAATGAAGTCAGATATAAAGAATTACGGTTATAGCAAACTAATTTTGAGTCCCGTAGAGGTGAATAATGATGAATTTTAACACTTTTACAACAAATTTCTCTACAGTTTAAAAAGTTTGCACCATCATTGAACATAACAGTTTAAATGAATTTATTTTCACATAAATTCTTTAATTCACAATCCGATTATTAAAGGTATCAAAAGAATGTATTATCATTTTAAGCCTCAATTAGCAAAAATTGTAGTCTAGTGAAAGAAAATAGTGATTTCGCTATAGTTATTATTACGAATTGGTTATACAGATATTACAATTTATTGATATAATGAAGTAAATCCATTAGTCCCTAGGACTTAAATATAATGGAGTTTAACTGTATTTACGATACAATTCTGTGTAAAAATGTGCTAGCTATTGTGGCTCCTATGTGCTGTATTATTCCATGTGTGATGATGGTAGCTTTTGGGGCCCCTTCTCTGGACCTGTAGGGACTGACTCTGACTTTCTTTTGCAGTATTTCAGCACTCTACAGGACAGCTTTGTCAGCCTCTTTGTTTTATTGACCACTGCAAAGTAAGCACCCTCATACGTTGTAACCCCGCATATACCACTAACGAGGCCGCCCAATGCTACTGTTGACTCCCTATACTAATTTACAAACATGTCGAAGCTGTTAGACACATGCAAACATATTGGGCATAATTGAACACAAATTTTTATAAAAGAGGATATTTTATTTACGGTAAATATTTAGATATACAGTGAAACACAGTTATAGTGAACACGTTTATAATGATTTGACACCTACAGTGAAGTGATTTTCATTCCCTGTGACTTATTAACATGTTGTAAACTTGACACATATTACAAATTACTCTTATAATGAAGCGAAATCACCCATTTCTGGCACTTTGTTTTTAAGTGTGTTTCAATATATAAAATGCTGTTAATAAATGTGAAATTAAATCATTAAGTTACTTTTGAATGTAAATTGGAGAATTCAAAGACTTATAATAAAATCATTTTGACAATGAATTTTTGTAATTCTCTTCCAGTAACAATTGATTTTGTAAAAAAAACCACATTATGTGTACTAAAGTAAGAAAATTGTGTGATTTCTGTTTGATAGTCCTGACCCCCCCCCCTCCTTTTAAAACAAAGCATCTCAAGCTTTTGCATTAATTAGCTCATTAATTTTTTTTTCAAAATCAATGCTATAACCAGTGCTTTAACCTTGACTGTCCTTGCCTTCAGTTTCCCGGACGTGATGATGCCAGCCTACGCCAGCTCGCGGTTCAACGCTGCCTTTTTCATTGTGTATCTGGCCTTAGTTCTGTATTTCCTTATGAATCTGGTGAGTCTATTTCCTGAGAGGAAGTTATGTCACCGAATATCTATTTTCAAATATGCTTACACTTTCCTTAAAAATATTTTGATGCTTTTAATGCAATTAGAATAATGCAGAGCATTTATCTAACATCTAATGGACCTTCTCCATTTCCCCCCACCATCTGTACAGTTGCTCACCATTATTATGATGTCTCAGTCTGGTATCACAATTTTACCCCACTCTTAAATTGAAGTATTCCTTTTTGTATATTAATGAGGCCGAGTACAGAACGAGTACGTACGCTTTCGCGCAGCGTTTCATTTGTATTGTGGCGTCATCTATATGCTTTGTTGACGCCATGGCTTGATAGTTTCAACTGCAGATATTCAGCAAAATGTGTTGAAAATAGCTTATTTGATGCGTAAAATTGATATTATATTGTGAAATAAACATAAATGTCTTGATGTATAAGCTATATTTGGGCTCGGGTCGAAAACGTGAAGAGCCCTCCGTCACATTTTCTTAACCCGCCTAAATATAGCTTAATTCATATATTTCAAGACAGTAACCATATATTTTATATTAATGACCCTTCTTATGTGATGTCATATATTTATTTATTACTTAAATATGTCTGAATGTTTTAATAATACTATAAAGATCACTATTTCCGCCTTTGTCAAATAAAATATAGCCATAATCTGACAAATCTGGGAAATTGGGCATACAAAAAACAACTTTGATAAGACCCCTGGAAAAAACCAGGAGGTGAAAGGTTTTTTTTATTTGACCATTTGATGCGTTTTAGCAATAACTTTAATTATAGAACAGAAAAAGAAATCCTTAGGGCAAAAGTTTAAAAAAAAATGTAAAAAATGTGCAAAATTGATACATTTCAAGCAAAATCCCAATGGGTCCTATGTTAAAAATTAACAAACTTTGAGATGACCCCTTAAACAAACGGTGTGGTAAATGTCTTATTTTTTTTGTTATCTTAAAATTATAATTATATCATTAGTTTTTCATGTAAAAAAAAATCAATCAAAAATTAAGGTCAGAACAAATTAGACCCGGCCTCATTAAGTATTTTATAGAAATTTTTTAATGTTTTATTTTCTATCATTATGTGAAAAAAAAGGACAATTTAATGTCCAAAATAAATGACATTAAATTCTACAAGTTTTAAAAAGTGATGTCAAGCAGATTGCAGCTTTTAATGCAAGTCATAATTTGACAAAGCTAAACCATTTTATGTTAATGATTTTCCTAAGAGGAAACTCCACAGTAATTCATCGCCTTGTTGTAGCTACTTGCTGTTGTGTACGATACGTTTTCAAATCTGGAGAAGAGAAAATTAAAGAGGTTATATTTTCACAAGAGGATTGGCTGCCAACATGCCTTCAAGCTCCTTGTTACAAAACAGGTATGCACCTTTAGAATGCCTGCATAATTTTGTTACAAAATATATACATATAGCTAACAGATCCTTAGAAGTCTTTATACAAAACAGTCATTAATATTAACTGTAGATTCCTTATTTTACCCAATTACTTAGTTCTGCTATTCGGCTGTATTGTATCAAATCGTGAGAACATAAAATTGTGAACGCTAAATTTCTATCATTATAGTGGATACTATTCCTAGGGTTTATATAGGAAACAACAATATTTCATTCATATTTCAGTTATATCTTGAACATAAAAATTATTAGTCTCATATGAATATTTTTCTACACAAGTGTCTGAAGGACCAAGCTGACTGAATGCTTTTATCTTGTAGGATTCTAACACAGTCAATATCAGGAACTTTATCGGAATGCTGCGGTACCTCCGACCCAAAAAAAGTAGGTCTCACTGGCCCAGACTCCTTAGTATCTATAAAATTATGAATACAATTGATGAATGTACAATGAATGAAATTATGAATGAACAATTTTTTTTCCAGTTACTTTTTTCTAATAGCATGATGATAAAGTGGTGTTTGTTTTATGTATAGAGAGGTTAGATGCCTACCTGATCTTTAAGACGCTGAACAAGTCGCGGTCGGGTCGTCTCAGTATGGAGGAGTTCTACGGCGTGTACAGTGTCCTTGACCTTCAGTGGCAGGTCAGTCTCCAATCTCTAACACCCTCAGGATCCAACAGTTTATTGGTTTTATATACTTACAGGAATTTATGTAGAGATTAGGGTATTGAGGCTCCCAGGAGTAATTCTGCCATGCTTTATTGGCATTAATGAATTGATTTGACTGTCATTCAGATATCTGCTAATCAAACATTATGTGTGTGTTATTTCTATGCACTGAAATAAACTCAATGAAATCTTGATTCTATTTATATGTAATCATATTTTAGCCAAAACAGGAGGAGTTCAAGATTTGGTCATCAAATTTCAGATATCCATTCAACTTCATTTTCAAAAGTAAGTGTTTTCTTAAGTTAGTTGACAGTAATTGTTAAAGTATATTTAACCTCATGAAATGCCCTGGGTGATTAGAAAATTATAAACAAAAAAAGGGTATGTCAGTGATATGCTAGTTTGTCATTGAAATAGTTTAATGGTTATAGAGTACCAGTAAGTGATGACATAACACCTACTGTGGTTTCATTATCAATTTTCGTGAATAAAGTGAAAATCACAGTTCCAAGGATACATAGATTTGTGGCCAATGACCCTATCAATATATATCCCTGCATACAGTAGCTCTTTTCATAGTAAAAGTTAAGCATTCATCACTTAAACTTGTCCTTGTTAACTTTATAGTCAATTTTAGGCTCTCTTATTGGTATTCTTTGAAGTATATGGTTCATTATCGAGAGAAGGGGTGAGAGGGGCATTTTCAGTAATATATAATGTATATTATGCAAACTTTTGATATATGAAATGGGATCAACCTTTGAAAGTTTCTATAAGAACAATGAAAAGCGATAAAGCAGTTCAGATCAATACAAGTTATAGATAGATCAATAAAATGAATTGTTAGTTTTCAGGCTTTGTCACATTAGGCCAAATGCTGCCACATGCAGATAAATTTTATTTCTGTTTTGCAAAGATGAATAACTCATTTTTCATTTTTTCATTTTATGAAATTGAAAAATGAGTTAAATTCTATTTTAAACTTCAATTTGAAAAGTTTTGGCCAAAAATGATGAAAGTGTTTCAATGACATGTACTCTTACCCGATGGACATTGATTAAAATCTTTTTAACTTCTGGATTTTATTTTTCATCTGTAGAACTGAATGAATTTGTCAACTGGCGAGGTTTTGAAGGATTCATATGTAAGTATTGTTTGATAAGATTATAATTTATATAAACTTGGACTAAAAGTCTAATGAGAGATAAAATGATTCTGAAGCATAACCAGGACTGAAGTTCTGTTGGAAAAAATGCCTAATGCCTTGGTCTTCTTGAGACCAGCATAGATCCAGGAATGCTTCCTGGACACTTATTGATAGAGTTTACGTTTTGCAGCTTATAACCTGTACATGAATTTCAAATTTTAAATTTAACCAAACCCTAAAAAAAATCATAAAAACAATACTGATCATCTAAAACCAATCAAAGATATGTCTGTTGCCAGTGTATGCCTATTAACTGTCAACGTAATTGTTCATATGAAGATAAAGTTTTTACTATTTTTTGTACACTGGATAATTTGAGGATGTTAGATACAGATCTTTTTGACAAATACATGTACATGAACTCACTGATTTTTCCAGACTTGGTAATTGCTGTCAATTTTGCTTGGATCTTAGAGGAGACTATTTCTCTCTCACGTAAGTGAAGGTTAGAGGAAGTTTAAATAGGTTGAAGAATGTAAAGGTCAAGGAAAATAAAGGTCAAGGACAAAAAATGTCATGGAGAGTAGATGTCAAGGATATAAAAAGATCAGGGAATGTAGAGGTCAAGGACAGAAATGGTAGTGTCAAGTAGAGGTCATGGAAAGATGTGTCATAGAGAGCGAAGTCAAGGAGAGGAAAGGTTATTTAAAGTAGAGGTCAAGGAAAGAAAAGGTCACAAAGAGTAGCGGTTAGGGTAAGAAAAAGTTAGCAGAATGCTGTGAGAGAAGATTTTTTAACATTAGCGAGCTCACTGTATAAAATAAGAAAGATCTGAGAGTTAAGCAATGGATAGTAAACGCTCTAATGACAGAGTAGGCAGTGTAAGAATAGGTAGGAAAGACTTGGGTGATCATATAGTTACATTGGACAGTGCAGTGCAATGTGTAAAAATGATCTGTTTTTGTTTTTAAGGGGAGAATATTGATGTTAAGCACTACAACTTTACAATTACCTGGGCTTCCATTATTTTTATATGCAGTAAGTCTCTTTGTTTTTCCTATGATATTTTCATGTAGATTATATACAAAGAAAATATAAATGTTGACAGATCAGTCATATTTAATAAAACATGAATGTAATTTGTTTTTTGGATGTATCTAACATACCTTATCCACGATTCTTTCAGTATACACTTTAGAAGCTTCCATTAAAATTCTTGGCAAAGGTCCAGTAGAATATTTTACAACCGGTTGGGATTTGTGAGTATCGTTTTGAAGTATTCTGATAAAGGGTTTACATGTGTTACAGCAGTAGCTTCTGTGAGCACTTAATTCAGGGTCAATCTACTACATAAACAATAAGAATATAGAATTGCAAACACAAAATGTTATAATAATTTCACATAGCTTTCACTGTCAGGAAATTAAAAGCAAGATCTTGATATCTGCAATGGCTTCACTTGATCTGACACAGATATTAATTCCTCACATTGAAGTAGGATTCTACTGCTATATATCTGTTTGAACGTCCATTGTTGATGGTAATGGTGTTATTAATAGTAACGTTGACCAGTGATCGTCCATGATTAATAGTAACGTTGACCAGTGATCGTCCATGATTAATAGTAACGTTGTCCAGTGATCCTCCATGATTAATAGTAACGTTGTCCAGTGATCGTCCATTATTAATAGTAACGTTGACCAGTGATCCTCCATGATTAATAGTAACGTTGACCAGTGATCCTCCATGATTAATAGTAACGTTGTCCAGTGATCGTCCATTATTAATAGTAACGTTGTCCAGTGATCGTCCATTATTAATAGTAACGTTGTCCAGTGATCGTCCATTATTAATAGTAACGTTGTCCAGTGATCGTCCATTATTAAAAGTAAAGCTGTCGGTCTGTTGTAGGTTTGACTTCCTGGTGACGGTGACCAGCGTGGTAGGATTACTGGGCGAGTACTGATGGTGTTATTAATAGTAACGTTGTCGGTCTGTTGTAGGTTTGACTTCCTGGTGACAATGACCAGCGTGGTAGGATTACTGGGCGAGTACTTCAACGACTCATTCTTCTACATCACTGTACTCCGCCCATTCAGACTACTGCGGTAATTAATGCAGATAAATTACTTTATTACCAGCACAAAATTTTGTCATTACTGTTTTCATTTTAAAGATTACTAATATCAAGATATAACAGCTGCAGATATCTCTTAACTTCGAGGATCAAAATATACTAGTATATACTGATATCACTCTCACATGTTTGCATCAAGATATTAGGGATTTATCAATTAGAAATTGTTATTGTCAATTGGATGAATAGCATCAACTTTGTTACATGGTTTCATGAATAAATACTATGTGTCAGATAGATTTATTGACAAGTACATGTATTGCTCTGACATCAAATTTTTGAAATTTTGATTCATTCTTTCCTGTAACTAAATCTCACTGGTTTCCAATTCTCTGTCCATTGTATGCACAGACTGTTCAAGGTCAAGCGGAGTTACCGGGACGTGTTGGGGACATTGTTCGTTCTCTTCTCCAGACTCATCAGGTAAGGTTACCGACTGTTCACAGCTCACTGTTGCTATTGGTTACCAATATCCATGTAAATCAGTGTAAAAACCACACAAACATAAAAATGTACTTGATAAATCTACAGTTTCTTAAAAAGATTTCTGAAATCTGAAGAGAACATGAATAAAATGGGTTTGTATAGTTGTTTGTGTGTTAGTTTTAACTTGACCTTGACCTTTGGTTTCAGCCTGGTGGTTGTCATAATGTTGGTGTACTATTTCTTTGCCATTGTCGGCATGGAGTGCTTCCTTTATGTAGATCTCAAGAACTGCTGCAAGTAAGTCATCCATACTGGAGCAATAAGTAGTAAGCAAGTTTTCAGTTCAGGGAATTTCTCTGACAAAAATGCCCCTTTTAGTGATTGTTCATAATTGTAAATTGAATTTTATTGAATTAGTATGAAAAACATCTACTTATTTTAAGTATTATGGGATTGTTATACATTGTTACATAGTCAATGATCGTGGAGTTCACGTATGACTTGCAACAGATTTTGCATGGATGTCGTACATTGATAGGCCTTTATCTAATACATGTATAGGTATTCAGTTGAAGTTTCATTATTTAATAATATTTGTAGAAACTTAAATGTGGAAGACTTCTATCGGTCGAGCAATGGTTTGTTAAGGTTTGTTTTGAATTTGTTTTGTAGAAACACAAGCGTAGAGGACTTCTACCGCTTCACCAATGACAGCAGAACACAGGGCTACTACTATCTGAACGACTTCAGCAACATCATGATCTCCGGGGGTAGGTTTCATGGTCTCTGGGGGTAGGTTTCATGGTCTCCGGGGGTAGGTAGTATCAAAGTCCCTGTATTCATAGACCAGTCCTTAAAATAATCAACCTCAACAACTGACGTTGAAGTTTTGGCTATCCATTAGCAATACATGTAAATCAGTGAAATGTAATAAGTCAAAATGGAATTATATAAATTTGATTTTAAAACATGTCCATGTCACTTTTAAGATGCTCACTATGGGGGATATGTAAATTTTTTAGAAGCCTAAAACTTTGATTTAAGGTATCCGATCCATATTAGGACCAAATTTTTCCAACCTTGAATATTCATCATGTATTTAATACTTTGATATTCATTTAAAGCATTTAAGAGTTACTGTAGAAAAAGATTTACCGAGAGAAATTTTCAAAAATATTATTAATTAAGCAGTAATTAATTAATAAAGATTTGCATTAAGGTCTATGGAGACAAGCACATTTTTTAAGATAAAAAAGTAATTACTAGGAATATTAAAAAATGTTTTGGTGGAAAGATGTATTTTATCAATGGGAATACAAAAACTATTGAAAATAAATTTTATTCCGTGTAGATTTTTTTAGAATTAATTTTTATAGAATAAAGCAAAGGGGGACAACTCTTAAGAAAAAGGAAAAGGTCATTAATTAGGACACATTCCACACTTACATATTGATACTTAAATTATAGGAACAATTTGTTCAAGAGTGTTAAGCCCATACATATCTGTTATGCAGCCAGATTCATTGAATCTGAGGCTATTATGGATCGGATACCTTAAGTGAAATAGTTTTATCAATAGGTTTCTATTGAACACTGTTAATGATTGTGCTTATTTTGACAGTGACGCTGTTTGAGCTGACCGTGGTTAACAACTGGTTCATTATCATGGTATGTAGTCAGTTCATTATATCATGGCACATAGTCATTTCATTACAGCATGGTATATAGTCACTTCATTATATCATGGTACATAGTCACTATATTACAGTATGGTATATAGTCACTTCATTATATCATGGTATGTAGTCACTTCATTACATCATGGTATGTAGTAACTTCATTACATCATGGTATGTAGTTACTTCATTATATCATGGTACATAGTAACTACATTACATCATGGTACATAGTCCCTTCATTATATCATCTTTAGTTATCACTTCATTATATCATAGTATGTAGTCACTTCATTATATCATGATACATAGTCAGTTCATTAGCATGGTACATGGTCACTTCATGACAGCATGGTACATAGTCACTTCATTATATCATGTTAAGTTATCACTTCATTATATCATGGTATGTAGTCACTTTATTACATCAGGGTGAATAGTTACTTCATTATCAAGGTATGTAGTCGCTTCATTACATCATTGTAAATAGTCGCTTCATTATCATGGTATGTAGTCACTTCATTATATCATGGTACGTAGTCACTTCATTATCATGGTATGTAGTCACTTCATTATATCATGGTATGTAGTCACTTCATTATATCATGGTACAGTCATTTCATGCATATCTTTTACAATTGTATGCTATGCTATGGTATGCGATTTTAATGATATGCTATGAGATTTGTATGCTATGCTATGAGAATTGTATGCTATGCTATGAGAAATTGAAATGAAGGGCTTAATGATATGGTATGCTATGCTATGCTATGGTATGCTATGAGATTTGAAAAAAAACACAGAAGAGTTCTACATATTTCGAAGTAAAATAATTAGAAGCCAAAGTTAATGACAAATCTATAATGTTAACATTTATTTTTTTTCATATAAAAACATTTAAAACCCAGTTAAAATAATATTGTATGCTATGCTATGGTATGATATGCCGGATGCGATTCTATGAGATTGTTTTCTATGGTATGAGATTTCAATGCTATGCAATGCTATGGTGTATGTTGTAAAAGATGTTCTTGAACCGACTGTATATAGTTCCTTCATTATATCATGGCACATAGTCACTTCATTACAGTATGGTATATAGTCACTTCATTATCATGGTACATAGTCACTTCATTATATCATGTTATGTAATCACTTCATTATACAGGTATGTAGTCACTTCCTTAAATCATGGCACATGATATCTATATTACAGTATGGTATATAGTCACTTCATTATATCATGGCACATAGTCACTTCATTACAGTATGGTATATAGTCACTTCCTTATATCATGGCACATAGTCACTATATTACAGTATGGTATATAGTCACTTCATTATATCATGGCACATAGTCACTTCATTACAGTATGGTATATAGTCACTTCCTTATATCATGGCACATAGTCACTATATTATAGTATGGTATATAGTCACTTCATTATATCATGGTACGTAGTCACTATATTACAGTATGGTATATAGTCACTTCCTTATATCATGGCACATAGTCACTTCATTACAGTATGGTATATAGTCACTTCATTATATCATGGTACATAGTCACTTCATTACAGTATGGTATATAGTCACTTCAATATATCATGGTATGTAGTCACTTCATTACATCATGGTATGTAGTCACTTCATTACAGTATGGTATATAGTCACTTCATTATATCATGGTACGTAGTCACTTCATTACAGTATGGTATATAGTCACTTCATTATATCATGGTACGTAGTCACTTCATTACAGTATGGTATATAGTCACTTCCTTATATCATGGCACATAGTCACTTCCTTATATCATGGCACATAGTCACTATATTACAGTATGGTATATAGTCACTTCCTTATATCATGGCACATAGTCACTATATTACAGTATGGTATATAGTCACTTTAATATAACATGGCACATAGTCACTTCATTACAGTATGGTATATAGTCACTTCCTTATATCATGGCACATAGTCACTATATTACAGTATGGTATATAGTCACTTCCTTATATCATGGCACATAGTCACTATATTACAGTATGGTATATAGTCACTTCCTTATATCATGGCACATAGTCACTATATTACAGTATGGTATATAGTCACTTCCTTATATCATGGCACATAGTCACTTCATTACAGTATATTATATAGTCACTTCATTATATCATGGTATATAGTCACTTCATTATATCATGGTACGTAGTCACTTCATTACATCATGGTATGTGGTCACTTCATTACATCATGTTACATAGTCACTTCACTTTATCATGGTATGTAATCACTTCATTATCATGGTATATCACTTCATAGTTCTCTATATAAGAGTATCATATAGAGAATCATTAAAATTTACAGGATGTTTCAAATGATCTTTACCTGAAAAAAATCACATCTTTTTTATTCAGTGTTTTGGAATGTTGGAATTTTGTTACTTACTGTGTACGTGGAAACATAGACATGTTAATAACTGTATGTGCTGTATTTTTGTATATTACAAATTTTGCAAAAATGAAGCACATTTGTTCAAAAATTTTGTTTTCGTAAGTTATATTTTGAAATTTCAATTCATATGTAAATATTTTTTATTTTTGCAAATTAAAAATGAATGTGACATGCATTTCGACAATATAACATGATGTTCTTTTTTCCTGGTATTTATAGGATGGCTTTGCACATCATATAGGAGAAGTATCGCGGGTCTTCTTTATGACGTTTTACATTGTGATGATGGTAAGAGACTAGGACTAGATACATGTACCTATTATTATGTTCTTCTAAGACATCCTGTATTGTGTGATGTTGACAAGACTTTATTACTATCACCATCTGGACAAGAAGATTATCCTTGTTAATATTACATGTAGCAATCCTACTGTAAATTCCTTTTATTACGCAAGTACTTAATTCCGCAATCCAGCGGTTTCGGATCAAATCGCGAGAATATAAAATCGCAATCCCGGAATTTCTATCCTTATTTCTTATAGTTTTTAACTCTTAGAAAATAAAAGCAAGATTTAAAAATCCGCGAAGGGTGCCTTTCGCGATTTCTTCCTCGTGGTCAATTAGGAATATACAGTTTATCTTATCCTCAATACACCTGGATAAATATGAGCAGCAACTGTCAGTTTAAATTATTTTAAGTTTTTAATATAACAATGTTATTGTTATCCCAGCTAGCTCTTTATCTTTTGTAGGTTGTCATGACGATTGTTGTTGCGTTCATCCTGGAGCTGTTTTTATTCCGTATTCAGTACAGAAGGAAACTCAAACTGGACGACATTGATGGTGAATTAATCAATCTATTTTGCCCTATATTGACAACCTTCTTGTCACAAAATGACAACACTTAAAAATGTCTGTGTTGTGTTTTGTTACATCACAATCATGTAGGATAACGAAGTTCAGTCCTTGGCTTATGTCAGTCAGATAGTCTGGCAAAACTTTTTGATTTTAAAATCGTTCATGGTTCAAAATAAGTGATTCCAGATATTTAAGAACCTAGGCATTTGCCTAATTTTCCTTATCAACTTTTTTGGCAAAAATTTATGATTTTAAAAATCTTTCATGATTCCAAATACTTTAAAATTGAGGTTTTTGCCTTAATTTTCCTTACCTTCTTGGAAAGCTTTTTTGGTCAGCCAATAAATAATAAATAATAACAATAAATATGATAACACTGAAATTGTGAATTTGTGTCTCAGACCATGCTAAACAGACAGCACACGTTTACCTGAGTGATGAGGAGAAGATCATGTGTGAGAACGATGACTATAAATGGACCGGTGGATTGATCGCTCTCCAGAAGGACTCCACCGATCTACAGGTAAAAAGTACTGGTAGAACTCGTTAACAGGTAATTAAGATGTATCTTAAATATTGGTAAACAAGTTAAGTGTATTTGTGATTGTTTTCATCGCTTGTTGTCTTTTTATAGTTACTTAATGTTAGACTGATCAATTCAGAAATAGAGAAGTGAGAAATGACTTTGTACACTAGTACATGAATTAATACTTACAACATTTACAATATTGTAATAATTTATATTCTGGTGAAAGGAACTAGGTATATACCCGATATATCAAACAATAAAACATTGAGTCATCGAGTGCCCTCTGTATGGTACACAGGTACTTGCAGACCTAGAATCTTGCATGAAGACGGATTACTTTTACAGTAGAAATGTTTGATAAATACATGTTTTCAGTGAGCTCTATTATAGATTGTGTGTGTCCTTATTTCAGACCCCTTACTTGTACCGAGGCGAGAGGTACCGCAATAAGATGGATTTCAGCCTCCGGATGTACGGGGACGAGGTCAAGGTTAGGAGTTTACGTATTTTGACAGATTTTGTGTCGCAGTACAGTTACATGCATATGTTTATCATTTTCTCCCTATTGTACATGCAGGTGTCACCAATAAGTTCAAAATAATGCTGTCAAATTAAATATATAAGTAATATAACCATGTGACATCACTCAGCTGTTCAACGGCCTTAACATCTACGATAGCAAATTATATAGAGTGAATAGAGACACCATGGATTTTCTTGCTTGTCTAGCAAAGATGTGGCCTTAAATGATAATTATAAAAAGAATAAATTTTTAGCATATTCATGAATTATTTTAAATAAGATTATCACTAGAATGTCCCTGTATGAACAGAGCTGGCTGGAGGAGGAGCAGGATAGCCGGGACCAGACCATTCACACCATGACGGAACTCCGGCGCCGAAGTCGCCCCAATGCTGACCTTGAAGATCTAGACGAGGACTTCATCCCTAGTCCCACCCTCCCCACCCCCAGGGAAGAGTTTGTTCAGGAATCCAGCCCCGCCTACTACAACCCAGGGGCAGAGAACCTCCAGGGAGAGTCAGAGGATCAAGAGGCAAAGAGAGAGTGACCTCTGAAGGTCAGGTGAAATCCAAGGTCAAGGTCAAAGTCTGATCCCTTTGTTTGTTTGGAACATACCTCAGAGTGTTTCTAATCAGACAACTGGATTTTTGGTAATATAGTGATTTTTTTTTTCTGACTTAAGAACCTTATGGACAATGTCAATTTCTGTGATCGGTGTAAAGATGTGCCAAAACTTGAATCATTTCATTTTATTGTATATTTGTGCCTTGTAAGATAATTTCATACCAAGGAGTGTTTAGATGCTTGTAAATCATATTTGTGAACACTATGGTCTGCAATGTCCATCCAGTCTGTGGGTATTACCGCCCATATAGTTTTTAAACACTGTACTTTAATTTCTCATTTTTTTATATGAATCTTAGGAAAATGAAAGTTTTTTTAAATCAAGTTTTCATACTCATTGTAAAAATCATCAACATCAGAATTTAGTGTTATTTCTTCTAAAATAGCAAGTTCTCAAAAAGAATGCTTCAACTAGATACTTAAAAAAGTAAATCAGGCTAGGTGCTGCAAAGAAATTAATCAGACAAGAGCTGATAAAAAGTAAATTGAGCTTTTGCTATAGAAACTGAGGTAGAATTTGAGCCAGGATTTAGCTGTAAATAAGCGTTATAAATCAATGCCAAGTGGACTGTGATATTATGTATATAGCTCCACTCGGTACTAGAATGAATTTCTTAAAAACTAGCATTGGAAATATTTGATTGTAGATCTTGTTTTAAGTTTCTTGTTTATGAATGTTGAAATCACCTTTCTAATTGATTGGTTTTATCTAGTTAGTAACAAGTTATTGTATCAGTTTGATCCAATTCATCTTTTTTTATTATGATTTCTTTTTGGTTCACTTTCACTTTAAGGTACTTCACTACACCAAGACTTATACTTTTTAAGACACTACGTCACAAGATGGCTATTTAAATGTTTTGTTAATAAAACCGTTTGTATCAACCAATTCAGATGTGTATCGTCATAGCTCAGTGGTTAAAGTATCATGCTTGTGATTGCAGGTCACCTTGGGCTTTTGTTCATGTTTACTGAATGACATTTTTGAAAATATCATTTATTATCTAAAATTGAACATTTTTCCACCTATTTGACATGTATACTTCATATCCATCATGCTTTCTATCATAATCAAGTTATTTTCTGCCAATTTGAGAAACTATTTCAAGGTGTAGTGAGGCACCTTAATGTCTCGCTATATTTGCTACAGAGTTGTTAAGATGCAAGGGAGCAAACTCTCAAAAAGTAGACAATCACATGTAGTCTTGCCAAAATCCTCATCAATTCAAAGTGACCACAGAGACACTGTGTGATATTAAATTAATCCAGTTGATGACAGATCTTACAACTTTTGAATCTGACTTCTTGAAGTGTCCTTTCATTAAAAAATTGATATTACACCATCACTTCACATATGTATACATCCAGTCCTTTAATGTTTATATATGTGGGTAGGTGTGTGTGTGTGTTGGTGTGTAAAAAGCCTGGGACTGATGTATGTCCCGTTTACATGTTTTCTAGTTTTATTCAGTGTGTTCTGTTCCATGATTTGATATAAATCTGTCCAGATGATGCCGTACCTGTCCAAAGACACACAACATTGTCGTTATAATTGTAAGGTAGTCCATTGTGAGGTTCACCCATTGTGACACGATTTATCAGAGCCAAATATCTTAATAGGCCTTAAACAGGATTATATTGATTGACATTCCATTCATTAAAAAATATATAGATTTAGAACCATTTTAACGAGAGGTTGGACTTTAGGTAGTTGTGTTAAGCAGCTATGTGACGTAGGCCTGTCTATTTCATTGCAGGCGACTCAGCTATGGCTCTTTGAAATCAACAAGATTTGTCTGGCTTTTGAGCAAAGACTATGCAATCGGTGTAAATTTTGCTTGAACCAGCGTCATTTTGAACTTGTTTTGACGCAAGAAATAGATAGTTACGTCCTACTGAAAGTCCAAGGTCTTGTTAAAACGGTTCTATGTAATTGATATCATATTGATAAGATTTATACAGCAGTGATAACAGTACACTACATGTATATACTGGTTATATTGTTTACTTAGTCATTATCTAATTGGTGCCATTTATATAAAAATTGTAGAGTTGTTTTTAGCATAGCACATGAAGAAACATAATGTGTTCATATATTTTGTATATACACCTGTAAAAAAATCTCGGCAGTAAATGCTGTGGAACCGTGGTAGTATAAAATGCTGAGGTTTCTAGTTGATAGATTGGGTGTGTGGATAGACATAACGCAGTCATTTTAAGAGATTCTGTTATTGAACAAGTGCAATAAACATTTGTAACATTCACCAGTTGTGTTATTTATTACCTACCCCTGACAAAACGATTTAAAACATTGACAACATTGACCTTGTTTCGATGTTTACCTGTAGAGTAATTTTCTTCCAAGTTCAGTGTCTTGATTTATACCGGTAGTTATTTATTTTGCAATGGCAGAACAGTGTATATTATTGCTGTATTAATATTGTATTTGGTCTAACGAAGATATATATGTAACATACGAGTATTTTCCGCTTTACTTGAGATTGTGTTGGGTTTGCTTTAAAGCTCTACCTGATATATGATACCTTAACAAACTATATTTGTTCCCCGTAAAAGTTATCTGCAATCAAATGGGCTACTGAATTATATAAAAAAATATATATTTTTTTACAATAATACATAGGGCACTTGAAAATTGAAAATCGATCTTACCTACATATATATATACCCACATGTATATGCGCGGCATTATGATTGCTGGTTCCGTTAATTCCAGTAGCAAAAAACCAACATTATTTCATTGATACATTATAATCCTTGGACGATCTGAAGCCTTTTATTTCAATAAAAGCATTTTTACCACCTCCACCCCAACCCCAATGTAAATAAAAAAAGGTTATGCTACATGTATGGAAGAAAACAGTAATTGTATGAACCAGTTACGCATACATTGATACTCGCAGGGACACACACACACACACAGAGATATATATATATATATATATATATATATATATATATATATATATATATATATATATATATATATATATATATATATATATATATATATATATATATATATATATTTTTTTTTTTTTTTTTTACGGACTAGGATGTGTGCCGGGCCATTCACGTCATCATGTTTAATTAAATCAACAGTTACAGTTGAGGTCAGACGACACATTCCTCGAAAATGATAATTATTTTTAAACGTACTTTTCAACGACCATATTATATACCAAATAAAATTAATATTATTTATTATCATTTTTAAAATGATTATAATTTCAAAAATATTTATATATATGCCAAAAATTTTCATACAAGTACTTCATATGTCTTTTCAATAAGATTAAATAAGAATTTGCATTCTCTAGTGGTTTGCACAAATGCCTGGTTAGGTACCCTAATTTTTGGCAAGAAAGCTTGTCAAAGATATTGAAAGACAGTAACAAATTCCTTGAGAAAGTTATATAAAACTGAGGGACGTGTCGTCTGACCATAACTTGTCCACTGAGGTCCATGGACCTTTCCTCAGTAACAAGTCGGGACTTCACTCGAATCAGATTGTATGAAATCATTATATTTATTAGTTCCGTTATCCGGTTCCTTCTCTTAAAATTCTTGTGCACCATAAATTTCATTTTCAAAAAACAACTATCCATGTGAGCAGGCACACGTGCGTGTGTTGATCGTCTGCTATCTGAGCACTGCGTGTATATTTATCTTCCTTTCTGGCTATCACTGATAGAGGGGACGAAAAGTGAGTACGTGATTCTCTCTCTCTCTCTCTTCTCTCTCTCTCTCTCTCTCTCTCTCTCTCTCTCTCTCTCTCTCTCTCTCTCTCTCTCTCTCTCTCTCTCTCTCTCTCTCTCTCTCTCTCTCTCTCTCTCCTACAACTAACTAACCAAATGAAAAGTTTTTAGATAATTTTGTTACAATTGCATTGCTTAAAAGGCACGTGGCGCTGTTTTTGAAAGGGGGCAGACTCGTCCCCAAAAAATACATAATCATGAAAATCCTAATCCGTAGGAGGGGGGGGGGGGTAGAGCAATATATCAATAACTTTTACTCTTCATTTCCTTATTTTCACTACATGGCCCCCAAAATGGGGGTGGGGGGGGGGGCTCAATTCAAAAACGTTAACGTTTCCTACGTGTAAATTTAAGAAAACTGTTTGCTGCGACATCCTGTTGCTATGTGCCTGATTAAAATTGCTATTGATTTAAGTGTGCTATCTTAAATATCGTCTGTTTTTTTTCTTGTTGACAAAATCTCTATTATAATCTGATTAAATGCTGTGAACAAAAAAAAACCTATGCACTACACTTCATCGCACCACAAGGTCCATGCTGACAGAAAAATGCATGTGTCAGTCACCGTCGTCAGCGAAGTCCACTCACTGGTTCATGGCTGATAGCTGATACCAGCGGCTAGGAATGAGGGGTATGGTGTGTATAAGTTAAACTTCTTAATTCTTCTTTTTTTTTTAGAAAAAAAACGAAATCGGGGTGTAAAAAAACCCTCGTTAAATTATTTCTAATTATAGATACAGAACTGATCACAACATTGCTTCAGTGTACCAGCGTGTTGGAAACAAATAACGTGGAGAGATGACAGGATTTTTTTAAATGCTTAACTTTCAAAAAATGCAAGAATTATATTTTTTTCTGGAAAAATTTTTCTTGTTTAATGTTAATCTACATCCTGAGAGGGAACAAAGTCCTTTGGCAAATCTTTAGATATGATAATGTAAATTAGGAAATCAGATCCCATGCAGAAGACTTCGGACAGTCAGCTTTTATTTAATATCAACTTCATTAGGAATTCAATTTGAGGAATACAGCACATTACAGAGATAACTGTTGGATTGAATTCGCGTTAAATAGATTTAATACGATAACTGTCTTGGAGTAGATCTGCCAAATCTGAGCAACAAACGTATAATGAAATACATTGTATAATTTGCATTTTTCAGTACCAGAGAAGCAACATTTTAGCACCCAAAGACTCCAATGACTGCTGAATGGGCAAACCCAGGGCCAACCTCTCGATCAGGTAAACGGAACATATGGATGAATTCCTTTGTTTGATTTCAACATTTTTTTGTTTGTTTGTTTGTTTGGGTTTTTTGGCATTTGCCTGCCACGTACTTCTATGTATAGTCTTGTGAGCGATCGGTGCTGTAGAACCGGGCCCCAGGTGAGATCAGCTGTACACAGTTTCTGACATCGCACTTTTAAATGGATATACCTGCATATTTTAGGACCACTTGCACACATTATATCCAAATATAAATTACTGCAGGTCTTTAACCTAAATGACTTCGTCACAGCCCCGATAGTTGGGAATGATAACCCTAAAGGTGTGAGGAGCTGGACAATGATTCCTGAGAGGTAACATTTAAGCTTTATCAAATATTGTAATTTTGGAAGGTAAATATAAGGCGTTAAAAGTTTCGCCTACATTATTAAAACTTTGTGAAAGATCCTTTTTGTTTATTGATAGAACTCTTGAACGCAGAATTTTCGCTCAAGTTTAATTTTCGCCCGTCCTTATTATCACTAAGTGAATTTAGAACGAGCGATTGCAAATGCATGCGTGGGAATTGTCCGTTCCACTGGTCATCTTTACTGAAAGTTAGATGACGTGAAAGCGTCTCTGTTTCAAAGCATAAGTGAGATATCTTCAGTTTTATAAATGCCCAGTATTAAGTTTATTTTTTGGAAGCCTGTGATAACATCATGGTCTATTAAGCATCTGTAAAATGGACAGTTTTGTTCGTGGTAGCGATAGGGGAGTACCCAGTAGTCGGTGGGGTACTTTCCCTGGGGGCAGTGACCATGTTCCGCTACATTCACAAAGTAGAAAAAGTCCCTATGTAGAAATGGTGGATGAACTTTTCCTCTATAAATGGGACTTTCTTATCGTCTTCACTGAGGGCCACTGATAACCAGTAAAATGTTTACAGGGGCACACCAGTAGTTACATATATATGCACGGTTAATATAATGTTTATCATTTCACCCCGATTATTTTATTTGTGTCACACTCTGCAGACGCTGTCTGTTGACAAAACATGGAGAGTTTGTTTGCCTACAGTGTTTGCTTTGGACCAGACCTGCTTTGGACACCGAATTTAGTAAACATGTAAATTTAATGGACGGAGACCAAACAAAGTAACAAAGCAGAACAATTTTCACTTTATTAGTGACCCACCCATTTTAATTATCCAGCACGTTTTATTTTGCTTTTGACCTTTTTTTTGACAAACTATTAGCGTGATTTTCATAATCACACGTACAAATGCCAAATTAAATGGCGAGAAAGCAAACAATCCAGCAACGAAAAACGATTTTTACTTTCTGAGTGATAAATCCGTATCAAATTTTAAGTGTTTGTTTTTATGGATATTTTTTGCTGTACGTTTTTATTTTTTGAAAGCAATATGTGATTGCCATTCCACTATCATAGAACATTTTGGGACATTTCTTTCCTGACAAGAGGCATCAGTATTACTCAGACATAGACACGCAAGCTTATTTTTATAAAAGTCACAAGTGCATGTAGATTACATAAGCTTTCATTAGGGTCAGTCATCGTATAATGGAGAAATTTAGTGAATGGAAAAAAGGTTGCGTGGGACTGACGTTAAATTACTTTAAATTGCTGTAATTTTTATTCATCTCTGTATTTCAGCTAGAACACCGACTAAATAAATAACCCCAGGCTGTTTTTCATAAGAACATGGAATTCCAAACAAATACAAAGTTTTGAAGTCAACAAATAGACCTTGCGACGAACTTGATTGAAATCCATAGCCAAGGAGGCCTGTTTTCATTGGCGATTAAGCTCCAGTGTCTGACGATTAACAGTCCATAAAATGAGCAAGGGGTTTAAAGTTTTACGCCATTCAGTTTTCTTTTGGTGTACATGATACCCGTCAGTCTCAGCGGTCGGCCACAGAAACTCGACCTCTCGGATGTGATTTCTGAATCAGATTTAACAGGATTTAAAGTATGCAGACGCCGATTTAGAATATAAGGGACATTCCGGGAAAAATGACGTTGAGGATTTTAGCGATACTCTTACTGACTCTGGAGGGCATAAGTGCTGAGAGTGGTCAAGTGGCACCAGACAATGCATCGAATCGAACCGGGGGCCCGATGGAGTTGAGCTGGGGCCCGCTGCAGCCGTTTGTCCTGACCATGTATCAAGAGAGTACGTTTTCTGTGGAGTACACTTTATATTGTAATCACAGCAGTGACCGGTACAGGGTGGAGATCTCCAGTAAACGTCACGTGGTCTTTACCGTCCGGCAGGACGCCATTGTCCTCTACTGCTCCAACGCCACGGACATTTTGATGAACGTAACCGACACCGGTCCACAGGTTATTCCAATCCCAGTGACGTCATCTACACCCTCTCCTCGCTATCACGTCATACAGAGGAAGGGTCTCCGCGGAAAATTGACCTTGGCTCTTTATGGTGAACTCATAGGGCGAGCGTTGTTGGACGTCAAACTGCAAAAGGTCGGGAACTCCCTCCAAAACGAGACTACGGCAGATCGTCACGTGTTCAATGTGGTAGTGTTTAGAAAACTTGGGGTGTTCGATACGGTTTTCCGGGTCCTTATTTACATTTTCATAGTGTTTGTGACCTTGGCCTTTGGATGTAAACTTGACATTGATGTTGTGAAGGAGAACTTACGACGTCCTGTTGCCCCCGCCATAGGTCTGTGCTGTCAGTACATACTGATGCCCATGGTGAGTCACTCTGCACTACTCCCCTAAATTAATCAGTCTCCAAGTTATAAAACATCTGATGTCTCACTTATCAAAGGAATACATAGTAGAAAATAAGGCTTTGAACCAATGTGAGCTCCTCTAAATCAATTGTCTTCCGATCCGATCTTATTATTGTAAAAGTCTTGAGAAAAATGGTTCACTTGAAAAAAAATGTCATTTTTTGAGCGCATATTTAAGGTAATGAGACATTGAAAATATCTGTGTTAATGTTTATTTCAGATCGCATTTGCTATTGCAAAATTAGTTGTTCCAAACGATCCCGCTGTGGCTCTTGGAATATTTATTTCCGGAGTATGTCCAGGAGGCGGAGTCAGCAACATTTACTCACATCTATTGGATGGAGACCTGTCACTCTCGATTACCATGACAACTATTAGTACCATTGCTGCTCTAGGTAATATGGATTGTTCTGACACAAAGAAGTTATTTACTAAGAGCTAGTATCTCACATAGTTTGCTAAAAGAGCAAACTAAAGACGTGGGGGAGAATGAGAATTTGTAATCACCAACATTCATCTTCACAAGCCAAGGGATTTTCCTTCCACTTCACCCCCCATGGACCGAAGACCCTTGGCTAGCGAAGATGCAGAATGTAAAAATAAATGCGCTTAGATCTGGTTATAAACCAAGTTTTAAATTTCAGTTGACAAAATATAAGGTAAAAAACATTGTTACTTTTACAAATAGGTAACAAGAATTATATTTAAGATACTATTTTAATTTTCAGAGAAAATGTCTAAAACGAAAGTTCAATGAAACACCTGTATTTTCATTTAAAAAAAGATCCTGAAGATGAGGTGGTCGCTATAAATGGAATAAAATAGGGGAACCTATGGCCTGTTCCACTAGTCAACAATAGCGAGACACCCCCTCCGTTCTTGGGTTTAGTTTCAGGATTTTGTGTCTATCATTGCCAGTACCTTTAATTTTTAGGACGTAGACAATTTCTTCATGTGTGTGTCAATGTTCCAGTTTTACGTAATGTCCGTTGTTTATTCCTCAAACTAAACGACGAACGTTACGTAAAATCTTCTTCCGCTCGCGATTATTAAGTGTTAGAAATGTTATACTACATGTAGTATCTAAGTCAAATATATGAATCTAAAGTAGTATGTTTTCTAAAGAAAGCATTGTCAAGTAAAGTTTTGTATCCTGAGTGTGTATGTTACAGGAATGATGCCTCTGTGGATCTACACGCTGGGTAAAGTGTTCACTGACGAGCTGGGCGGGGCCACCAAGATGGATATCCCCTTCCTGAACATCTTCACCGCCCTCATCATCCTGATCGTGCCGCTACTGGTGGGCGTGGCCATCAAGTACAAGCTCCCGCGCCTGACCAAAGTCCTGATGAAGATCATCACCCCCGTCACTCTCTTCGTCATCATCATCCTCATCTCCGTGGGCATCTACACCAATCTCTTTATCTTCAAGTTCTTTGAACCCAAGGTGATTCTGGCCGGGTCCCTGCTGCCGTACTGTGGTTATATACTCTCCGGCATCATCAGTCTGATTCTGCGACAATCTTGGACCAAGGTCAAAACTATCATTATAGAGACTGGCATTCAAAACCAGGGCGTCGCTATTTTGCTCATGTTCACTGCCTTCCCGCCCCCTGACGGCGAGATAGCAGCCGTGGCACCCATTGCTTCCGGGGTCATGACCCCTCTACCTCTGTTTGTGCTCACCATTATCTACCAAATTTACAAACGTTGTAACAAAGATATATACGCAAGCGTACCGGAAAAGGATGCGACGAAACGTGGCGATGTGGACTTAGAGGTTAAAAATGGCACTAAAATAATTGTCAATGGAAATAGAGAAGAGAAGGAAATGTTACAATACGACTGATTGTTGTGTTGTTGTGGGACGGTGCTAAGTTTCCAAATATGCAATATGATATATAGTTTATTATAGTGGTGGCCTGTAATATGTAAACAATGTGATCAATGACTTTTATACAACCCTCCAATATATAAATATTCAATGTATGGATGTAAGCAAAACTGTATTTAATGTCTCACAGTCATTGATTACGGTAACGAACGATGCAAGTTATTATTATTTTTTTTAAATGGGTGGCATAGAGTAAAAAAAAAATGAAGACACAAATTAAAAAATGTGATAGTAATAGGCCACACACTGCCTTCCCACACACATAGATATTTAAAACATATCATGTAAACTTGTTAACTTTAATAATAATATGTTAATTTTTCTGATGAATATGATGTTTTGGATGAATTCATTCACCTGGCTCCTGATACAATTTAAAAACAAAATTCTGAAAACTTTGGTCTGTTGGTCAGTGTTGAAAAACATTGTATTTGAAAGAAAAATGATCTTCTATAAACATGTAAACTGGTTAGATATTGGTATATAGGGCATTTATATGTTTGTATAACTCTTGTTCAATATTTTGTTCGATATGTATACTAATAGACTACAGTTTTATAGTGATTTATGTAAACACATTATTTTGTTATAAAAATTGTTTTTTATTCAGAAATGTCAATATAAATTTTTAAATTCTTCCGTAGTTTGTATTACGTTCCTAATACTAAAGTATTGGACACGATAAGAGGGTATCTGTGTATCTCAAACATCTTGTTCTGTAAGGCTCAGTGGAGTCGGAAGCAAATTAAAATTGGTGGTGGTGGTGGTGGTGGGGGCTAGATTTATCAGGAACATTGACAAGCAAGACAAAAAAAATAATGTCTAACTTTGCAAACAAAGTGTGTGTGTGTGCCCCTTTAGCCCCCCCCCCCCCCCCCCCCCCCTTACGGTTCCGTCGCCTATGTAGGTGGAAACTAGAACGCTAGTCTTCAGTTGTAAGAAATGACCTTACGTATATGAATGTTTACCTGTTTATTCAGAATACGAAGAAGTTACCGCATGTTAGAAATAATATAAGATGATCCAATCAAATCTGTTACAATAACGAAATACGTTGCAAATAATGACGTACAGTCCTCTCTCATCTTAACTTGGTTGCATGAAAAGACGTAAATTTTTCTAAGCCCAATAAAATATATTGACCAATAACAAAGCTTTATCAGATATTGAACTTTGATGCGATCTTTGATAATCCAATCAGTTTAAATTTTTCACAGCAGAGAGAGCGTGTTTAATTTAAACATGTCACCATGTTAAATAGTGTTTGAACACAAATTTCTATATCCGAACAGTATATTAGTACGGAGAATAAGGAGAAATTCTTTATATATTTACTACATAGTAACTCCCAAGGAGTCAACTAAGACCTTCATAGTGTATTCTTAAGATGAGATCAAATTGTAATTAAAGATGGTAGTCATATATATACAAAAGTAAAATGATGCTAATATTTCGTCCCATAAATTCACACGTCACATTTGTTTTGTGAAACCGTTCTTAATCGTCACCTTGGTAACATAATCCATGCATATATATTTTGTACTTGCGCAAAAAAAGATCGAATTAATTATCAAACTTTCTGCATGACCTGGTAAACATAAGCTTGATATTTTAAATGTTTATAAATACGACACGATCGTATCTCCCAATGAATAAAAGAATGGGGCAATATCATGTTTATAGAAAGATAGGTTTACATAACCGTAGCATTTTAATCATCACACAAACATGCGTACATCGCATCCTACATAGAAATATCATAATATTTTCATCTCTTTGATAAGCACTAACAATGAACTGAAAGTCCCTCTTTTAAACAGCTTAGCTGAGTTGTTTTTTGGCGGGTATTTTTTTTCGCGGTACTCATTTTTACACGGCGCAAGAGATTTGTGATATCAATTTCTCGCATTATCAACGGTGTGAGATCGGTTTGTCCGGTGTGAGACAGCAGTGTGAGATTTTTCTGTCTTACACTGTGTATTACTACGCCGTTTTAAAACGTAAACAAACGTTGTAGGGAAATGCAAAACAGTGCATTGAGATTATCCATTAAGTAATTGTGTTGCATAATTAATTACAATTTTTCATATTTTAATTGAAAAAACTGTCGTATGCTTTCATTTAACTTGCACTATTTGAAGCACGCGGAGGGATAAACCGAAAGTAATCTTTTGAACGTCACAACAGAAAGTTGTCAAACATCATTTTTTAAGCTAATATAATGCGAGAAAAATAATCATTCATTATAAATTCGTGTGGGATAGTGAAATTCCACCTCGGGGCCAAGATTCACGGTCTAGGACTCGGCAAAGCCTCGTCCTAGACAGTGAATCTTGTCCCCTCGGTGGAATTTCACTATCCCACACTCGTAATAATGAATGATTCTATTAGGCTTAGTTGGCAATGTCGTCATTGTCTAGGATAGTAAACAAATATTAAATAATTGGGACTCTGTCTCTGTAGTGTCTCTCTTTGATAAACAGCCCACAGGGCCACACTACCGCGGGGTACTACTGCGTCGCTTTATACATAGACAAATCATAGCTTTTTTCCTTTCTTTGATAAGCACTAGCTAACAATGAACTCTTTAAATTGTTTAGCGGGGTTCGGGATTCTTTGCATTTCTCTGCAGTGTCTCTCTGATAGACAGCGAACAGTGCCATACTACAGCATAGTACATTTACCTATACACTGTGACCACGTGACTCGATCTACTCATTCATGACTATAATAAATAACAAAGTTAACGAAAATACGTACTAGTAATTCTATACCGAATGACAAATCAATCTAGATGAAGACATGATTTTTTGTCGTATCTTTGTAGTATTAATGGATTTCCATTGTGAATTTAAAGGGGGATGGTCACGATTTTGGTCAAATTTCATTGTTTACACAGTGCTTTAGAAATGCATTTCTAATGATCAACTAAAATTTGAGAGTCAGTAGTAGAGTTATAAGCAAGACACAGGGCTCACAAATCTTTGTCATGTAAACAAGGCTTGTGCCCTGTTTTTGTTTACATGTACATTGGTTCAATACACCAGTAAGCCCTTTTTTCTTGCTAATTTCTTTTTGTTCTAATTTGTTTTAAGCATAAAAAAATAGTATCTATTGTTTATCTCATTCATTTTGGGTCTAAAACTGGGCTTTTCACTTCTTTCAAAACGCAAAACAGAGCTTTGTTTACATGGCAAAGAATTGTAAGCTCTGTATGTTCTAACACGACGACTGACACTTAAATTTTGGTGGACCATAACAAATGACTTACTGAAGCATTGTAAACATTAAAGGGGCATGGTCACGATTTTGGTAAAAAATTATTTTTTCGATTTTAATGTTTACAATGCTTCAGTAAAGCATTTTTAATAGGCAGCCAAAATTTGAGTGTCATTTGTTGAGTTATAAGCGAGCTACAGAGCTTACAATTCTTCGCTATGTAAACAAAGCTTTTGTTTATATTTTGAATGTTGAAGTGAAAAATCCAGTTTTAGACCTCTAATAAATGTGTCAATCGTTAGGAACTGTATATTTGTGCTTAAAATGAATAAGAAAATTAATCAGCTTGAAAAAGATTTTTTACTGGTATATTGAACCTATGTTCAATAACAAAAACAGGGCACGAGCCTTGTTTACATGACGAAGAGTTGTGAGCCTTATATCTTGCTTAAAACTCATCGACTGGCACCCAAATTTCATTTGATCATTAGAAATGCATTCCTAAAATAAAAACAGAAAAATAAAATTTGACCAAAATTTGACCAAAATCGTGACCATGCCCCTTTAAAAACGGAAAAACAATATATGACCAAAATCGTGACCATGCCCCTTTAGTTATAAATGCGGTTGCACTACATATAAGATATGTTAAATGTTTCATTATTTAGGAAAGTCAAAATAAATCCTTTCTATAATACTCCTGTTGTGTACAATACATGTCTGAAATTGGACACAGCGAGAGACTAGGCATTATCCATAAAGTTCCAGAATCCATACAGGTAGAATATTGGGCCCTCAGGTGTAAGAATTAAACTCTACTATTTATGGTAATTTGAAATCTACACCGTTCACAACAGGACTTCAATCAGGTAAATAGAAAAGTCGACGTGTGTCAGAAGGACTAGAGAGCTGGTCCTTTATTATATAGACAGCACAGGGACGGTACGATGTTAAAAATTTAACATTCTCAATCGCAAAACGTTACAGCGAAATAGGCATTACATGTTAATATTAATACGCGAATTCCTTAAATTTTATAAGATTAAGGTATCTCACTCTTCAATGTTCTTGTATCAAGAATTTTTTGAGAATTATATCTTTGAAATCTGTAGACAAAACATGCTTAAAAATACAAAGATAATGGGAGGTCAGTGTTCATCCTTCTGAGTAATGGCCAATTTAATTTGACCTTAAATGCGATTTCAACCAATTTTACTATATGGATGTGAAGTTTGGGGATTTGGTAATATAGCACTGGTTGAAAAGTTACATCTGAAATTTTGTAAACATATCTTAAACCTAAAGTCTTCAACACCAAATTATATGGTTTATGGGGAACTTGGACGATACCCACTAATAATTAATGTTAAAGTTCGCATGATAGCATTTTGGAGTAAACTTTTCTTTTCACAAAATAATAAAGTTTCGTCAAAACTACAAAATGCAATGGGTAAAATGAACAGACGCTGGTTTAAATTTATTGTTAAAATATTGAATGATTGTCTATCTTTTATTTTGTAGCAACAAAATGTAAATATCCAGTGGCTTAAGAAAACTGTTTTTCATATACTTCTAGACCAATTCAAGCAGTCATGGAATAGTGAAATGTATAATTCATCAAAAGGTTTTAACCATAGAATTTTTAAAACCACATTATCCTTGGAAAAATACTTATTGAATCTGCCTTCCAAATATCAGAAATCTTTTTGTATTTTTAGAACAAGTAATGCTAAATTGCCTATAGAACGAGGTAGATGGTATGATATACCTCGTGAAAACCGTATATGTATTATGAGGGGTTATGAAAAAAAAATTGTACGAAGCTGCATATTTTTTGTGACCTTTTTGCACTTAAAATAGACAATATCTATAATTATTTTATAGTTTCAATTTGATTTGAAATAAAAAACATTCTGAATTTAAGGAATTTTATAAAATTAATCCAGTTGTCTAGATATATGTATTCAGTATCATTTTGACATAATAAAACATGGGGGTAAGTGAAGTCAAATTTTAGATATATGACTTCGATAATTATCGCAAAATTTGGCTTCAAAAATTCAGACATTTTCCATATTTGCATGATTTTATGCTAAACGTCTATCACTCTCAAAATATATCCCAATATATATAAAGTATAATAAAAAGCATTCCGCACGAAAAAATAGTTTCTCCCAAAACCTGCTTGTTTCTTGAATTCAAATGGATTTTCTTTATGAATATTATGTAATTAAGAAATAATGATCTTTTTGCGATGATTAAATAAATAAAATCATATTCGTTTAAAATATAATGATCATCTGCGCAATGAAATCAAAAAAGGATCGAGTGAGATACCTTAAGTGCGCAATACTTGGAAAGAGGTCAAAATTGAGGAACACATTTCATGGATCACAATCATATAGACAGGAAAAAATTGCAAATATGCTGTCCTGAATATTCACTCAAAACTTGGATTCCTCGGCACGTTATTTGAAGCCGTCCAAATTTTCAGTGAGTTACAATTCTTAACAATTTTTGGTATCAGGATAAAAAAGTGTTAACTTAGCAAAGAGTTTTGCTTCACCGGATATATATACGATAATCGAGACTAATTTGAATGCTTTTCTTGACAGCACATTAATTTCTCATGGTACATCAGTAATGATTGCTGATTCAGGAACATCATAACTGCCTAAAAATTATATCTTAATTTTGGCGACTTTTAGCCGTCAATATATATTCCATATAAGATAAATTCCACCATTCCTTTTACATCTTTTTAATAAACCGATAGACACCCATTCCTTTTTTTGGGCCCACGACGTCTATATAGGAATTACTTCTTACTGTATGACTTTATACCGTATCACATGTATTGTGACACAATAGCCTGGAACTCCGTTGCTGGGACAAATTGTTCCAACCTATATTGTCCGAATTTTAAAGACCATGTATAATATGAGAACTATTGTCACCAGGAACATGTTTATATACAGCTAATAAACAATAAATATTTCTATAATATGACCGCGCAACTCGAAATCCAATTCGAACGCACTACAAATGCAACAATGCTGCAATAATAGATAGGTGATGAAATATCATATGTACCACAGACTCATTTAAAGTAAGCATTGAAATGTATATTTTCGATATTCATCGCCCTTTTTATAATTCTAGACTTATCAGTGTTTTCAATTGTGTATAAACTGTATGAAGAATAATTCTGTGTTCAGGAATGTCTTAAAAATTTCACAAAATGCAAGTTAATCCTTTGTAATTTGAAATGCGTTCCTGAATTTGGACACAGCAGGAGGTTATAACTAGTATCTATAGCGTCCACAGTGAGTCTCTACAGGTGTAAGGTATAAACTTTAATTTGAAATTTACACCTGAACAATTGAATCCCAATCTAGTAAATGGAGGGGTTGACGTGTGTCACCAGGAATGGAGAGCTGGCCCGGTATTGTATATCAAGAACGATACGACGCTCAAACACTGGAGACAAACGAGGGAACATCTATACCATAGATAATACATCAAGTAAAGTGGGACGGGGAGGAATGCTTTAAGGAATTCAGCACAATTAAATTGAAAGAAAGAGTTTGTCCCACATTGATATATGGAACACTTTTCAAAACCTGTTGGTAGTTTTGATAAAAATTTATCAAATAATAATCAGTTAAAACTCGTTTGGATACACTTTAGCTCATCCAGTCTTTATTATAATTTTTTGTTCATGTCAATCATTTTAAGTTCATTATGTTGTACTAGTTTAAAATAAGTTTGGTTACAAAAATTACACGATCACATATATGTATAAGGAAATTATAATGCAAATATTTCGTCCCAGAAATTCACACAAAACCAAATATGATCCTTACGTTTTTTACATGTTATTTGAAGCCGTCAGTTTGTCCCTGCACGAGTAACAGAATTCTTGCATAATAATTGTCGTACTCGGAACAAACAGTTTCATGCACTGTGAGTTTTTTGCCTGACTTGGTTGTGTATACAACAGGGATTTCATCTGTTCCTTTTAGACCAACACATTAATTACAGCGTACATCACATTAATGACTGGGATATTACATTCTAACCACATTGTACTTTATTTTCTTTCTCCCAGCAAGTACTTGTATTAGGTTATTTGAATCATCACTGGAGCATGCGGATCTGCACCTATCATGCTGTCCTTGATTTTATAATGATACACCAGCAGTTCCCGCCCTTGACTAATCACCAAACGCTAAGACCCCGGTCTCTTTCTGTAATAACAAAATACTATTATTCCTCTCTGGTGTCCCTGCAACCCTTCTTTCCATCTTTCATGTATCTTTTGTTATTGTAGTAGGAAAGGAGGAATGGGCATATAAATACAAGGAAATATAGAGCGGCAATAGTGAGAATCAAACCCGGAACCCCTGCAGCTCTACTGAGGAGTTCTACCACAGAGATGTCCAGATCGATATCCACGGTCCATATAGCCCCAACTACTACACTCCTCCCTCCTTAAATGGTTTTTGACTCTGAAGACAGAACAGAAGTTCACCTTGCCAGGACTTATTTATTCATATTGCCTGAATAAGGACGGCCACAAACCATCTGTAGTAGGGGTGAGCATACAGATACATCCTAAATATATACCTGGACCGTGAATCGAACCAACACCCCTGCAACTCTAGTCAGGAGCTCTACCACTGAAATGCCCAGGTCGATATACACGGTCCATATAGCCCCAGCTACTACATTCCTCCCTCCTTAAATGGTCTTTAACCCTGAAGACACAATTAACACAAGTTCAGCTTGCCGGGACTTATTCATATTGCCTGAATAAGGACGGCCACGAACCATATGTAGTAGGAATGGGCATATAATTACATTTTAAATACTAGTATATTGCTGGATCGGGAATCGAACCAGGACACCTGCAACTCTAGTCAGGAGCTATACTACTAAAGTAGCAAGGATTGGTTTGGGATAAAGTACCAGGTCAATATTTTTTTTAAAAAGTAAGAGTTGGTCTATAGAGTCCCAAGTAATATAAAATACGAGCAAGTCCCTCGATCCCATTTTGTTTACTGTATAGTTCACTCCCCTTTCTTGTACCAGCATGGGGTTATTCTCTTTGAAGAAGTGGATGTAGGCTATGCCTGTCCACTTCAATGTAATGTCCCTTCCTCTGTAACCTACATACCCACTTTTCCTTTCCGGTACTTTGTAGGCTTAAACTTTCAAGCCAGCTACACTCCACATTGTAAAAAACACTGAGCAGATTACTGTCTTTTTTTTCCTTTTATTAATTATTAGTCACACACGTAGGTCTAAGAAGTTAGTTTAATATCTATTTCAATGATAAAAATCATTAATAATAATAAAAATTCATATCTAACTGAGTTATTTGTGAAAATAATAGACCACTGTTACCAGAACAGAGTACTATGTGCTGCCTGTCTTTCACTCTGTGCTGTTGTTCTATTAATACTGTGTCGATTTTGGTTTGTCTCTACTCTCTGCTATTTTGGTTCCATTGACACTGGGTTAGGGTTAGAACACTAGGCTAATTCAGGGTTTATTTTTACTCTGTGATGTTATTGGTTCCTGTCATTTTGTACATTTTGGTTTCACTCTTTGAGGAAATGTTTCACCGACTCGGGTATCCTGATCTGTTATTGCTGTTTACAAAGACTGTGCTGTTAAAGAGTTCTATTTGTCTTTTTATTGAAACTTTCTCTATTTACCAGTAGTGTCTGTCTTTCCATCCTTTTCTGCCGTGTTTTCTGTAGGTTTATTGATTTTACCGTAGGCCCTGTGGACCGGGTATTTCTCCCTGTTTAGCTGGAACTTCTGTAGCACTGCTGTGGGTAGGTCTATGTGACATCTCTCGGCCAGTCTGACCAGGCTGAGTAAAACGTCACTCATCTCCTGGCCGACGTGATCTCTCTCCTCCTCACTGAATTCTGTAATAGGTCCACTGACATACATAATACAAGTTTATACTAACAGTGTGTTGAACAATAATTCTTCATTGGGTATATAATTACAAAATACTGATCATTAGTCAAGTAAAAAAATAGTCAACATTACAGAATTAAAAAAAAAAATCTCAAAAGTTAAAACTTGTAGCCTTACCAGGAAGACCAACTTCTACATGTCCTTTAAATCGACTGTAAAATTAAAAGCAAACAATGTATGTATTTATAAAATTGGTGTTCTGCTGAAAAAAAGGAACTCCAAAGAGAACGCATCAAAACTGTTTATATATTGATCAATCATTACTCTGAGAGCCACTCTATTCATTTCAGATTTCTTTAAGTTTCAGTTTTCACATTACAACTTTTACAGCTCCATAAAAACTCACAAGATTTCTGCCAGCTCCCCGACTTCCCCCACCATGTCAAAGAGAACATCTCTGGGTGGATGAAACTGGTCCCAGTTCCTTTCTCTACAGAACACGGCTTGTATTTCACGTCTGAAATATATGTTATAGCACACTGTTCAGGTCTGGGGTGTTCTTCCAGCCTAAATTATTTACATATCGATAAAACTTACAACAGATTTCTAGCTGTTCTAGTACAATGCAACACTGATTTATGTGAACAGCTGGTGAAGCCTCGGGAGAAGACTCACGACATCTGACAATATTTATATTCATATTGATCGTTTTAATAAATGAGAAAAAGGTTTGGTTGTATCCTTTATATCTAATGCATTCCATCAGTACATACATTTTCTCAAGTGTTTGGTCACTGCTGAATTTATAGCCGGTCTCGTTTTCCTTGTTATTCATTGTAAAGCGAAAGTAGAAAGTAAACCACGAACACGTGCATTTTTAAACCCCGATCCCGATGATTGTTGGGTACATCTTCCCCAAATCTATTAAACCCGCCAAAATGTTTCCTAATCGAAAGCATATACATATGTATTACCAAGTACTGAGTATTCTAAATTATGAATTCATATGACTGCAATATATGGTGGGTAAAGTTATCATAGACTTAAGATAAGCGTCGGAACCGGGGAGGGGGAGTATATGTATACTAGCCCCCCCCCCCCCCCCCCCCCCCCCCCCCCTTAGGATTTTCATGATTTTGGGATTTAGCCTTTTTTTTCTTGTCAAGATTTCAGATCAGTCCAGTCTAGCCCCCACTTTCAATTTGCTTCCGACTATAGAGTTTGTTTTAAAAGGATCAGATGCAGGGTTTTAGCAGAGACATAAATAACATTCTTTATTTAATTCTTTGGTTTTTGTATTATTCACCATTATGTAAGTTATTCCACCGGAAGAGTTTTCTTGATGTGCGCATGAAATGAATTGACAATGATATGGCGCTGACCAAGTTGTTCTGAACATGCATGATTTTCTTTTTTTTTCATAGGTCCTGGTTCATCTCTAATTTTCTTAATTGCAATTAAAATTATCTCCATTTGTTGCCACTATTCAAGGCGTGTATAATTTTTTAAAAATATTTTGCTAAATGCTATAATATATCAGATTATGTGGTTTAATTTTAAATCTTAAAAGAAAAGCAAGTCAATCTATCAATCACAAGTAAAAAGGAACAATTGAACATAAAACTTTATTTACAACATCAAACATTAAAACAAAATCAACGTTTAAATCAGTTTGGCTGAGAGAAAAATTGGACCCTGTAATAAACAATGGCTGTGTCTGGGTGCCTAAGTGTCTGTCCGTCCATGCTCCTAAATCTTAATCTCCACACAGACACCAGTGAGGAACTCTCAATGACACTGGGCCCAGTTGACAGCCAGTCTTTTTTATAAAATGTACACATAGTTAAACCCATGTGTACTAAATGTAGCCACATGCACGCATACATGCTGTATGCTCTTTGGCTAAGAAATATTGTTGTCTCATTCATTTACTGGTCCCCACTGGGGAGTGCCTTCCCAGCATCCTCTGCCACGTACGCGGTATATTTCTTGTTGTTACCGTACGCCTTATTGACGGGGTATTTCTGTGCGTTGTGTTCTATTTTCTGCAGCACGGCGGAGGGTAGGTCAATAAGACACCTGTCTGCCAGCCTCACTAAGTAAATCAGAATGTCACTCATCTCCTGGCCCACGTGATCTCTCTCCTCCTGACTGAAGTCTGTAGTTAAACAATTTACATGTTTACATACACTTGCTATTGGATGTGGTTCAACAATCTGAAGTTGATATTAATATGGAATATTGTAACATTATTAATAACTTCTACATAGTGTGTGAGCACTGGAGAGCAAAACATCATTTGCAGTAAGGGTTTTCAAAATTAAAGTAATACACAGTTTTAATACATTATTTGGCAATTAATGAAAAATTAAAATATTAAACATTTGTTTTAAAATTTTACAAAAAAACAAAACAAAACATTTAATGCACTAGGATTAATTGTTTGCTTAATAGATAATGTAGATTGATCCATGCATGTAACATCGTATACAGCTTGTAATCTTACCCGGAAGTCCTACATCAACCTCTCCTTTCCACTGACTGTAAAACAGAAACAAAACAAAGCAACATGAAAATAGCTCAGCTTTCATTTAACCATGCACGGGGCCATATTTTTTTCAGAGAATCCGTTGAACAATTTCTTCGCCGAGAGAAACGAAATGGTCTCTGCTCTTAACCTTTTTCCAGTTATTTCAATTTTACAATTTGAATTTAATAAGTTGATTTCCAAAAAACTCACAAGATTTCTGCTAGCTCCCCAACCTCTCCGACCAGGGCCAGTAGTACATTCCTGGGTGTATGAAACTGGTCCCAGTTCCTCTCCCTACAGAACACAGCTTGCATTTCTCGTCTGAAACATCACCGTAAAGTATATTTACAACTAGCTATCTGGACATAAAGTACATGCCCAAGATCGGTAAATACATGTGTATACAATATAAGGGTACAGTATATATACATGTATCAGTTATAAAGAGTTCATAGTAAATAAGTTACATTTTCTCAAGAGATGGGTCCTCACTAAATCGGAATTCGTCCTTCAATTTAGAATTCGCAGAATCCGTCCCATCAGATGTATCTACGTTCGATATTTTCTGTTTCTTTGATTCACTCATGTTGTGCGATCAAAAGTGAAACTAGAAATGAACACGTGTTTTCACCATAATATTGACCCCGATCCCGATGTAATATATGTGTAAATATTACACTGGAGGCACTGCCGTTTCTTTCTTGAGTTAATCTGACTCAGGTTGGCTTTTGAAAGAAACTGGTACAAAAAGTGGTGTATACTTGTAATATCAGAGTGAGACTGATAAAGAACTCAATCATAGTCCACGAATGACATAGCAGCAACTGACTCATCCTAAGTATGAAAACTACTACCGATATGTTTGTAAGTAAACTTCTTACGGACTATACGTGTATATTTCAATGAGTGAAATGCAATTCTATGTTTATGAAAGTTTTATTCTCTCTTCAAAGGATGTACTTCATATTCTAGAGAAAAAAAAGTCCTTAAAGCTTAGAAATAGCTTAAAAATTAAAAAATAAATAAATAAAAAAGGACTGGAACAAAAGCAGCTTAAATATTTGTTTCTTTTTCCGAGTCATTAATCCGTAGCGTTAAAATCCCAATCGTTCTAAAATATTTTGATGATTCAATTCTTCAATGTACATGTAGTTAACAAAATAATGAATATTTTTCATTGCACTTTCAACGACTTGTCCCTATCCATACATTTGTCTATATAAAAATAAAATGTATGTCCCTTAATTCAAAACAATGCAGTTTTAATCTCTGTAAAGCTTATCGGTTTGTAATGATAATCAGAAAGAAGACTTGTCTATAGTGATAGGGACACGACCTATAAAATCAAAGTACTGGCATGTTTATATTTTCCGTTTTTGAGATGATACAAATCATACAAATTGAAACCGATAATTGAAATTCATTCAGTTGACTAACAACTAAATAATTGAATAAAAACAAATAAAAGAACCCCGAGTGCATTCCATTTTACTAACACAGCATCATCAACACATATTAAATGCATATGATCAATTTCCTTTTACTTCATCTTTGATTCCATGAAAATGTATAAGAATTTTGCAGACTAAGACACTGTGTATTATATTCCACCATATGTTACAGCAGTACTTGTTCTGTACCAGTACTTGTATAATGAGACACGTCAAGGACACGGGTACACATGAAGGTCAACAGTTATGGATACCCGCACATTTATCACAACACAATGGCGGGTCGCCAAGCATGGCCGACGCACGCCAATAAATCCATGCTCGAATTTTTGTCTGTTCACAATTTATGTGTGTCTAATTGTCCAGGATATTCGTCAGCTCTTCCGTTTGTAAAACATTTTACAGACAACGTCATTCACTATTAGAGTCTGTAAAAAAGGGAGAAAGGTACATGTAGAAATTTAATATTGAAATTTTTTAGCAGAAAACAAGTCAGTCGAAATAATTTAGAAATAATTAATTAAAAGTAGAAAAATGTACAAATAATTAATTAAAAGAACAAATAATGTAAAAATGACTAACTGAAAGTAGAAATAAAATATTTTTGTTATTTTTTTTTTTTTAGAAATAATGTATTCACATGTAGAACTGGTAATGTAAAAATGAGTAGAGTAGAATTAATGTAATTAAAACACAGTAAAATAAATTAAGTTGATATAAATAGAAATGCATGTATACATCTGTGTCCGGCCAGGATAAATCGGAATACAATGAAGTAATACGATATGTATATATACATGTATTCATTAAATCTGTTCACTTTGATTAAGAACCATCTAGACGCACTCGAATATATTAAAAAAAAAATACAAATATTGATCATAGTTACTCCCTGATGATATTCATGCATGGGTAAACAGCGGGAATTTAGATAGATTTTATCTCTATTCTTCAGCCAAATGAATGAGAAAATAACTCTAATTTTTGTTTACATGCACTTTTCTGGAGGTCACTACTAAGATAGGAAAATGAAGCCTCGGAAATTTATTGTTATCGGTCACAACTTGCATTCCGTCGATTTTCTTTTGTTTTCTGCGATGAAAGGCGTCACAATAGTAGACCAAACACTGTACCATTAAGTTTATGCAGCACATCTTCTGAAAATCTTTTTCGACATTCATAACCATTAAGTTTAAACAATTTGTATTTGCTAGAATGAAGAATTTTTTTCCCTATTGAACCGCCTCCAAAAAATAAGTCTACGAATATATTTCATTGCAAACATCAAAAATTACATGTACATCTTACATGTACATCTTACGTGTAAGAAAATTGTGTGAGTTAGAAATTAATGTCAGATTTCCCATTACAAATCTCCGTGACATTTCTCGTTTTTGTCAATTTTAATGGAAAATAGAAAACGCTGACATGTCAGTGAAAAATATATACTATTTTCATTTCCTTTAAATCAGTTTTAGTTGTATTTCTTTGACAGGTGTGTGTATATATTTTCTGCGTTAAAAAATCGTGCAAATATGACGGAAACGGTGGCATTTACTGTGTATGGTTAAATTCTTATTCAACAATCGATCATCTGTGTCATTAAGAGCTGATTACTAGTAATTATACATTAAAGAAACGCCTGTATATATAGCTTGTACAGAATAAGACCTAAATCAAACTGGGACCGCCCAGACGGGTCACCTACCATGACCAGCTGACCCTCCACAAGTTCCCGGATGACGCGGGTTGGCAGCGCCTTGGAGCCTGGGGTCGGCTCAGAAACCGTGACCAGCTGATTTTTGTCCCACGTGTGTACCTCCTGAACAAAACACAAAGAAAGCAGACGTCAGCGCGGAAGTTCACAAAGTACTCGGCAGTTTAAATCATTCCATTCTGTCGACAGCTCAGGAAAATTAATCTACTCTCTGCATGAATGTTGAATGACTCATGCTGTTTACAAATGTACATTCATTGCAGGATAAGAACTAATTCAATTGTTTTCTTTGTTCGCTCTGTAAAATTTTCAAAGTTTCACTTTCAGATTGTAAATCTAATGTTCAATCAAATAAAAAAATACCCCCCCCCCCCCTAACAATTCATACCTTCATTGGGTTATGCATTAGGTCCGTGATAAAGATTTCCGTGCCCAGGGGCGCCTTGTGGTCTGTGTTTTTGGGACCTTTGTTTTGTATCCTCAGTTGTCCATCCTCCATAGATATCACCATAGTAACGTACAAACTAGCGGCTTGGGCAAGCTTCCGAAGGATGAAGTTCACGCCTAGCCACAATAAAAAAGAAAATAGAAATGATGGATAAAAATTCATTCCATACATGACGTTTTTTAAGATTTGAATTATATTCTGAAAGAACAATTAAGAACATAAACGTTCTTTATGAAATCAAAATTTCTCTATTACCTATATTAGTTTTTAACAGAATCAACTTAAAAATTCCAATTCTGATAAAAAAAAAATATCACGTGGATATTTTTTATTTCAGTTAAAGCTCGATACGCATGAAAAATATAAATATAGACACCTGTATTTTGATAAATAGAAAAGATACTAAACAAAGACAGAGATACATATTTATACTTTAAGATCAAAACTTCGACCGTCCCCGCGAGTCTCTTACCGCACTCCTTCAGGTATCCGTCCAGATTCTCGTTCCTATACAGGGCCCACACTCCGACTATCGTATCCTCTATCCCAGCCACCTCCATTACCGCCAGATTGCACGTGCGTATGCCCGTGTTCTCAGCTGTGCTACTACTGTACGCTTAGATCCTGGATGACGTCATTAACGATCAGGCGATCTCACTTTTCCGTCCTATTTCTCACAGGTAAAAAGACTAGTTCCTCAAGAGTGATTCATCAGGGCCTAGAGAAAAACTATATTTATCACTTCATGTATATTTAAAACTGATAAATGATTAAAGATAAATTTTGTATTAATCAGTTGTAAGTATATGTAATTATCTTATGCGTAATCATGATCAGTTTAAAACCTTAACTATTTGTTAAATCCAAAATGAGGTTTAGAATACAATTTATTTAACTACACCTTAATTAATTTGTGGTACAAGGTTATAAATATCTTTCTATTCAAATAACAAATTGATCTGAACTTATTTTCTTGCAATATAATTACAATGAGTAATGTATGGATACAAGTTCTAAACTTATGTAGCCCTCTCACTATACCATGTATACAATTATTAACACACGATTTTCCCATTCCCAATAAAATGTCATCCATGTGTATATAAGTATAAAGATTAAAAATGAACAATAAGATTTCAGTGAGCACATTAATTTTGATTCAAAAGTATATACGCAATCAAAATACCAAATTATATCAAGTCGACAAATTGTCGAAATTAAAAAAAAACAGCATAAATTACAAAAAAAAAAAAAACAACAACAAAAAACAAAACCAAAAAACGCGACAAAATAAATACATAAGATCAGCGACCCGCGTAACCTATGAAGCTAATCTAGATTTTTAAGGGTGAGTTGATATGCCAGCATTTACAATATTTAAAAGTGTTCGGTCGTTCATCAAATCACGCACGCACGCACACAACACACACTATATATAAAATTCACAAAAACGTATTACATTGAAGTACAAAAGAATTCATCTGCTGTATACTTAGTTATGCAATTTGTGCAAAACTTCACACAGTAAATAAATTTTAAATTATTAGCTTTTTCAGCGAGATAAAAGTATCGTCAGCATAGAACAAGAATACAAGATTTCAAATATAGAAAAATTTCACCTTCTCCAAGATCGGTAACACTCTCTGTACAAAACATATTTTCATACCTCAAACCTAACACCATGCATTTTAACCTAAAATACTAGCTTAGAATTCAGAAGAATACCATTAGAAAGGCATATCCCGAAATTCAGAATACTTTTATTCTATGGCGACGATTAAAGTTTATCAAAGGAATCATAAATAATCAAGAGGAAGTAATAAAGTATAAACGTTATAAACTTTGACGCTTCAGATTGACTCTAAGATTGTTATTGAATACCATTGTATAAGCTAATTTATTTGATGTTTTCATTTGTTAATCTTATTTAAACTTTGTGATAATAAATCAAAATTTGTAAAGGGATATATACATGTATTTCATCTGTAAATAAATGACAGGACATGAGTGCGCTTAAGCTGTGTTTGTCTATTTAATGACAACGTTCATTAAAGTAGCAACATATTACATGTATATCAAAAAGATATACTCTGTTGATTGTAAAAAGGCGTGCTATTACTTTTGATTGATTACAATTCGATTAAAGTAGTCTGGTCATGAATTTGGAGTAGACTTTTTATGTAACTTTTTGAAATGCATCTTGAAATTTTCTATGAAACATGGTGATAACAAAAAGTGTTCAAAATCGAAAGTCCAAAGGAAAGTTACAAAACAGCAGAGCAACTTTTGCGTTATTTATTTTCCTTAAAATTACATTGGATGGTTAGTGAGCTGTGCTGGTGTAAGATAAGATGATCTAACATTGAAAGATAATTTACAACATTTAATGATTGATCTGAAATGGCGTCGACACCACGCAGGACGCTAGCTCTGAATCTATTTTGTGCTATTGATTGATCAGTACGATCAATTTGTTTTCTGAAAAGATGATTAATTGATGCTATTTTTATATTTGTACTCACTTACGTAAATTGCCAATGTATATATTTTAAAGTATACCGTGGAATCATTAAATTTCGTGGGGGCCAATTTTCGTGGATAGCTTAAATTTTACAGGTTTTTTGGGACGTAATTTCGTGTATTCTCTTGTATTGACAAAAGGGAATGTTACTTTATTACCATCTTTTTTAATTTGTGGAGGATGTTCATTCGTGGATGAGAGGTATCCACGAATTCCACGAAAATTGAGCCACCACGAAATTTAATGATTACACAGTAGTTTATTGTATTGTACTTAAATTGAATCTTCTATTTTTTTGTCATTTTCAATTAAACAAATGGTTGTACTTTTGCAAATAACCTGCAAAATCAAAATAATTTAGTTGCTTTTTATAGAATATGTTTTTTACTTAACATGCAATTAAAAATTATTCTTGTGTATACTTTGAAATACAATGGTTTTTAAAAGCAAAGGTTCTGTTTTCTAGAAACAAAAATACAATATTACTGAACAAAATGTGAGATGATGTCTATGTATATCCTGTTTACTCTATAAATGTAATGTTATTGGACGCCAAAAGGTCAGTTATATTAAATATTGATATTTAATATTCTGCTATATTCTGCTACAAAGGAGTAACTTCCTTCTTCTTCTTTTTTTTTATCGTAAAACGCGTGGCATGATATCTGTTTTCTCATCATATCGGTAGCATAACAATTATGAAATTATAACGTTCATGTTCATTGGCAAACAAGAAATTTTATTTTCAGATACTTTCCCTTCACAATATCATTATGTTGAGTAATTAATTTGAAATCATCGCTATTGTACGATGCCCATGTATCAAATATAAATAAATTCAAACTTTTTTCCTGTATTTATGATTTTCCAAAAGTCACATCAGAATGAGGAAACAAGAGTTATTTTCCTGTTAGAGAAAATTTATGTATTACATAAAATCAAGAGGGCAAAATATAGATTTAACAGAAATACACAGGGAAGTTGTCACCAGCACATATACTGCTCTTTAAAGACATGGAGGACACAGTACATCTTTACAAGTCGGCACTGCTGGTTATTGGTGTCCATTTGTGTCTGGGCTCAGTCTTGGTGGATCCCAGTCTGTGTGGGTAAGGTTACTGGTCGATACTGTCATACAATACCACCACCAGAACATGAACAGCTGTTAACATATGTTAATCTCCATTTTCAATTTTACAGATACAATATTTGCTGCTCAAACTATATATTTGACGGGAACAGGTGCATAGGTATATACTGAACTTTGACAATTACCGAAAAATAAATTTATATAATTAAATCTGACAAAATGAACATACGATTTTATTTTCATTAGAGTGCCCGGCGGGGACTTATGGAGTGAACTGCAGTGAAGCTTGTCCGGAAGGATACTATGGACGTTTATGTAAGGACGTATGTCCATTACAGTGTGACCAAACATGTGACGTAATATCGGGAGAGTGCCCAGGTAACATGATAATAGTTAATATTTAAGTCTGGAAGCTCGGGATCAACATCCTTTTCCAAAAGTTGCTGAATAGGAGTAGGTTGAAAAATTGTATGGGAGAATTTTTTTTAAATTATATGCTGTAAAGTTCTTGCATCCGCCTTAAATATATATGAAATTTCATTAACGGATAGACAAGTTAATTGTGTTTTACATTAATTTTAATCTGGCGTCTATATTTTCTATTGATGGGGCCGGATTAAAAGCAGGGTGTTATCAGTAGGCACTATACATATAATTTGTATTTTTTTTTAAAATCGTGTTTTTAATCTCAAGTGAGTTATTGTATGTGTATTGTTCATTTTAATGAGCGGAAATGCCACCAAAAAATAATAAGCGGAATTGCAGACACCACGAGGGGAAGGGATCAAGGTCAAAGAGGTCAAGACCCGAGCGATCAGCTCCATCCACTGACGATCAGGCATCTCAGGAACCAGGTCCATCACGAAGCAGGGAATGCGCCATCGCAATAGAAAGTGAAGATGTGGCAACCGTGAACCAAAGTTTGCCCCCAACACCTGTTCCTGCTTTAGCTATTCAATCAGGTACAAGCATTGGTGTTGAAAGTCAATACGTCGATAGCATTCATACATTGTTATCTAGCAATGTCTCTAACTCATTGAAATCAAAAATTATCAGTTCGTCATACATTGACATTAGCTTATTGCTTGATAATACTTCTCTGACGGAATCTTCAGAGAAAAGAATATTTTTTAATGATAAGGGTGAGTTGGTCACAAGAGAGGTAGTTAGGCCCAGCATAAAGATTCAATCTATCAGTAGATGGACAGATGCATTTTTAGTTTATGCAAGTATCTATGCTTCGGCCCATCCAGAATCTTTTCAAGGTCTTCTGAAATATTTGCATGACATTAGACTAGGGGCATCAAGATGTGGGGAGGGAGATTTGGGCTGGAAGAAATATGATGAACAATTTAGACTTCGCCGCAGTATCGATCCCACCAAACAATGGTCTAAAGTAGACTATGAGTTATGGTTGATGTTTATGACATCATCTCCGCAATCTAAAGTTACACTTAGCCCAAATAGCCCAGCATTTAACAAGTGCTATAATTTCAATTTCAAGGGAATTTGTGACAGACCGTCTTGTCAGTACATGCATAAGTGTATAAGATGTTCAGGGGCTCATCCACAATACCAGTGTCCCCTTTCTAACCATGTGTTCAAGGCCACAAATCGCCCCAGGGCACCATTGCAGGGACAATCCCAGTTTAGACCCCCTGTGTCACACCCAACACAAACCCCAAGACCACAAAGATATATGGGCCCTAGGAACTTCCCCTATTAGAACTAAAGTGTTAGATGAGTATTTACAATCATACCCAGACAAATATGCTGCTAATTATTTAAAAAATGGTTTTTCCAAAGGTTTTGAAATTAATTATACTGGCCCAAGGTTTCATGTGTATTCAAAAAATCTCAAGTCTGCAACTGAACACCATGATCATTTGATGGATAAGATAAGTAAAGAAATTAAGCTGGGCAGGATTATGGGTCCTTTTGACCAACTGCCTATTTCCAACCTTCACATTTCGCCAGTTGGCATTGTTCCAAAATCGGATGGGGGGTGGCGAATGATAACTCATTTATCCTACCCTAGTGATCGTGGGATCAATGACTTTATAGATCCAGATTTATGTACAGTTCAATATGCATCTTTTGATGGTGTAGTTGACATGATTGCCAGTTTGGGAAGGGGTGCCTTGATAGGGAAGATGGATGTTAAAAGTGCATTTCGTTTAATTCCTATCTATCCAGGGGATTTTGATTTGTTAGGCTTCTCGGTAGATGGCTCATATTACATAGACAAATGTCTTCCCATGGGATGTTCTATAAGTTGCAAAATTTGGGAAACATTCGCAACTTTTCTACATTGGCTGACACAGTTTAAGTCTGGGCTGAATACCTTAGATCATTATTTGGATGATTTCATTTTTGCAGGAAGGTGTGGAAGTCAAGAATGTGCAATACTTATGTCTACTTTTAGTCACTTAGCTAAAGAAATAGGGGTACCACTAGCTCATGATAAAACTTCAGGCCCAACAACTAAGTTAATATTTCTAGGTTTTGAAATAGATACATTGGAGATGATTATTAGGATCCCAGAAGCAAAGGTAAATATCCTTAGGAACCTAATTGAGAGCTTTTTAGGTAGAGAAAAGGTTAGGTTGCAAGAAATGCAATCATTAGTTGGAATGCTGAATTTTTTCTCAAAGGCAATCAGGTCTAGTAGAGCCTTTATTCGAAGAATGTATGATGCATTTAGAGGGGTTTTTAAGCCACACCATCACATAAGATTATCAGTTGGAATTAAAAGTGACCTTAAAATGTGGCTTGTGTTCTTAGACCACTTCAATGGGGTAGCATATTTTCCTGATACTGTATGGGAAGATTCTAGCATTTTGCAATTATTTACAGATAGTGCAGGCTCAGGTCATTTAGGTTGTGGGGGTTACTTTAGGGGGAGTTGGTTTTTTCTACAGTGGCCAGCTCATTGGAACAACCAAGACATTTTGAGGGACATGACTTTTTTAGAGCTCATACCTGTAGTATTAGCAATAGAGTTATGGGGAATTAGGTTGCAACACAAAAAGGTTCAGTTCCATGTGGATAACCTTTCACTAGTAAGTGTCATCAATACCCAATCTTCCAAATCAAAAAGAGTTATGGAATTGGTAAGACATTTGGTTTTTAGACTTATGATGAACAATGTTATATTTAGGGCAAAACACATATTTAGCTTGGATAACAAAGTTGCAGATTCTTTGTCTCGCAAACAGTGGTACCGCTTCAAGAGGTTGGCACCAGAGGCACACACCAGACCAGACCCAATTCCATTAGAATTAGTCAACATGATTTACAGATTCAAATGAACAAATTGTTAGATGCTTCAATCTCCAGCAACACCAAGACATCTTATGAAACAGGGCTAAGATCATTTTTTAATTTCCGGAGAGAATTTGGGTACGAGATTTTATGGCCCCCACCACTCAGGGACGTTGTTCAATTTGTTTCTTATTTGTCACTTAAGAAATGTTCTTATGCTACGGCTAGGTCTTACTTATCATCCATTAGTTTTCAATGCAAAGTTCAAAATTTGGTTGATGAAACAAAAAACTTCCTTGTTCTGAAGGTTCTTGAAGGTATGAGAAGAATTGGTAGGTCTGCTGATGCAAGGTTACCTATAACCTTGGAATTACTCAAACAACTTGTGGAGACTTTACCAGGTATTTGTCATGATACCTATGAAACAAAGTTGTTTCGAGCTGCATATTTATTAGCTTTCTTTGGTTTTCTCAGAATAGGGGAATTTGCATTGTCTACTGGTAATGGTGTTCATTCAATATTGCAAGTGACAGATGTACAGTTTCAAGCTAATTACTCCAAGCTCTTGGTACTCATAAAAAGCTCAAAAACTGATCAGGATAGGAAGGGTGTTTCTCTGGTCATTGATAGAATTGAGGGAATTTTGTGTCCAGTAGCAGGTTTGATTGATTATCTTGCTGTTCGACCAAAAATTAAAGGCCCATTGTTCATTCATTTGGGAAAGAACCCTCTTACTAGGTATCAGTTCTCAGCTATTTTAGAAAAAGCACTTCATGCTCTTGGAGTTGAGGGACATTATAGGGCCCATTCGTTTCGTATAGGGGCAGCCACTTTAGCATTTGAGGCTGGGTGCACACAGGATATTATAATGGAAGCAGGCCGTTGGAAGTCTAGGGCATATAGGACATACATAAGATGTCCTATTGGGCAGATGTTAGGAACAAATAAGATGTAATTTTTAAAAGTAATCAGGTTCAATACTTATTCTTGCTGGAATTGTAGAGGTCCCTGAAGTTACAGTGTGGTGTGTGGGCTCATCTATTATCAAGAATGCTATGATGGCATCAGTATGCAGACCGGGGGGATCAAATCTAGGACTGGATAGATTGAATATGAATATTTGGTGGCAAGGATATTCAGGTTTGAAGTTTTTGGAGCTGAAAAGAAAGCTCTTTTTTCTAACACAATATGAAGAATCACCAGACTACTTAATTATTCACTGTGGGGTGAATGATATTGGGGCTATTGATCTGTTTTCATTAATTCAAAAAATTAAAACCCACTTACAATTTATTAAAGTTCAATTTCCACAGTCCACACTTGTTTGGTCACAGATGCTTCCACGAATTAAATGGAGGTATTCTAATGATAACAAAGCAATGGAGAGATGCCGTCTCAAGGCCAATAGGGTAGCTGCCTCATCAGTTTTAAAATTGGGGGGTTGTTACATTAAGCACCCTGATCTGTTGAGAAACATGTCCCAATTTCTGATGCCTGATGGCGTCCATCTCAACGAGTTAGGAAATAAGCTCTTCCTCAATAATTTCCAAGGGGGATTAGAATTCTTCCAGTCGCAACTGGGGCAGGTATATCCTTAAAACTTGTTCCAGAGAACATTGGTTCGTGGGGGCTTTTTTCAGTTGCTTGGGTGCTCCCCCATGTGTGGGATGACTGCGAACTCTCCTTTAATTGTTCGCTGTCATGTGGCGCTTGCGCACACCAAAGCAACTGAGGCCTATGTAAGCTTTGTATTATTGTGAAGTTGTCACCATTGAACTGTGAAGGGGGGTAAAATGCTAAACCATTTTGTTTGTAAAATATTTGCTTGATGTGGATTCACATTGTTTTGTGCATATAACTTACATTTAAATAAGTAACCACCCGCGGTTTACCCGGGGTGGCCATTTAACATATGTTGTGTGTTGTATAAATTTTGATGCATTTGTTGATTTTGTGTGGGTTTGCCCAAAAGTTGTGTGTTTATTGGCATCCCACAAAGTAATATGCCACGGCCAATGTTCGCCAAATAAAACTATAAAATCACATATCTTGTTCTTATTTCCTTGTATAAATAATACCATCTATTTTATGCATATAAAATCGATGACTTTATTTTACGGGAAAGGGTTATCTTAATTTTGGTCGGGATCGGCCTGCGGCCTTCTTTTATTATTTAAGTCTGGAAGCTCGGGATCAACATCCTTTTCCAAAAGTTGCTGAATAGGAGTAGGTTGAAAAATTGTATGGGAGAATTTTTTTTAAATTATATGCTGTAAAGTTCTTGCATCCGCCTTAAATATCCCGCCCACCCTTTCCCAATTTGTTTAGGAAATAAAGTTTTCAATGCAGATATATGCTTGTTTTTTTGTTTTTTTGCTGCTGGCTTTTCCTTTGATTTTGCAGATTATAACATTGGAAGGCGTATCTATTGGTTCTTTTCAAGAAATGTCGTGGCATAAGCACTGATGTGGCGCTTGCGCACACCAAAGCAACTGAGGCCTATGTAAGCTTTGTATTATTGTGAAGTTGTCACCATTGAACTGTGAAGGGGGGTAAAATGCTAAACCATTTTGTTTGTAAAATATTTGCTTGATGTGGATTCACATTGTTTTGTGCATATAACTTACATTTAAATAAGTAACCACCCGCGGTTTACCCGGGGTGGCCATTTAACATATGTTGTGTGTTGTATAAATTTTGATGCATTTGTTGATTTTGTGTGGGTTTGCCCAAAAGTTGTGTGTTTATTGGCATCCCACAAAGTAATATGCCACGGCCAATGTTCGCCAAATAAAACTATAAAATCACATATCTTGTTCTTATTTCCTTGTATAAATAATCAAGAGGAAGTAATAAAGTATAAACGTTATAAACTTTGACGCTTCAGATTGACTCTAAGATTGTTATTGAATACCATTGTATAAGCTAATTTATTTGATGTTTTCATTTGTTAATCTTATTTAAACTTTGTGATAATAAATCAAAATTTGTAAAGGGATATATACATGTATTTCATCTGTAAATAAATGACAGGACATGAGTGCGCTTAAGCTGTGTTTGTCTATTTAATGACAACGTTCATTAAAGTAGCAACATATTACATGTATATCAAAAAGATATACTCTGTTGATTGTAAAAAGGCGTGCTATTACTTTTGATTGATTACAATTCGATTAAAGTAGTCTGGTCATGAATTTGGAGTAGACTTTTTATGTAACTTTTTGAAATGCATCTTGAAATTTTCTATGAAACATGGTGATAACAAAAAGTGTTCAAAATCGAAAGTCCAAAGGAAAGTTACAAAACAGCAGAGCAACTTTTGCGTTATTTATTTTCCTTAAAATTACATTGGATGGTTAGTGAGCTGTGCTGGTGTAAGATAAGATGATCTAACATTGAAAGATAATTTACAACATTTAATGATTGATCTGAAATGGCGTCGACACCACGCAGGACGCTAGCTCTGAATCTATTTTGTGCTATTGATTGATCAGTACGATCAATTTGTTTTCTGAAAAGATGATTAATTGATGCTATTTTTATATTTGTACTCACTTACGTAAATTGCCAATGTATATATTTTAAAGTATACCGTGGAATCATTAAATTTCGTGGGGGCCAATTTTCGTGGATAGCTTAAATTTTACAGGTTTTTTGGGACGTAATTTCGTGTATTCTCTTGTATTGACAAAAGGGAATGTTACTTTATTACCATCTTTTTTAATTTGTGGAGGATGTTCATTCGTGGATGAGAGGTATCCACGAATTCCACGAAAATTGAGCCACCACGAAATTTAATGATTACACAGTAGTTTATTGTATTGTACTTAAATTGAATCTTCTATTTTTTTGTCATTTTCAATTAAACAAATGGTTGTACTTTTGCAAATAACCTGCAAAATCAAAATAATTTAGTTGCTTTTTATAGAATATGTTTTTTACTTAACATGCAATTAAAAATTATTCTTGTGTATACTTTGAAATACAATGGTTTTTAAAAGCAAAGGTTCTGTTTTCTAGAAACAAAAATACAATATTACTGAACAAAATGTGAGATGATGTCTATGTATATCCTGTTTACTCTATAAATGTAATGTTATTGGACGCCAAAAGGTCAGTTATATTAAATATTGATATTTAATATTCTGCTATATTCTGCTACAAAGGAGTAACTTCCTTCTTCTTCTTTTTTTTTATCGTAAAACGCGTGGCATGATATCTGTTTTCTCATCATATCGGTAGCATAACAATTATGAAATTATAACGTTCATGTTCATTGGCAAACAAGAAATTTTATTTTCAGATACTTTCCCTTCACAATATCATTATGTTGAGTAATTAATTTGAAATCATCGCTATTGTACGATGCCCATGTATCAAATATAAATAAATTCAAACTTTTTTCCTGTATTTATGATTTTCCAAAAGTCACATCAGAATGAGGAAACAAGAGTTATTTTCCTGTTAGAGAAAATTTATGTATTACATAAAATCAAGAGGGCAAAATATAGATTTAACAGAAATACACAGGGAAGTTGTCACCAGCACATATACTGCTCTTTAAAGACATGGAGGACACAGTACATCTTTACAAGTCGGCACTGCTGGTTATTGGTGTCCATTTGTGTCTGGGCTCAGTCTTGGTGGATCCCAGTCTGTGTGGGTAAGGTTACTGGTCGATACTGTCATACAATACCACCACCAGAACATGAACAGCTGTTAACATATGTTAATCTCCATTTTCAATTTTACAGATACAATATTTGCTGCTCAAACTATATATTTGACGGGAACAGGTGCATAGGTATATACTGAACTTTGACAATTACCGAAAAATAAATTTATATAATTAAATCTGACAAAATGAACATACGATTTTATTTTCATTAGAGTGCCCGGCGGGGACTTATGGAGTGAACTGCAGTGAAGCTTGTCCGGAAGGATACTATGGACGTTTATGTAAGGACGTATGTCCATTACAGTGTGACCAAACATGTGACGTAATATCGGGAGAGTGCCCAGGTAACATGATAATAGTTAAAACATGTTTTGGTTTTCAGAGGATCGAAATTTGAAAAGAAGCAATACAAGACATTGATAATAAGATAAATACAAATATGACATATGCGTTTTGTTTTGAATAAGTAAATAATGATGTGAATTGACAATGATATGATAAATTAATGTTTCAACAGTTATATGATGTAAGCCCATGGTTTTGTATAATGTATACATATTAATGAAAAAGATAAGGACAAAGGGTGGGAATAGTCCAGGGAATATAAAAAAGTTCTTCAGTGAAATAATAATTATGAAACAAAACTAAATTGGATACGAACAACATATACCCTACTACTGTGGAATCATTAGAATTCGTGGTGGCTCAATTTTCGTGGTATTCCTGGGTAGCCCTCCCCCACGAATATACATCCTCGACGAAAACAGATTTTGAAAGAGTAACTATTCTTACTGAAACTGAAAACCGACCAATCCACGAAATTGCATCCCCCAAGAATAAGCATAAAACCCATAATCCACGAAAATTTGCCCCCACGAATTTATATGATTCCACAGTATTTGGTTCTGCTATATGCAACACCTGTAGCAAGACTTGGTTTCCTGTCCTGTATAGACCAATCCACACTTTACAAAAGTTATGTCCCCTGGCCGCCATCTTTGGGGAAAAACCTATAGGTTTCTTACAGTAGCCTTTGTATTTTAGAGGTTTGTAACTTTTCATTTGGCAATAAAATTCCGTTTCCGTTGTGAATTTTGATTGCCCTAGGATGGGGCAACCCACACATTGAAGAAATAAATTAAATTCAAAGAAATTTTATCACAGGACGCCCAAATATTTGGTAGCCTAAAGAAGGAAAAAGTTTGGTTTTTCCCTTCTGACCTTTGGGTTGACCCCTCAAAGGTAAACAATTTTGAAAAGTGTGGATTGGACTATTTGATAGGTGTCGCGAATTTAAGATTTGATCGGTATAAGACTAATGACATTTCAATATCATAATATCATCACTAAGGTTTACGAAATATAGTTAACCAATTTACATGTACATGTACTGATAATAAGAAACCCCAAACAAATGTATAAATATAATATTCTTTTTGATAGAGTGTACGCCTGGAAAATATGGAGTCAACTGCAGTGAAGGTTGTCCCGATGGATTCTTTGGACGGTTATGCGAGAAGAAATGTCCATCAGAGTGCAACGAAACATGTGACAAAATATCGGGAGATTGTCCTGGTAAAAGCAACATTTCCTTTAATATTGCATTTTGGAACAACATATCAAGAATATAAATACCTTAAAAGAGTTTTATTTCACACAGCGTAGTTTTCAAAAGTGCATCGCATAAAACGATTGATTTTTATTAAGTATTGTGGCGGGTCTAGACGTTAGAGTAAGACAAGAGTTTTAATACATGTTTTGACTTGCGTTATACGAGACATGTTATCCTTACATCTCATTCTGTCTTTCCTTTTTCATGTTTTGCAAATATAGAGAAAATATGTGAGTGCCATTTAATGAACCACAGTACAAGTATGGATGATCTGGCAGTACAGAAGATACAACTAGAGATTGAATACCTACAACTGAAGATAAAGAAACTGAAAGGAAAGAACTGATACTGAAGGACGTTAGTCTCAACGTATTCAGTTTTGTAACCGTTTGCTGACAAATCCAATTATTTATCAACAGTCATGCATTGTAAAGTAAAGCCACTGATGTAATCGATGGTATTATCATATAAAAAATAATTTAAAAAAAGGTATTGTAAATTAGAGACCAAAGATCTGAAGCCAGCGTTGTGTCAAAAGTTTATTTAATTTAACATGATGTATTTTCCAAAGTTTGAATCAGCTTTAAAACTTTGTAAATATTGCAAATAAAGCAAACAATAGGCAAAATGATTTTCTTTAATTTTGTGTTTTTATTGAACTTTCACATATTCACGTACCAGAGTATAAGTATTGCGCATAAACATAGATATATGTTGCAAGGTATACGTATACATCTATAGTATTCGTTTGATAGATACATTCAATATTTTGATATAAAGTATATGTACCTATATATATATATTACTCCTCAGAAGAGTTACAATATAATTTGAACAAATAGTGGTATATAATATATGTGAAAATGTTTTCTTTTTAGAAAAAAAAAGAAAAGGAAAAATTCAAAGAATCCTTTTGCACTTAAAGGGCAGATTATAAATTTTCCTCCATTGTTTTTGAGTTAATTCGATTTCTGACATCCATTTTGTTCCAGATTTTGGATAGGTTCTTTTCTTTGATATTAAAGCTAATATGAATTCATAAATACGCATTATTTCCCTTTTATCTCCGACAACCGCCACATTAGTTGTGGATTTTTATTGTTCTGCTCATCGCTATACACCCCCTATATAAGACCGAGAGCACTATTCATGCTTCACTGCATTCAGGATTTTCATACACCCGAACACGTTACCTTGGTCGAAAAGACGTGTAGAAACGCGATTTGAACAAAAATAAAATGATAACCACTGCACTAGCAAGGAATATCCAATGAACGACGAAACAAGACAGACTGAAATCCAGACACAGATACTTAAAAAATCTTCGATAATTGTAGACCGCTTCCGTGTGTATGTTATACCATCCCACATGTGCAAACCACACACTGAGACAGATCTAGCAATGTGAATGTTTGCATGGCTTTTAGAAACGCAGCGGTTTTTTTTTTGGTAGAGACCGGTGGAAACGATGTTCCGTTGTTACTTTCTTAGATTAACTATCGTTTATCTACTGTGTTGGATGTAGTGCCGCAGGGGTTTTCAAAAAGATGCAGACGTTATTCACTCTATATGAACGACACACGTGTTCGATGTGCATACGAAGTAAGGCAGCACTATCTGTTCAAAATAATACGGATACATTGGAAATTCTTTTAAAGAATAAATATATTTTGTATTTTATTGATTGTTGTTTCCTTTATTCTTTATTACAAACATTTTACTACAATGTGTAGTTCATGCATTTAGAAGTCCTAGCAACCTGAATGCCTCGATCGGAAAGCAACGGACCGTAACTTTCTCAACCGGTACATATACCCCAGCGGCAGTAGAGGAGCGATCGAAACTAATATGGCGACCAAATGCTTTTATGAATTCATGTCAGCTTTAAGAGGCTGTACATGTCACTACAATAATTCGTCGATCTACAGAATATTGCTACTGTATTTGGGTAATCAGTATTACAATTCTTGGTTAACTGTTAATATAATCCTTTCACAGAATTGCTTTTGTTAGACCGAGATATTGAACAAAATTTGTTTTTAAATTGAATCTGTTTTTCAACTCATTATACCTAAACATCTAATTGTCATTTTCATACATATCCCCACATAAAAACATAATTTAAATAAATCCTTTAAGAAAACTGATTTTTTGTCGATTTTTGTTCATTTAACATTCTATCACAATTTCCTTTTTGCACATCAATAATTGATCTCCATTATTGTAATACATCCTTGCAAAATCTATTGTTTGAATTTTTTTTATCATCATATTAGTTCAATCAATAATAAATTTCATATTTTTTAATTTTAATAAATATACATCATTCATATTATATTGCTAAAACCACCACGATAAATTATCTAAATAGCCTGCAAAAAGTTGTCCTTACCTTATCCCTTTCCATATGAAATATGCTAGCTTTTTCTTTGTTTCTTAAAGATAATCTTAAGCTTTACTTTCAAATCGAATTCTCTCAAGGTCCCGGTTATGATCATAAGAACTACATTCACTTTTAATTAAAACACCCCAAAGTTTACAATATAATCGATTCAAAAGTAGAATCAATCAGGGTAGTATGCTCACATGTCTTGATAAGGTACGAAACACGTATTTAACATAGAGTGTCTGAACCTTTTAACTTAATTTTTAATGTATGGATGTTCTCAAAATATTTGAATCCGATATTGACTGACTGCGAATAAATGTCACAGAAAGTCCAAACATAAGTATACTGTGGAATCATCATCGGTGGGGGGGGGGGGGGGGGGGGGGGGGCAATGTTCGTGGTTTTTGTGGGTAATACTTGACTGTCCACGAATATACATCTCCACGAACCTATACACATTTTTAAAATATTTATTAAAATTATCATGATTATACATGTACTTCCAACGAAATAAAGTCTCCACGAACCAAGAAAATTTTGGTTACCCACAAACATTGAACCCCATTAAGCCAAAAAACCACAAAAAACTGGTCAGACCCAAGAGGAGGTATTAAGGAATGTTAGAATTGGTAAAGATATTTTACCTAATGCTTAGGATTATCGATGCTCAAAGTTCAAATTAAAAAGTTTACCATGCTACTTTGCAATAATTTATTAGCTCACCTGAGCTGAAAGCTCAAGTGAGCTATTCTGATCACATTTTGGCCGTCGTCCGTTCGTCTGTCTGTCTGTCTGTCTGTCCGTCTATAAACCTTTAACATTTTGAACTTCTCTAAAACCGCTTGGCCAATTTCAATCAAATTTGGCACAAAGCATCCTTATGGGAAGACAAATATAAATTGCAGAAATGAAAGAGCGATCTTTATTCAAGGTGGAGAAGACCTCGAAAAGTAGAAAAAGGGGGAGGGGGTCATTTTTTAAAATCTTATTCTCAAGAACTACTGAGTCAAATTCTACGTAATCTAGCATAAATCATCCTTATGGGAAGGAAATCAAGGGCTAATTCTGTTTCAAATTTGAGTAATTTACGAAAATAATAATAAGACAGAGAGAATGGGGGTCAATCAATTTAACTTCGGGCTCGATATTTCGTATATCGAAATCCAGTTTCGAGGACTGGTCTATGTTAGAAGTAGCCATCTTGAACGGAGATGAATTTGCTTGTTGTGCAACAGTTTGCATGCTAAGGGAATATTTGATACATCAAAAATATAGTTGTGCCGTCTATGTGAAGTAAATTGAGATTAAATATTTCAATGCGTTGACATTTTCATTTGTGACGGTGGTTTTAGCTTGTTTTGATTTTCGTTTAACATGTTTATAGTTTCTTTTTTTTTAACTTGAGAGGAACCATTGTTTCTATTTCAGAATTTAAAATTTTTACGTGTAGACCGGTAAATCAGTCAGCTGATTTTTGACATGTACCTGCGCAAAATCTGATGCACTAACAACATATAATAAACTATTATTCATTATGTTGGTACATGTATTGTAATTTGGTACGATCTCTACGTAATGGTTGATTAATGCAACATGTTTTATTAAGATGCTCAGCAATTTCAATCTAAACAGAGATTAATCTTGCTGCTAGAATCATATAAGTATATATATAATGAAAAATAAATTGTGTTTTTTTTCTTTGTTTAAGTGCATTTTTCTCTTGTTTTAATTGTTTACTAATTTCTATTTTCTAATCTGAGAGTCAAGCTTCGAAGTATAAGCAAGATACAGAGCTTTGCGCACAATGCTACTGTATGTTTGTACACAAAGCTGAGGTCATGATTTAGTTCGTTTTTATTTTGAATGCAGCTATGCTAAATGGGTCATTATCAAAATATGCAGCCTTTTGTGTCAGTGTCAATTTAAATGGGGAAAAATAATGTTCTGTGGAATATATACAGTACCATTGGATTTTAGAAACTTAAACCTACATTGTTGAACAAAAAAATCGACAATTTTACTGCTTAAAGTATAAAAAAAAATTATTTGTTATGAGATTTCAGTGAATTTATGTTGTCATTAAATTTTTCCAACGTCTTTAACCTACAATATCTTCAATAATATTGATGTTTTATTCCAAAAATCACTGTTTATTTTCAAAACAACATTCATATTTTAATTTCTGCTATGCTCCTTAACAAGTTCTCTTTTAAAAACAATGAATTTGATGAGATGTATGCTTGTACAAAAAAATTTTGTCATTGGTGTTACAAGGCAAATTATATAAAAATATCTTAAAATACATCAAGTAAATAATATTGTACTACAGTTGGAATCCCCCAGATCATAGTGACATCATTCCCTGCTACTAAAAAGATAAATGTATCAGTGATGACATCATTGTGATAGAAAATATGGCAGAAAATGTTAGTATGCTCCGAAAAATACAATGTAAACTGTGTACAAAAAAATTTTGTCATTGGTGTTACAAGGCAAATTATATAAAAATATCTTAAAATACATCAAGTAAATAATATTGTACTACAGTTGGAATCCCCCAGATCATAGTGACATCATTCCCTGCTACTAAAAAGATAAATGTATCAGTGATGACATCATTGTGATAGAAAATATGGCAGAAAATGTTAGTATGCTCCGAAAAATACAATGTAAACTGTGTCAGTGGGATAACGTGCTATTTAAGGTTTTCTATTATGAAAGAACAAAAAAGTTTTTCACATAAATGATGAATGTTTATCACATTATAACATAGGCTATGTAGCTTTGTGTAGTATCTGTTCTCTTGGGAGATACTGCTACATTTACTATGGATACATCAGTGGTATAACGGTCAGTGGTGTAACCAAAAATTGTTGTTACACCACTGAAAAAACTGTTACACCACATGACATTATTTAATTATTTTACTTTTTCTTCTATTTCATTTATATTTTGAGCATTTTGAACAGTTGTTATTTATCAATTTTACAAGTTGCAGAAACTGTCACAATAAAGAAAGCTTGACTATTTAATTGCAATTGTGTTTTCTTAATCTGGAAAATGAGACCTGTTACACCATTGACATTATTTGAAACACCATTGACATTTTGTATGCTCTAATTATGTTTTACTCATTTAAATACTTGATTAAAAGATAAAAGTAAAAACAAATTTATTCTAATAAAGAAATGAAATTATCCACATTTTATTTTTATTAAAAAATCAAACTTTTTAATGACTTATATTGTATTATAAGATATGTTATTCCACTGACATTTCACATACCCAATTATGTTATACTAAAATCTTTCAAATGCTTAAAGGTAACAAATGCTAGCTGAACTTCAACAAACATATATAGACAAACAGAAAGTGTATATGCGTGTATGCACTGATTTTGGAGAAAATTGGAGAAAATTCAATTTAATTGTCCAAAATGTATGATTGATATAAGCTGGTATAGTATTGACGATGTTGTTTGTGAGATTGATGAGGCAAAGAAAGTTCGAACTCGGTACAAGGTGGATAAAAGTGTGTGGATGCCAATAGTAAAAAATATAACATCAAAGAATGAGTGAATTCATGTAAAACAACATCTACATGCAATTTTTCCGTCTGTGGTGTAACACTGATTATAAGTGGTGTAACAGTGTGTCTATCTTCAGATTATGAAAGAATGAGGCACGAAAACTTTTATTTAAGATCAAATTTATCACGTTTTAAATGCAATCAAAAATAGAAATTAGTTTATTTTACAAAATTTAACCCGCTTATCTCTTATTTATTATCGCTAGGTCAGTGGTGTAACTTTTATGTCAGTGGTAAAACATAAAAATCAGTGGTGTAACATGTACATTTTTCTCCAAATAAAATTAACTGACAATAATACATGTATATTTGAAAACACCAGTGCATTTATATTAATGTCTTTTTTATGCTCCATTGAAAGAAAAATCCAGTTGTGTTCTTTTTAATGCTCAAATTAAAAATTTGTTGAGTAACATCAAGACTTTGTCTCAAATGTTATGTTGGTCATAATGTAAATGTGTCAAATATTTTCTGTTATCTAATTCTAATAACTTTAAATGAATTTTGTTGATATAAACCTTATGTCCATCATTTTAAAAGAATTATTTTATTTTATTTAAGAATTTTTTCCTATACTATATACCTGTTACACCACTGACAACATGTTCACAGTTCATTAAATTACGGTCTAATTATCAACCAAATGGTAGATTCCAATGTTTGCAAATTTTCAGATGTTATACTTCATTGTTTGTTAAATGTGTTTTTTGCAATCAAAGTAATTTTTTCAGCAATAATTTTCTCATGTTTTTCATTTTTCCAAAGTCTGCATATTTTGATAATGACCCAATTTATAGGAAATACAAAGTTTAAAAATCTTAAGTTGAATGTAATAAACTCGTGTGAACAAAAGCATGACTCAAACGAAGCTACGTTTCTTGCTTATATTTCTACGATTGACGCTGAAATTTTGGCCGATAAATAGAAGGATGGAATGCTGTAAATACTTTCTGGTATCCCTTCTTAATTGAATTGCATAAAATCTACACAAAATTTTGATAGTTTTTCGAAAACAAGTAAAATAAAACGACGTATTTTAAACAGTTTCCATAGTCCTGACACATTATTATTATGAGGATTAAAGCATTATTGTTGTTCATAAAAAATTATTGCAACGGAAAATCATCTTTGTTTGTAGACATTTGTTGTTTTTTTAATAAAGATGAAAATAATGAGTGGGCCTCGGTACAATAGAGCGACATGCCTGCCAATACACAATTACTAGTAAGTAGTGGAGGGAGAAAATGAACCTTAACGCTCTCATGTATTTTAATCGTTTCATAAAGTGATGGGGGGGGGGTCTAAAATAAAGGGAACTGGAAGTTAACCGTGAACACTAACTGATATTTTAGTTAGTTACATCGCATAAGATCTTATTTTCGGTAAAATAGGTATTCCATAAAGGTAAATATGTCAAAGATTAAGTAGATGCAAAAATAATAAGTGTAAAATTCGGATATTCTTTTTTGGTTAATCTACCAAGGGCCATATGGCACAATATCCTTTGAACGCCCATATAAAGCCAGTGTTGCTCGGGTGAGCGATGTGGCCCATTGGGCCTCTTGTTTATATTGTTAGTGTCAATTCATGTATTTTATTATGCGTGAGTGATGGAGTAATGTGACATAGGAAATATACACAAATCGTGCCTAGCTTTTGCATTATCGGTCCAAGCTGTTTTTTCCGTGAAGCAATCCCGGACATCGACTAAATAGAGAATGATGTGTTTGTTACAAGAGACGTATCATCCTTTTTTCTGAAATAATCAATTGAGTGTTTAGCTTGGTAAATATACTTAACAAAATTAAGCAATCAAAATGACTAAAGCAATATGATATAGAGCGCCATGAAATGAAATAAGTAATGTCAATGAAAATGATATGTTTTTGAAATATGTTCAGAATGTGAAGTGTTTTAATGTCTATTGGTGCAAAGAGCCTATACGACGAGGACATACAAAGCTACAAAAAAATATAGACAGCTGTGCGGCCATTAACATGTCATTTAATTTGCACATGGTATATACAATTAAAGATATAACCAAACACGAGAAGGAAGAGGCATTATTTGTAATGATTATTAAATTTGCTTTATATCTTATAAATTATCTAAATTTTCCTAAATAATTGCTATTGTAATTTACATGTAAATCAATTAATATCATTGAATTTTTCACGTACGTGATGTATATTATTCAGAATGGTACATATATTATCAATCAGACCTTTCTTTAAAATTTACCTATGATATTTATAACCATAGTCTGTCATCTAGTAAAGAAAAAATAAAAATATTTCAGCTTCATAATTTGAATGTTTTCCTTTATCTTTATATACAACTCTTCTTCTGATGAAGATAAATAGAGTCTAAAAATGGCCACGACCATCGAACTCTCTTAAAATTCAAAACACATGAAATGTAAAAGGCTTGATTTGTAATAGTTTTAAAATTTGCTTGATATAATTATAATCTATCTTAATTGACCTAACCAAATGCATTTGTATTTAAGATGAAAATTAATAAATCTCAAATGCATTCCTGACTTACTTCGAAATTTAAGACAGATATACTATTAAACATATTCTTGAGTAAGTTATAAGTTAAGTCAAAGGCGTATAGCGTATATAAACGTTAAATCCATTACTGTGTGATTAACCTTAATATTTTTCTTTAACGTTGAGAAGAGGAAATATGCTTTTTCAATATGACTTTAGATTACTAAAATGAATTAAGACATCAACAGATTTATAAGGTTTGCATTCGAATCAAATTGTTAAAAAGGCAACCTATGATGTATGATATACATGTCTTGTTTACAAAATCTCGTTTATACTCATTTTTAAATAAAAATCTAATCTTGAACTTGTTTTGTTCTGGATGATTGATTGAATGGCATGTATAATGGCATACTGTTTATATAAGATGAAATACAGGTATTTGAATGACAAGGTAAAAAAAAATTCTTTGGGAGTGTTTTTCGAAGCCAAATGTAATCACTAAATAATTGTAAGATAAGAGCTTCAATGTTGCTATATCAAGTTTGATACTGTCTTTTTTATATTTGTATTGTTTGGATTTTTCTTACGGTACCTTAATATGTTTTACTCCAGAGACATTAACAAGCAACCGTTTTGTTTAAGTTAGAGAAAAGACAGTTGCCTCCTAGATATCAAAATGATACAACAGGCTACTATTTGCTTTCTTGTTTTGTTTCGTATTGATATTTTCTTCATTTCATCGGTCTCATATAAATCAAGGATTGAACTATAGAGACAATTTCATGCATATGTTTTCATAGAGAAGGAAACTCAATTTAATTTCCTGTTCGTGTAAATACCACAAAGTTACACCAGGATAAATTACATTTGGAAGTTAGTTAATCAACAAAAAAAGATCATAACAGTAGAGTATGGAGAACAGTATAAGAGTGTTGCTATTTTTGTTTTTTGGAGTCTATGTTTGTCTCAATACTGTCACTGATATCCCGAATATGTGTGGGTAAGTTACTATGGCGTCTGCCAGACTATATAAAGCAACCTTACTTTTCCGGATATTCTCAGCTGAGTTTTGATTTCTATTCTATTTTACAGAGAAAACGTTTGCTGTGCAGGTTTTCAACTTATACAGGGGAGTTGTATAGGTATTTTAAAATTTTAAGCACAGAATTTCACACAAATTCATCATATTGTGGAATTTGTGATAAAATTCACAGATAATAGCTTCTTTGATTTCTGTAGAGTGTCCTCCAGGTTATCATACAGAAAACTGTACAGAAATTTGTCCTGATGGATTTTATGGACTTTTATGCAAGGAAAAGTGCCCGCCACAGTGTAACGAGACATGTAATAAAACATCAGGAAGTTGTCCAGGTAAAGGAAAGTCAAATGTCGTATGAACTGCATTGGTACCATAACATTTAATAGTAAAACAAATTTTTATTTAATATACTTCTTGCATAAGGAAGGATACTAATTTATGTGTTGAAGCACAATCAATGCATATTTTTATTTCAGAGTGACGAGCTTAAACAAGAAAAACTTTGATAGCCGTTATTTTATTAATTATTATATATATATAACTCGGGATATTACAGATGTGTGTTTAATTTCTAAATATAACGCTCTTACGTCAAAAAATGATAATATATGAAAACAGCCGTTTTTATACAACGAATTATAGAACATCTACCATACTTTTTATAATAGTGAATAAATATGACAAATCCTGATTAGTGTTGATCGCTTGGGACTTTTTTATTGTAATGATTAAGCATTATCGATGATTTTGTAAACCCTCTAACAGTGAATTTCGTTTTTGTTTGCGGCTCTATCCTTTCAATGGATAAAAATGGATAGAATAGGTGGGCCTTGGAACAACAGACATTATGTATATAAAAGAATTAAGCAGATCAGAGAAGGCTGGTTTACGTATCACGTGACTTTATTTATTTTACCAAATTCTTACCAATTGTGAGAAACTGAAATGAAATTCGTTTTACAAATAATGTACAAATAATGTACTTACAAATAATGTACTTACAAATAATGCATTCTGTAGATAAAGTTAAATGGCATCAAAGAAACAACAAACACGCTTACAGAAATTTATGTCACGTGACACGCGAGGCACGGACGTGTGATATTATATAAGGTAACGAGTTCACAAAGGTAAACAACATCAGCTTGTATTGGGAAGACCCACTGAACTTTGGCATTTAAAAACAAATTACATATTAGTGAGGTACGTTTTTCATTGATTAGATGAAGGAGAATAATGAACTTAACTGTGTTTGTGTATATCAAATTCTTTCAAATGTAGAGCGGAGCTAAAAGTCTAATGTTAACCTCAGAATAGACATTCAATGAGATGTCAACACGGGAAATGGATTTGATTTTGCTTCTAAATTTTGACAAGATTTTACAATGCTGATATGTAATGTGATGCGTTAACAAGTTTTAATGTGTCACTACAAAATGCATTTCGTATTTTTCTTTGTAATTAATGCTTATATATACACAAACAATCCTAAACAAAATAAAGAATTTCGTTAGCATTTGTTTTTCTCGCTTACTATTAACTTTCAGAAGCCAACCATTCAACAATTAGATTAAGATATGTTGTTTGTATTTTGAGAACAAATTTTCATTTGTTATATACAATATAATCTATTTTATTTCCCTCCAAAGTTTCCTAATGACGTTTGTCGTGAAAACAATGAGAATTCATTTTGCATGATTAACTAACACCTGCACCAATTTACCCCTTTTATATGATTACTTACACTTAACAATATCAAATTTATAATTTCCTTGAATCAAGTGCTTTAAGCTTATAGTTTTACCTTTTGCATTTGGCTTTATTTTTTCATTTAGAAGGTATGGATACTGATCTAAAGAAAAAACTTATAAAATTCGTAGAAGGAAACATCTGGATAGTTATTGGAACATCGTCAATATTTGTCCTCTGTTCCTGTGTGTGGTCTGTTATGTTTTATAAGATTTGGTACGTAATCTATCTATCTATCTATCTATCTATCTATCTATCTATCTATCTATCTATCTATCTATCTATCTATCTATCTATCTATCTATCTATCTATCTATCTATCTATCTATCTGTCTGTCTGTCTGTCTGTCTGTCTGTCTGTCTGTCTGTCTGTCTGTCTATCTATCTATCTATCTATCTATCTATCTATCTATCTATCTATCTATCTATCTATCTATCTATCTATCTATCATTTGTCTAGCTAGCTAGCTAGTTATTTGTTAATCATGAAAATTTTAGGCCATATATAGCAAAATCATATATAATTATTGCATCTATCCTTTTTCAGTACAAAAGACAAAGAACGAATCATCGGTATATTTCATTTTTCTATGCAAAATCAAATGTTTAGTTTAGAAACAAAATCCTTTGTTTGTTTTTACATTTGGTTCCTAACATGAAGTTGTATATGAATAAATACTCGATCAGTCTTATAGCTTTAATTAAATGTTAGGGGATTATAAATAGAATTGATAGTGAAGTTTTGGTCAATGACTGTTATCAAGGTTATAGAATCTTGTTGTTATACCCATTTTTATATTGGATATAAAATACAAAGTATTTATGTTTTCCTCTTACATTAACATTTGGTATTCAAACCTAATCATGTTAAGGGTATACGGCAGGCAACGGTTCCGAACAAGTTATGATTGATTTATAAAACCCTCAATAGGATTCACAATCAAATTATGTTTTCATCTACCATTCACATGTGCAAAGTATCAACTAAATATATTTATAATATTACTAGACTTTGACCCGTGCGTGCACGGGTTGACATTGCATATCGGACATTTACAAAATAGGTACATCGACACACCTTATTATTAACATTTACATTACAAAGCTTTTAGCCTACAATACTGCTATTAATTTCACTACACTTTCCTTACTTTGAATAATCCTAACTGTGTCTTGGGAAAGGCCCTCACCACAGTTAGAATGCCTCCCTTTTACCCGTAATGTAGCAGAAAATTGCAGAATCGATTTTGGAGAAAGTTAATGAAGTTGCCTTGAAAATAACAGCCAAGTTCATCAGAACAAACCTTTTTGAGACTGCAAATACCTTTCAGCTAAAAATTTTAATCCATAGAATGGAAGAATTCAACACCTTTTCACCAACGTACACGTATTTTCTTTGTAAAACTGGGTCCGTACGATTATCATAAAACATATTCTATCTTCACTCTCCTAACAAATTTAATGTAACTTTTTTGCATGTAATCAAATATTTTTTGTCATCACGAAGACAAAAGTAAGTACTTAGTTAAAATGTATATTTGTTATTTTATACTTTCTCTTATAAGAAATCATTAATATATATGAACAGAATATATATCAAAAGTCCAATGAAAATTTACCAGTATTTGTATTATCATTTCTGAGTTTATTCATGCAGATGAGATATTGTGGAAACATAAACTAAAGATCCTGTTAGCGTGAATGTATTGCGCAAGCGCAAGATTGTAAAATCCAAAAAATCCAGGTGATTTCCGGGATGTTTTGAGGAATTTTCGTTGGTTATTACTTAGCGAAGCTTAACTTAGAAAAATGTAAACAAATCGGTAATCTTCAAGTACCGATGATCTTTAAAATGTGTAAAACAAATGACAGTATTCTTCTGATTTCTCGGTATTAAAGACCAAAAATTCGAGTCTATTATTTTAATATAGTACTATAGATATTTTTATCATTTGTAGACCATTTAGCAGATCAGAATCCCCAACAGTCTAACTTTTATGAAAATAATGAAGCTTCAATCCAACATTCAACGAGCGTGCAACCACCTCCTCCGGTTCATGAAAACAACAAACCAGTGCCGCTAGAACAAGTTGAATATAGCAAAGTCAAAATGTGCAACAGTCAAATTCGTAAAAATGTTGTATCCAAGGAAATGACGTCACATGAAGATTATAGTGATGAAAGTGATGACATGTTTGATAGTGATGAATTTGAAGAAAGCAATGAGATATGTAGCAAAGTCCAAATCTCTGATCTACCAAAGACGTCTCAACCAGAGCAGCGATCAATGCGAAGACCAAACGAAGCGTATGGAAGCATTTGGCTCTAAGAAGTACACCTGATTTGAAAACTTTTCTTTTCCATGCTTGCCAAGAAAAAGTGAAATCAAGGCATCTGAAAAAGCCATCAACTGCTGTTAAGTGTCTATGGCAAGGACAATTCATATAGATTAGAAAACGCAATTTTAGAGTAAATGTATCAAACCTTGCTTTATCAGAAATTCAACAAATTTTACGTTCAACTTTTTTCTTGAACTTTTAGAGATTGTTTAACCAATAATTTAATAAAAACAAAATGAAGATAATTGTGAAATCCTACATTACAAAGATTTTTAAATGAGTTTAATAGTTATCCAAAACTTAACTACACCACTTCTTTTATTGGTCTTTGTATTATTGCTACATGGAATAATTATCAAAGTAATTATAAATCTGTACCTTACTTCTTGGTATTTACAATCATATGCAAGTTTAATGAGGAGTTCTAATTATGTTACTTTAAATTGAATTCGGTATCTTTAAAATGGATCTTAGGCCAATGTGTACGATACAAAGTCTTGTCTTAGGTATATGTTTTTATGGACATTGAAATATGACTATCTCGCTACAAGAAACAAATGATAAACATGGAAACATGTTTCTTGATGAAAACATAATTAAATATCAGTTAAAATAGTAAATATTCATAAGGAGAATATATAAACATAAAGTTTGTTTCACATATCTTTGTCACAATTATTGATAAAGTTTTAATATCAAAGATTCTATTTACATCAGTATCTTCCTTTTTCTTCATTGTATGATCATTTAATATAATTTCTTGAAATTCATTATGCCCAGAAACCAAACATATTCACGAATCTATTTGATGGTGATATGTGATGTACAACAAGGTCTCAAGAATTCCCATTTAATTTTCAGAATTTGCAAATAATTCAAACATTGATTTTTTTTCTTTTTTAATGTGCTAGACAAATATCATGTCAAAATAAAAACAAAGTGGTAAAACCATTTTTTAGGTCACCCAAGTCACTCAGGTGACCTATTGCAATCGGTTCTCGTCCGTCATCGTGCATCATGTACATCGTCCGCCGTGCATTTAACAATTTTCACTTCTTATTAAAAACTACATGGCAAATGCTTACCAATTCTTTTGGGTGAAGCGTCTCTATGGTAAGAGGAATTTAAATTGTGAAATTCATGGCTCTACAATCTACAGGACGCCATAGGCGGGGTTAAATATGTAAACAGCCCAATTTTCAAAAAAAAATTCTCTAGTCCCACATGTGTCGAAAAAAATTAAACGCATTGTTATCATGCCCATGAAGTCCTCTACCAAAATTTTGAAATTTATGATCTCAGGGTCAGGGATTCAGGCCCTAGGGAGGAGACAATATAACCATGTAGTGAAAATGTATTGATTTTATATTTTGTTCTGAAGTATCACAGTCGTTTGAAATAAAGTCATGTATTGTTATTGTGTTCTTTGTTAATGTCCTGATGTTAAGTAGTGATATTCACTCTTCAGGCCATTGGATAGAAGTCGAGGCATTGGTAAGGGGGGATGTAATTATGATTGATCATGATTATGATTGATTAATAAATTTTTGAACATTTATCTTTATTTATGGTTATTGATGTTGGTCATCGATAACAATTTTTCTTCATTTTTAAAACAATATGGCAAATTGTCACTAGATAATATTGAATTAGATATTTGTTCTATTTTAGGAAATCTATTTTAATATTATTGTAAAAAAAGTTGCATGCATTATGTGAGCATTTTAAATGTAAATGTGAATATTTTTCAGATAGGCTATTAAATTCCTGCAGTTCTTTTATTACCAAAAGCTTACAATTTTTGGCCCCTTGGAGCTAAGGAATATATAATCCGAGTTTCCTCTGACTCTTGTGACCCCCACCCCCCCCCCCCCCCAACATTTTAATGAATAAATATTTTTCAAAAATCAAAGAATAAAAAGTGGTGTAACAATCAGAGGAGTCTCATATTAGGGTTTAGCCTTCAGTATGAAGCTTAAAATGCAAACACGAGACTCTGACATGTCAAACTAAGGGCTTTGGTACTCGGGTGATCTTCAAGATTTGTGGACCGTTTGTTACACAAAACCAATTGAACCAACACAGTAAACAATTAAGGATTTTCAGAAGGATCCAATTATTCGTTATTTCATACTCTCTAAAGGAGGATTATATTCATTCACAACAATTAATAGATCAACAACGCATTTCCATCGAGCAACTAAATGCATGGAAGGATGCTAGATATTGCAGAAACTATCATTACACATTTTTGCAAAGTTTTTACTCAACATACTATGCAACAATAACGATTTGTTGTAAAAAATAATTGTTAGAAATATTTTAGTTTTGTAGCTTTTTATTCATATCAACTGTGTACGGTACCACGATATTAACTAAATTACTTTAAAATTTATATGCATTATGACTTATTATATCATTATATGTAATTAATTTGATTTTAAGTACCCCAGATTGATTCATTTTATTTTAAAAAAGGAAAAGTTATCGGTTGATTTCCCGACAGATACGAACTATTTTTTTCTCATTGGAACATATGATACCGGGGAGTTTTCATCAACATATTATCGGAATTTGAATAGAAAAAGGATAATGGACGACTCTATACAGATGTCAGTATTTTTAGTTTTTGTTCAGGAGTTTTTGAGGAATGTCTTTGTGGATCCAAATATGTGTTGGTAAGTAACTGCAACAATTTTTTTATAACGATACAATTCTCAAAGAAAGTGTGATATGTCAGATTTCATTATCTTACCCTATCGCATGTTTCAGAAATGGTATTTGCTGTTCAAACTATATTCTTATAGGAAACCGATGTATAGGTATAATATTAAGACATACATAGCATGATAAAATATAGTACTGTCTAATCACATAACCATAATATAATAAATGATTTTATAGTTTTCCATAAAAAGTGTGCCCGGGGAACCTGTGGATTAAACTGTAGCGATCTTTGTTAAGATGATTTCTATGAAGTAGACTTTAGCGATCTTTGTGATGATGGTTTCTATGGAGTAGACTGTAGGGAGGCTTGTGATGATGGTTTCTATGGAGTAGACTTGGGAGGCTTGTGATGATGGTTTCTATGGAGTAGACTGTAGCGAGACTTGTGATGATGGTTTCTATGGAGTAGACTAGGGAGGCTTGTGATGATGGTTTCTATGGAGTAAGCTGTAACGAGACTTGTGATGATGGTTTCTATGGAGTAGACTAGAGAGGCTTGTGATGATGGTTTCTATGGAGTAGACTGTAGCGAGACTTGTGATGATGGTTTCTATGGAGTAAACTCTAGCGATCTCCTTATGAAATATGCTAGCTTTTTATTTGTTTCTTAAAGATGATCTAAAGCTTCTCAAAGTCCCGGTTATAATTATGTGAGCTACATTCAATTTTAATTAAAAACACCTCCAAAGTTTACAATATAATCGATTCAAAAGTAGAATCAATCAGGGTATATGTTCATCTATTATGCTCACATGTCTTGATAAGGTACGCAACACGTATTTAACATAGACAAGGGTCTAAACCTTTTAACTTAAATTTTCAATGTATGGATGTTCTCAAAATATTTGAATCCGATATTGATTGACTCCGAATAAATGTCACACAAAGTCCAAACATAAGTATACTATGGAATCATCATTGTTCGTGGGGGACCAATGTTCGTGGTTTTCGTGGGTAAACCTTGTTCACGAATTTACATCCCCATGAACATATACTCAATCATTTTTTAAAAAATATTTATTAAATTTATCATGATTATACTTACAACGAAATGACGTCTCCACGAGCCAAGAAAATTTGGGTTACCCACAAACATTGACCCCCACGAATTAAAATGATTCCACAGTAAGACAAAAACCACAAAAACCTGTAACATTTGATTCCTCTGTCCAGACCCAAGACGACTGTTAGAATTGGTTTAGATATCTCATATAATGCTTAGGATTATCAATGCTCAACGTTGAAATGAAAAAGTATACCATGCTACTTTACATTTTTAATTTTTTTTTTAGTGTCAATTCATGTATTTTGTTATGCACGAGTGACCTACATGTAATAATGCGACTCATGAAAATATGCACAATTCATTCCTAGCTGGTAACCGACTAAGGTTTTGCATTATCAGTCCAGGCTGGTTCTTCCTTGAAGCAATCCCGGACATCGCTTAAATAGACAATGCTGTGTTTGTTACAAGAAACGAACGTTAACTTTTCTCTGAAATAATCCATGGTGTGTTTGAAAAATGTTCAATGATAAGTAAAATACTTTTATAATTTTATGTTTTGTAATGAAAGTATTTAGGTCTCAATAAATAATCATATTGTGGCAAAAGCAACTTATGATGTGAGAGATAGATGTATTAGTAATAAAATATCGTTTAAACTCATCTATTGAAATTGATTTCAAACAAGACAAACACAAGCTCTACATGTATGTATAGAATTAAATCTTATACTAATTTTTTTTATCCCAAACCATAGCATCATAGAAGTTTTCGTCTGAATGATACAATAATAATGTTGAGTGAATACAGTTTGTTGCAAACAGTCTATTTTCATCTTCGTATTGTTTTTCTTCTTCTAACGGTATTATGCCATGTTTTACCCCTGTAACGAGGACACACGACCGTCTTTTCTAAGCAAAAGGAAAAACAAGTAGTTTGACTGTTACCCTCTAATTATCAAGACCAGGCATATATCGTATTGATAATTTTAAGATGCAGATGTTTTGAATTAATATCCTTTCATTTTAAGAATTAAACTATATTGTTACAAACACAATAATCACACAAATATGAATTTAATTTCATGCCTATGTTTTCACACTTCATAGAAATACTTATCGAGGAGGAAACTTGATTTCATTTCCTTTTAGTGTAAAACCACAAACTCGCATCAGGATAAGTTAATGAAGTTGTCAAGCAACATATTACTCACAAACGTAGAATATGGAAAACAATTTAAACGTGTCGATGTTGTTATTAATTGGAGTTCATGTTTTTCTCGCCACTGCGACTGTCACTGTTGACCCGCATAAATGTGGGTAAGTCACTGGGTGGGTTTGTCAGATTACCATGATTAACTCAATTTTTTTACCTGACATTTTGATTTTAGTTGTGTTTTATTTACAGGGATGTTTGCTGTACAAGTTATAAACCTCATAGGGAACGCTGTATAGGTATTTCTCATCCTCGTACTTAGGATGTTACCCAAAACATTAGATATGTAACATTATTTTGAATTTCCTGTAATTATTCTTAGAGCATAGATTCTTTGATTTTATCAGAGTGTCCTCCAGGGTGGTATGGAACAAATTGTTTTAAAATCTGTGCTGATGGATTATATGGGCGTTTGTGTAAGGAGCAGTGTCCGTCACAGTGCAACACAACATGTGACAAAATATCAGGAAGATGTCAAGGTAAATGGAAAGAAACGGAACCAGCTGATTTGTTTTCATAACATGTCAAAACATGTAAAATGATTTTATATATTTCAAACATAAATAAATATGACAATTAAATGTTTAAAAACACATTCTGTGGAAATGTTAGTTCAGAGTAAACAGATTAAACATGAACCATTTGAAGCAATATGAGCTGCAATTTTCATGTTGAAATTTGTTTTACGAAAATGTTATTTTTTGTGGGAAAAGGCGTTAAGGAGCCTAAATTGAATCAAAATTGTATTATTGTTGTCCTGTACAAAAATAGATTTGCTATATATCCCTTAGAAGGGAAATATCTTATTTATCATAAAAGTTCAAGTTACATGCAGACTTGTTATACTAACAGGTTTTTGCACTAAAATAAAATTATAAAAAACCCAGCTCATATTACTTTAAGAGTTTTATTTTATCACACAATACGTGAATATTTCAGGATGTCACTGTTTTATGAGTAATTTGCTGGCATCCTTATACAACCACGTATACCAAAAGGGAAATGACGACACTTTAGAGTGTATTAGCATCTATATTTGCCTTAACTTCTACGGACTATATCCGCTAGACATAGACACTAAGTAACCAACCTTAACCGTTTTGTAAAACCATTTTTGTACAAACCGTTCTTTAATTCATTTTTGTTTCCGATCACATTAAGCAGGAAAAAACATAATAGCTAAATAAAGAAGGGTGGATGGTCTTGGTCATTTAAGACAATGTTTTTATCCGTGTGATGAAAAAAACTCTATATCAATATTAAAATGTTCAAATTCAAAATAAAGAGATTTTTGTTTTACTATCAGGTAGTTTATGGCCAAATGGTCTAACCTAAAGGCAAATTCGATTAGTAACGTTTAAACACAAAGATGAGACTGGTGGCCGACTTTCTGCATTTTTATGCTTGGTTTTAATATTTTTAATTTATTTTACTTATTTCTTATTATAGGTTTGAATACCGATCTGGAGGATCAGATTATAAAATTTGTGGAAAGAAACATCTGGTTATTAATTGGAACATCATCAATATTTGTCCTCTGTTCTTGTGTGTGGGCTGTTATTTTTTATAAGATTTGGTACGTAATCTATCTATTTTTCAATACCTACCTACCTACCCACCCATTCACCTACCTACCTACCTACCTACCTACCTACCTACCTACCTACCCTACCTAACCTACCTAACCTACCTACCTACCTACCTACCTACCTACCTACCTACCTACCTACCTACCTACCTACCTACCTACCTACCTACCTACCTACCTACCTACCTACCTACCTACCTACCTACCTACCTACCTACCTACCTACCTACCTACCTACCTACCTACCTACCTACCTACCTACCTACCTACCTACCTACCTACCTACCTACCTACCTACCTACCTACCTACCTACCTACCTACCTACCTACCTACCTACCTACCTACCTACCTACCTACCTACCTACCTACCTACCTACCTACCTACCTACCTACCTACCTACCTACCTACCTACCTACCTACCTACCTACCTACCTACCTACCTACCTACCTACCTACCTACCTACCTACCTACCTACCTACCCTAATTACTTATCTATCAGTCATAAAATTTTAAGCAATGTTAGGAAAATCATATATAATTATTGCATTTATCCTTTTTCAGTACAAAGGACAAAGGACAAGTCATCGGTACATTTCATTTTTCTATGCCTAATCAAATTTTTAATTTTGACATACAATCCTTTGTTTGTTTTTAAATTTGGTTCCTAACATGCAGTTGTATATGATTAAATAATCAATAAGTCTTATAGCTTTAATTAAATTATTTAAATTTTGGTTTAAAGATAGAATTGGTGAAGTTTTGGTCAAGGACTATTATCAAGTTCATAGAATCTTTTTGTTATCCATATTTTCAAATTGGACATAGAATACGAAGTATTTTTGTTTACCTCTTACATCAACATTTGATATACATACCTAATTATGTGAAGGGTATACGGCAATCAACGGAGATTGGTTCTGAACAAGTTATGATTGATTTAAAACACCCTCAATAGGATTCACAATCAAAATATGTTTTTTATATACCATTCACATGTGCAAAGTATCAACTAATAAAAATTTATATCAGTATATTTGTATCATTTATAGACCATTCAGCAGATCAGAATCCCCAAGAGTCTAACGGCATTATTTATGAAAATGATGAAGCTTCAATCCAACATTCAACGAGCGTGCAACCACCTCCTCTGGTTCTTGAAAACAACAAATCAGTGCCACAAGAACAAGTTCAATATAGCAAAGTCAAAAAGCGCAACAGTCAAACTCGAAAAAATGTTGTATCCAAGGAAATGACGTCACATGAAGATTATAATGATGATAGTGATGACATGTTTGATAGTGATGAATTTGAAGATAGCAATGAGATATGTAGCAAAGTCCAAATCTCTGATCTACCAAAGACGTCTCAACCAGAGCAGCAATCAATGCGAAGACCAAACGAAGCGTATGGAAGCATTTGGCTCTAAAAAGTATACTTGATTTCGAAAGTTTTCTTTTCCATGCTCGGCAGAAATTCAAGAAAAAGTAAGATCAAGACATCTTATAAAGACGTCAACTGCTTCGTTATATTAAGTGCCTATTACAGGGACAATTCATATAAACTGGAAAACGCAATTGTTATAGGGTAAATGTATAAACTTTGCTACATTAAAATTCAACCAACTTTACGTTCAAGTTTGAAACTTTTTCACAATACTTTGATAATAACAAATAAAGAAATTGTGAAATCCTATATAAAAAAGGTTTTTAAATTGTTCATATAGATAAACATAGATAAACTTAGTAATACCACTATTTTAAATTTGTATCATTGCTACATGAAATCGTTATTAAAGTAATTAAAGATCTGTAATGTATGTCAAATTGGGTGGTTATTTTTCAGTATTTATAATGCAAGTTTGCAAAGGAGTTACAATTCTGTTTCTTTTAATTGTTTTCGGTATCTCCAAAATAAATTTCAAGCCAATGTGTAGATCAAAAAGTCTTATCTTGGGTATTTGTTTTTATGAACATTAAAATAAAAAAATATCTCTGTTAAAAATGGAAAACATTAGAAGCTCAAATAAAAAAACCCCTAATTTTGTTGAATATAATGGTCTAAAAAAGAGTATATTAAAACAAATAGGTGAATGCAATGTAAAAGAAATTAAACCAACAGTTGGAACATATATCTCAAACACACAAGCCATATTCTACAAAAATAGAAAAGGGTCTAAAGATATTTAAAACGTTTTGATAAGGGAAAAGAAGGTCCAAAATAAAGCAATTTTTAAATAAGAAGCGAATATGACACTATATTTTAATGAGAATTATTGGTTTAAAATATTTAAACGTCCTTTTAAGACAATTTAAAAATCTAAATTCCATTGGTTATATTTCCAAATTGTACACAGGATATTACCAACAAATTATTATTTACATAAGCTCAAACTTATTGACTCTCCTAAATGCTCTTTTTGTAAATAAGATTCTGAAACAGTCATATTTTTAGTTTAAACAATATTTATTTCTTAATTGCATCATACATATTACAATAACGCTACAAAGAAGATTGAGAAACAAGCCAAAAGGCTTATGTTAACCTCGCTCTTGACTAATCTCGCTTTCGAGAGTCATATTTTTGTAGATTGCCCATTTGTAAAAGAACTATGGAGTGGCATTGAAGAAACTACACGGTGTCTCTAATGTTTGATAAGCAAAACATACTTTTTGGTGACTCTTAAAAATCACAGTATGTATAAAGTACAAAACCTGTTAAGCTATATTGTAAAACAGTATATTCTCACTTATATACCTACTTTAAATGTGTTGGAACTTAAAAGGAAAACTAAATCAGTCTTCTTGTGGAAAAATATTTACATTTAAAGAATTGTGAATTTGAAAAATTCAAGAGCAATTGGAGAATTGAGCAAGTTTCTTCTATATCCTTAACTACTTGTTAACAAAATGTATTATGCTTTTTAAAATAATCAATATCTTAACCCTGATAAACAAATATAATGCAATGCAACCATTGCCCCATTAGCTTTTTTTCTTTCCCTCCTTTTTTTCTCACATAAATAAAAATATGTACATGCTTAATATTATGTACATGCTGTTGCTTGTGTATAATATAATCAAATATTGGAAAATCTTTAAATTTAGAACTATCACTTATAAGTTGGTGTGCATGTTATATTTTTTATTTGCTTTTCTTCTTTTGTTTGTGTTTATATGCATGTTATTTCACTCAATGTGTCCTTTTTCACACTTACTAAAAGGTACACACTTACGGTATTAAAGCCCAAAATTTCGAGTATATTTTGATATAATAGTAGAGATGCTTGCATTTATATTGTACGTGGAATATGTAGAGATTCCAAAAGAAATGTAGTAACAAAGCTGTGAAAAACATAATCAAAAGTTTAGTTGAAGTAGTAAATATTCATAAGGAAAACATATAAACGTTAAATTTGTTTTACATATCTTTATCACAATAATCGATAAAGTTTTAAAATGAAATGTTCTAATTACTTCAGTATCTTCTTTTTGGTTCAATATATGATCATTTAATGTAATTTTTTGAAATTCATTGCCTGCAGAGACCAACTATTTTCACGGGTATATCTGAAAGTGATTTGTAATGTGTAATAGGGTGTCAAGAATTTTTCCCTTTTTATTTTCAGGTTGCTGAATGGATAACATAAGCCCATTTTTAATTTTCATTGACCTCATTGTTATATTCTGGGTATCAAAAATTGACCTGTAAAAAAATCAAATATGCAAAATAAAAAAAAAATTATGCTTAAACATTTTTCAATACCCGGGGTAGTAAAGTTAATTATTTTAGAAGTTAAAATGATTAATTAATGAATTTTTAAATAAAAAAGTCAATATACACCCTACCTCCAATGAGGTTTTACGTTCAGACTTCTAAAATAGGTTTAATTTTGTATGGTGTGGTATTTTTAAATGTGGAAAAAGATATTTCAATGCACAAATAATTTATTAATTGGAGTAGTTTTGCACACACTACCTCTTCTGGAATTTCATATACACATTATGCTTGAAATATATGCACGTTATAAATTGATACTTTATTCAAAACTTATTGAACTGCTTTAATTGTTTTACAATATTCATTTAAAATAATACAGGTCATTCGCTCTCGCTCATATACATATACTTTTCTGATCATTCTATCATTTATTCAAAGTACATAAAGTGTAAAAATGACAAAAATAATGCATCCTGAATAATCAGAATAATCACAATAATACAACTACCTGCTAATAAATATGTTGAAGACTTCAAAATTGAAAAAAGATTCGAAACATTAAATTGGAAAATAGCCACCGACTATTGCAACATGCCTGTTCCAAAAAGCATAGAAAACAAAAACCTGACAAAAGAAAGTTCCCTTCTGAATGAATCAAATGATTAGAATCTATAAACAACTATAAAAAGAACAACGACCCCAGGTTAATCAAAATCTTTCAATAATACACAATTATTGATATCATTTTACTAATTTCATGCGAATGTTATTTAATAAATATTTGCTTATTAGCTCATAGCGATCACTGAAATACGGAGATTGTCATTGATAGTTTTTCCTGCTCTTAACCCCTCAAAACATTTTATTCTAAGCAGACCGGGAAGTTGTCAACAACGAACACACGATATTCAAAGAATATGGACGATAGTGTATATGTAATCGCTTTACTGACAATTTCTGTTTATGTGTGTTCCAGCTCTGTTACCGTGGATCCGAACATGTGTGGGTAAGGTCAGGTGAGACGATATAAGAACTAAGATCTGACCAAATGGTTTTATTTGTCATTTTTAACATTTGTCTCTTGTTTCAGAGTAGGCGTATGCTGTACAAACTTTATCCTTATAGGAGATCGTTGCATAGGTATAATATGTTTTGAAGATTTTGCATTTTATGAATGGATTACTTTCTGAATTTTTTTCTGATAAATCATTGTTTTTCGGAAGCATGTGGTCCTGGAAGAGTTGGAGAAAATTGTAGCAAACTCTGTCCCGATGGATTTTACGGACAACGATGTCACATGAAATGTCCATTAGAGTGCAACAAGACCTGCGACAAAGTATATGGACTTTGCCCTGGTTACAGCGCAGGTAACAACATTTTTTCTCATAACTTTGTAATTACTGTAGTATGTAAATTCCTAAAATTTTAAACATTATGCATGGTCTGAAGAATTAATATCAATTAAAAGATGGTGTGATGAATTGAAAAAAATTTCTTTACAGTCAAAAATACCACAATGAAAGGTAACACAGTTGGTACGATTTCGGATAACACTTTGGGAAAATTATAAAATACCTCCAAAGATAAAACACTGAAGCATCATAAATATACGATCTATCTATCTATCTATCTATCTATCTATCTATCTATCTATCTATCTATCTATCTATCTATCTATCTATCTATCTATCTATCTATCTATCTGCTCGTCCATAACTCTCTCTCAATTCGTATAAGCAGATTGCGCCTTAGAAAAGTATTATTGTCCTCTAAGCGCACATTATTTAAAGCGCTATTTATGACTGTTTATATCGTATCGTCGAAGAAATACATTTTTCTATAGAAGGTTTTAAATATGTATTGTGTTGGCCAGCTAATGTTTAATTGAATATTTTTTACGCTTTTTTTCGTGGTAAATAACACATACAATTACAACCATATAAATGTAAGCACAACTGTCATTCTTCCCAATTTTATATGGTTTACATACTGTGGTTTAAGGTTTGTTAATTCCTGTATCTCTGGTTGTTTTAATTCAGAAAATAGGAGATTATTCACTGAATTAGATGTGATTGTATGATAAACCAATTAATACTATATTCCAGGAAGTATGTGAATCAGTAAGCCAAATTTCCAAACTAACAACACAAATATAATCTCATTTAGAAATTATGACGATGTATGTAATGAAAGAAATAAGATATAAGGGATGTTGAAGGAACATATTTGTTTCTTATTGTGATTTTGAATATAACAATAAAGTTGAAATGTATCTTTACAACACTGTATGTGACTTCATAAAGAATAGAGATGTCCATGCATTAAAACTGAAGAAAAACCCAATACTCCATCAAGCTACACCATTATGTGATAATTTTCTTGGGTATAGCTAAAATAATTAGAAAACAATGAACATTTTTTATGAAAACATAAAATATTCTTTGCAAGGTTGTTGGCTATATAGGTCTGCTAAAGATTGTTGTCGAATGAGGCATTTTTGCTCTTTGGCCTCTTGGGTAAACAATCAACAAAACAACTACTTTTTTACTGATAGAAAATAGGTAAAATGCAACTGACTATGATTTTACAATAGGAACTCTTATCTCATGACAAGGCTGGTCAATAGATGAGCTGGAAAAATAGTCTATGAATATTTTTCAGTCTAAAATCACTAGACTATGAACGTGTGTAATATTAATTTTAATATAACTCCATCATCTTACATATTTCAGTTTGCACACATGGAAGGTTTGGTAAAGATTGTCACTTACCTTGTAAAAGAGGATACTACGGTCATCTCTGTTCAAAACCTTGTGAATGTGAGGCTCACATGTGTAATGAACATACTGGTTGTAAGACTCGACAGAACGAGACTTGTAAGTTGCTTTTTACACAGCTTTTAAAGAATTAAGATTTAAAAAGTAACAAATTTTTAATCTTTTTTATTTTGAAAACAACGAGTACGCTTAATACACAATGAGGTTATTATATTAAGTTAATTTTATGGTGAGGGAAAAAAGTGAAAGTCTAGGATTTAGTTTAAAATTGCTATTTGCTAAATTGTCTATCTATTGTTATAATGTATTTTGAACAAAAAAAAATTAAATATCTGTACATTTATATTTACAGTGTATGACTGTTTTATTTTAAAAATCTTATTTAACAGTGGTATCTCGGATTATTAAGAGAGTTTTAATTTTCAGGACGTATTTTGTTACACATATGCTAGATCTTTACTTTAACATATTTAGCAATTTTTACGAAATAAAAAAGATTTGAAGCTAATTGGTAAGTATTGTAATTGCAGTTATTATGTCGTTTTCAATATTCTCTAAAAAAGGATTGAGCATCGCTTACCATAAATGTTTTGTACAAGGAATGTAGGACAGTAAACATGACATACAGTTTAATTTCCAGAGTAATTTGGAGTGAAATTACTACCAAAAATGTCTTCATCTACAATTTCTATTCTTTTAATTTACTTTTTATAATAAAGTATTTTCTCCGATAAACTATAGATGTAAATAAAACCAGTGTTTTATTCTTTTCATAACTTTTTAAAAGGGCAAACCCACGGCATGTAGCAAACACAATGAATGTGAATGTGTTCCCTCTTCGTAAAGATTTTTTTGTAAAATATTGTTAAATAAGTTGATATAAAAAAATTGTTTCATGTTCTGAAAGACAAGTTTCGACAATGCACAAAAATTGTAATAAACACAAAAGTAACATGAGAAGTTTATGAAAGAAACGTCACATGTGTCGAATTGCTGTTAATATGAGTATATGCTCTATGATTGTAGACAAGCATATGTGTAGGCAGGTTAACAGAAAATATCATTTGATAACACCATCATTAGAACATTTTCGTTGGTTTTGCTTTGTTCATTTCAATTTATTACAGAGTCGGAATTTGTTGTGTAGGTTATGAAATTGATAAAGTTCAGTTTATATTTGGCTTTTGTAAAAACGATATAACGTCAAACTAAAATGTGATATTTTTATTAATGAGTTGTTTTGTAATTAAAAGTTTGAATATTAAAATAGAGTGTTGTATGGATTAAAATGTAGTGAATCTTGTCGATATGGTTTGTACAGACATTTTTTGAAGAAGAAGTTTACAATGTTTACAATGTTAAAAATAATGTAACAGAAGATCAAAATGTAATCTAGGTAAAAATGATAGCAGAAGATTATTTCTTGTTTTATACATCAGAACATTATTGGGAATAATATTTTGACAATACATATTGTACATGTATGAGTGAACAGATAGAATGACAGAAAACATCATTTTCAGTATACATGTAGTTTTTCACGTAGCTAATAGTGATTATGTTTTGATATCGATTGCTTGAACGCAGTGACATCCCATTTGTTTAATAGTCGGAACGTCGATCTTTTTGCCCAGGAAAGTTTTAAAAGATGTATCAGACATTTAAATACTTTTCTTACATAGCTTTGTTGTGTGTGATTTTACACGGTCTTTTAGATGGTTAGAACAATAAATGATATGTAAAAGCAAATGATATCGATATACGGAAACAATTAACGAATTTACTGAACGAAAACGATGTCCTTATTCTCGATGTATCATCAGCATTTGTTTTGTTCTTGTGCCACATTGATATAGCAAAATGTGGTTTGTACTATCTATCTATCTATCTATCTATCTATCGACAAATTTATGCACTTTTTAAAAATCGTTGATTTTAACATTCATGAATATAACTAATTTTTTTCATTAAAAGTGACCAACGCTGCCAGTGGTATGGGTAAGTATATTTTCAAAATATGAATTTGAATGCACGTATCTAAATAAGACACAAATTTTTGTTTTCTTTGTTTATGTTTATTAAGCTTTCTTAAATTCGGTATTTTTCAACTTTAAAATTAAAAGGTATAATCAGAGAAATTCAGAAACAAAATAGATTTTGTTACATCATTACAAACCATCGCGTTCAATCATCTACAAGGAAGATAAGCCAACTAATATGTTATACTTTTGTACAGTGATATTTTAAAAACTTTGCTTAAACGTAACGTTTTGTATCCATTTAGCTCGTCTGTCTTTCATACGTAATTTTTCATTTTTGAAAAGTTATTCCTGATATTTTCACAATTAAAAATAATCTTAATCAGAATCTAAAAATTTGGGGTATTATTTTTTTATTTAAAAAAAAATCAAAGGCATCCATATCAAAAATAATTAATTTACCTTGTTTCTGAAAGTAACAAATACATAAAACACTACTTCCAAATGTTGGGTTACGATTTCTTTTTGCTACCATTGCCCCACATTGATATTTATACCCGCTTATTTTGTATCTAACAAGCTTGATGATAAACATTTTTCGCTTGTCTAGTAAATTTTCCTTTCTTTTTTTATAAGCTTGAACCAATCCATTTGGTCATAAGTGTACGCTAATGCCTTATCCTGATTACCCGTTGTACAACTCTTCCTTATAATTCGTTGATTAATACAGTTTGTTCAGTGTTACTTTATAAACCGAGATCAAAATGACGGCAGTTTAATGCTTATATAGCGTTCAATGTATATTTCTCCTGAAACACTCTGCTTTTGTGTAAAATAATGTATATGTCTAAAATGAGAGCAATGTACGTTTTTGTATTGAAGTTATCATTATATATTAATGGCCTACACAGGTCGCACGGCCCAGTCTGACGTTGAAATATAAGTAAACTCGAAATATTTCGATGTTTTTCCTGTTTCCTCCACCAATTTATTTGTTTCTATCGGTGATTTGCCTCAGTCGACACAGTTTTATAATGGCGCGCTGTTCCGTGCGGTCAATTGACGTCGCTTTTTCAGGCGTTTTTAAAGACATGTTCTTGTCTTAATATCTTTAAAAAGACCTTTGCTAGTTTTAAAAATATCTTTAAATTACATATGAAAATGACGTGCACCATACGGACTATATCACAATAGAAGATTATGAAGTTTTGAAATGTTTTATAAAAACTATAACTATTCATAACGAAAAACTCAATTACAAAGTTTGGACAATGTTTACGCTGGACCGTGACTACTTTCTGCAACCTTTTGATACATTAAAATTTTAGTTTATTTCAATGGAAAACATTCAAATCCACTTTAGTTTGATTTGATATTGTATGACAAAGATTTAGATATATGTCACAGGAACAATTATTTTAGTTAATAAGTAATCATATTTGCGTTCATATTGTTTTCATTTCCAATTGTTCATTTGTTTACATTCACACCGCTTCATTCATTCATAGTATGATAGTAGTACGAGAGGTCACGCGGTTACGTTTGGCGGGTGGATCAGTGAATGAATGGGTGTGTTAGACTGGTTTTTCGGGTTTGAGTGAGTGAGTGCGCATGTCCGTTTGCTTAATCTAACTTTGAGCACGAACTTTAATTCAGAAACACGACGCCTACCAAGACAGACGGTTGAATTATTAAAATTCATAGTTTTTCAACCCGACTATATATTAGTTCATTTTCCTGTTATACTTGATCACCTAGATGTTCATGTGGAAAGATTTATTTGATTCACAAATACATTAATATATATCAGCTACCCCTTGACATATACATTATGTATATATAAATCCATTAAAAATGACGAAAACGCGATTGTTTATGAACATTTTGGACAATTCTCGTACATGGATGATAACAGATTAGATTTTAATTAGTATTAAACACTAATAAACATTGACTTTTACTTATGTCAATAAACTGGACCATCTAACAGCTGCTTCGCAATTAGCAGGTCAGCGATAACGTTGGAATCACGCGCATACATAGCTTCATATACAGGCTTTGTCCGAAATCGTCGTAGATCTAATACAAACTAGCGATTTTCGACCAACGTTTAGAGGTAAGTCACCATACCTTCAATTTCACCTCTCATTGTTAGATGGAACCAAAGTATTAACTGTGCCACGAGTGAACCTTAACGTACAACACATGTCAATAGAAGGTATACGGAAGGACTGGCTAATGAAAATGTCAGATCATTAAATCAACTACATTATCTTATGTAAACAATATGACCCAATTGATAAAGGTATTTCGAATAACCCTATTTAAACATACTCTGCAGAATAATTTACTAAATGAACAAATTTCGGACAACTGACTGATTTATCTTCATACCCATAAAACTCAGAGTTGGGGTCAATTACTTTGAAAAGTAATTCATTACTTTCAAATACATTGACAATTTTATCAATTACTTACAATTACAATTACATTGATTTTTTAAAATGTAATGAATTACTCTCAATTACTTTGATAAATGTAATTAATTACATTTCAAATACTTTGGTTTTATTTTTTAGATCTTAAGAACATATACATATATTAACAGCATTAAGATATACAGAGCTTTAAATACGGTTATGTTTTTTATAGGTTGTATAGTTCAGTTCAGATCAGATTTCTCAAAAATTTCTAGAGCAATTTTCTTTAACATTAAATTCATTAAGTACCATTGAGTTCATTAATACTTTCTCTATAGTGAATTAATTTTTATTCACATATTAAAACTTTGTTTATTCAGAAAGTACAACTTTTGGCAGTACAGTATATCAGTATATAAATAATAATTGCTATAATTCACAAGAATGAGATATTTTGACTCCCTTAAATCTAAAATCAATGGGGGTTCTTGGTAATTAGAGGAGTTCACACCTCCACAAAATTAGATCTTTACCTATTGCCCTGGGCAGGGTGTTATGCTGTATAAACATATGAAACATTATGAGACATTTAATTTATGTATAAACAAAAGTCCATGCCAAACATGTATAAAATCTATTTATCATTATAAGACACCTTTTTTCATATTTTAAACTTGGAAAAAAAGTAATTGAGATGTAATTGAAAATACACAATATTTTTGGAATGTATTTAAATACAATCAATTATTTGTAATTGAAGACAGACTCAATTACAAATTACTTTCAATTACTTTGAAAAATGTAATTAATTACATTCAGTTACAAATACTTTTTTCAATTACCCCATCCCTGATAGAACTGTACATGTTTCATGTGGTTTCCGATACTCAGAACTTCTCTGATTAATAATCACCAACTGTATAAGAATTGGAGTGATAACCAGGCATTTCTGTTATATAGATATTAATAAAAGTTCACTTTTGAAAGGAATCCTAATTCATAGTTCTGATAATGTCCATTAAATTTATACACCATTGATGGTAAAATATGGGTGTTGGTTCAACCCACAATGAGAAGAAAGTTTGTTTCCCCATTTTTCCGTCGTGTGAGGGCGAGGCTAAGTATTTTTGTTATCGTTATTCATTCCTGAAATTGAAATATAATAAACTATAATATGTTGTTACAACCGATTGTAAAATGTCAAACCAATTTAATGAAAATGTTATTGTACTTGTAATGCAGTACATCTGCTTATTACAAACTAACAATCACTAATTCAAAGAGGGTATCGTTGATAGTATTTCCTGCTCAGAAAAATCCTAAACAAAATATTTTCATCACACCGGGAAGTTGTCAACAACGAACACACTGCATTCGAGGAATATGGAGGCTAGTGTATACGTGATCGCTTTACTGACAATTTGTGTTTATGTGTGTTCCAGCTCTGTTACCGTGGACCCTAACATGTGTGGGTAAGGTAATGTGAGAGGATATAAGAACTAAGATCTGACCAAATGGTTTTATTTGTCACTTTTAACATTTGTCTCCATTTTCAGAATAGGCGTATGCTGTACAAACTTTATCCTTATAGGAGATCGTTGCATAGGTATAATATGTTTTGAAGATTTTGCATTTTATGAATGGATTACTTCCTGAATTTTTTTCTGATAAATCATTGTTTTTCGGAAGTATGTAGTGCTGGAAGAGTTGGAGAAAATTGTAGCAAACACTGTATTGATGGATTCTACGGACAAAAATGTAAGATGAAATGTCCATTAGAGTGCAACAAGACCTGTGACAAAGTATATGGACTTTGCCCTGGTTACAGTTCAGGTAACAACACAACGTTTGTCTAACTTTAAAGTTTACAAATTCCTGTCAAATTTAATTAAGATACATGTATATGGACCAAAGAAATTTGATGATTTACGTTCATATTATATGCTTTTTTATTGTTTATTTTATTTTGTTTTAAAATTAAGGCCGCCTTGTGTTATGTTTGCTTTTAAATATTTTAAATAATTCATTTTAGACAATAATACGATAGGTTACATGAAAGATGACACAACAGAAAATGATTTAAAAGAAAAGTTAGCAGAATTCTTAGGAGGCAAAATGTGGATGATAATTGGAGTATCGTCAATTTTTGTATCTTTTTCTTGCATTGGGGCGCTTTTAATTTGCAAAAAATGGTATGCTCTCTCTCTCTGTCTCTCTCTGTCTCTCTCTTTCTTTCTAAAAATACGTTTAATTATAATGTAAATGGTACATCAAAATTTAACAAAATCATTACTTTTTGTCATCATGCAGAACTGTACGTTTAATGATTTTTTTTTATTTAAGTTATCAAAAACAAATAAGAAAACTTAAACTTTTCAGTAAAAGAGAAACAGAAACAGTAACAAGGACATGTGAGTGCTATTTTCAAAACAGGAAAATTACATTTCTTAAAGTATTTCATTTCTTTGATGTCATTTTTTATCTATTCATATCAAAGAAAAAGAAAGTGTAAAGAACTTTTGTATGTTAGAATGAAACATTTATGTCAGAACACTGTTGACCATTGATATTCAACTCATGTTTGGTAATTATCTTTACTTAATTTGATAATATGCATATTTTAATTATGAGTATTATACTATTGTTAAAATATGCACAATTTTCAGTTATATAAAATACAGCAAGCGAGCCAAAGTTTAAAATGTTATATATACGTTTTGGGCCAAACATGAAGTAGACAAATACTAATTTTTAGATGATATTGTTTTACAGTCTACATCTCAGATCAAAACTCTCAACAGTTAAATGGCTTGAGGTATGAGAGCGATGGATTTTTTAGCAACAATTCATCTACATTACAACCGCCTCCTAGAACTCAACAAAACGGCACGTTAAGGGGAGATAATGCAACAACCCAACCAGACGGTGAATACAGTAAATCAAAAAAGCGTTATAGTCTCGTTCGAAAAATTACTATCTCGCGGGAAATGACGTCACACTCAAAGTACAGCGATGACAATGAGGACTTGTATGACAGTGATGAATTTGACAACAGTTTTGATGTTAGTAGAAAAGTTCAAATCTCAGATCTTCCAAAGAAAGATTCCTTTAAAACGTTTCAATCCGAAGACATAAACTCAAAAGAAGCTTATGGAAAAGTATGGCTTTAACAATGCTAAGAACTAACCTTTTATACTAACATGATGTTATTTGCGAATAAAAACAGCAAAAGCACGACAGGAGCAACACTCTGTCTAAGATTTTCTCGGATTTTGAAAATTACCAATAGATATTAAAGACATAGAATTGAGTATCAAATTTGTATTTTCTCCAGATTATAAAAATAAATATATCCATCGTTGAAGGAAAATCAAGGATTTTCAAAACCTTCTGTGTGTTGGCTTGATGACATCAAAGGAAATAATTGTGTGTAATTTTTTGAAATTTCGTAGAATTCATAATTTTTGTTGGCCATTTGTAAAATCAAATAGATACAAATTGATGAGACAAATAGAAAGAATTCTTGTTTGGTCATTGATTTATTTGATTATCTAGTCCAAATGAGAATGGTGTGCTATGTTTTTTATTTAACACGAATATTTACAAGGAGAGTGTTTTAGTTTGAGTATACAGTTTAGATTTGCAACTTGTGGGCATTCAGATATTTTTTTTTACATTGCTCTTTATCAAACTTTATGTCGACGCCGCCAAACATACTTGATAATAATTAGAAATTACTTAGGAAGAAGGAAATGTTGCGTATCATAACCCACTGTTAAACATGTTACAAAGGAGAAATTCTATTTATAAAATTTCTTTGTTAAATTGTATCTTAAAAGGATCATAGTATTAAAACTGTATTTTGCATTCCTTTTTTATTTCTTTTGGTTAGAAAAATGTTTCAAAACGACAGATCGGAGGTCCGAGGAGGGGGTAACTCATGAAATGAATCTTTTAAAAAACAGATGAATTACTTATTTACTCTTGTCTAATTAGTTTGTCTTCAGAAATGTTGGATAGCTCCGAAGTTCAAGTATTTTTTATCTAATCATCTCAAATTATCAAACATACAATACATGGTGATACACAAGGATCATTAATATTAGGCTAGTAACTGCAAGTTCTCTGGTTCTAAACCCCGCGGTAGGCACAAATGTTGGTACTACCAAATCTCCGTCTTAATATTGAAAAAGAAAAGTCAGCAATGCAGAAAATTGCCTCAGGATGTGACGTTGGTTTGTCACTTCGGAGCTATCCAACATTTCTGAAGACAAACTAATTAGACAAGAGTAAATATATAGACAGCATCGCGTTTTTAGCTCACCTGAGCCAAAGGCTCAAGTGAGCTTTTCTGATCACAATTTGTCCGTTGTCTGTCGTTGTCGTTGTCGTCGTCGTTGTCGTCGTCGTTGTCGTCGTTAACTTTTCACATTTTCATCTTCTTCTCAAGAACCACTGGGCAGATTTCAAACAAATTTGGCACAAAGCACCACTAGGTGAAGGGAATTCACGTTTGTTCAAATGAAGGGCCACGCCCTCTTTAAAGTGGAGATAATTGAGAATTATTGAAAATTTGTTGGTATTTTTCAAAAATCTTCTTCTCAAAAACTATTTGGCCTGAAAAGCTAAAACTTGTGTGGAGGCATCCTCAGGTAGTGTAGATTCAAGTTTGTTCAAATCATGGTCCCCGGGGGTAGGGAGGGGCCACAAGAAGGGGATCAAGTTTTACATAGGAATATATAGAGAAAATCTTTAAAAATCTTCTTCTCAAAAACTATTTGGCCAGGAAAGCTCAAATTAAAATGGAAGCATCCACAGGTAGTGTAGATTCAAGTTTGTTCAAATCATGGTCCCTGGGGGTAGGGCGGGGCCACAAATGGGGGATAAAGTTTTACATAGGAATATATAGAGAAAATCTTTAAAAATCTTCTTCTCAAAAACTATTAGGCGTGAAAAGCTCAAATTAAAATGGAAGCATCCTCAGGTAGTATAGATTCAAGTTTGTTCAAATCATAGTCCCTGGGGGTAGGGCGGGGCCACAATGGGGGGATCAATTTTTACATAGGAATATATATTAAAAATCTCCTTATCAAAAACTATAAGGCCAGAAAGCTCAAATTTGAATGCAAGCATCCTCAGGTAGTGTAGATTCAAGTTTGTTCAAATCATGATCCCTGGGGGTAGGGTGGGGCCACAATTGGGGGATCAAGTTTTACATAGGAATATATAGAGAAAATCTTTAAAAATTTTTAAAGACCATTTGGCCAGAAAAGCTTTAACTTGTGTAGAGGCATCCTCGGGTAGTGTAAATTCAAAATCACAGTCCCTAGTGGTAGGGCGGGGCCGTGATGGCGGTTTGAATTTTTACATATATACAGAAAATCTTTAAAAATATTCTGGGAAAGTTTTTCGGTCCAAAACTCAGTACTTAGTGTGAAAGTACAGGTTATGCAGATATAGGTTTGATGAAACCATGATACCCTAGAGAAAAGTGGGGCAACAAAATGGGGGGGGGGTATATAGGAAAAGAGAAAAATCATCTTACAGGTACAACAACAAAAGGGGCTTTGTATTTACCAAAAGAAAGAGGTGGATAAAAATTGGCAGATTTTCATTTTTTTTTAGCAAGATCTACTGTACTTAGTTGTCAAGATATTTTGATACTGTAATGCTAATTTGATCAGAATTAAGGCAATTGTTGCTCAGGTGAGCGATGTGGCCCCTGGGCCTCTTGTTTAAATTATGGGAGAGGGTGTTTCTAAAAACACTGACAATCCGAGATATGCATCGTGTTTCATTTTCATTGTTCAGGAATGGTACATGTGTTACTATCTGTCACAACCCTTTCTGATATGTCCAAATTAAGTGTATGGGTTTAAGTTAAGGACATCCATGGTCGGTGATTACTGTATATCTAAACGGATGGTTCTTTTAAGACCACATAAATTTATGCTTCACATTTAGGTTACTGGAATGCAAGACTCAGAATTTAGTCCTTTCTAATTACTGACCCATCGATACACAATGGGAATAGAGACAAAATATGTTGATAACTAAAAGTGTTCAAACTCAAAAACCCAAAAAAAAAACAGATCAGGAGCAGAGCGAACCCGACATCTACAAAATCAGAGGCAGGATAAGGTGCCATGGAGGAGTGGGCATCCTCTGCCGACCGGTTGTATCCGCAGTTTTTTCTATTTGTCGTTATCGGGAAAACGAAACAATCGGTAGTCCAATCGCTGATTAATGATGACCTATCAATAATTATTAAAAAAGTCAGTCAGCATTCGACCTAGCAGAGGATTGCTTTTGCTGACAAGGTCGTTGTAACGATAATATATTTGTTAAAATGATGACTTCAATGGAGACTGTTGATAACCTTGCTTTATCAACTTGTTTGTCAGTAGTTTGTGTTGTTTTAGAATCTATTCATACGTAGAAAATGCTATTGCTTATCGAATTAACTGAGAGACCGAAACTCCATATGCATGTGATGAAGATACATAAGTACATAAGTAAAGAAGGTTGATGATAGAAAAATTGGAAGTCATCACGTTTATCATATAGTTAAATTGAGAAGTTACAATTAATGGTTTTTTCTAGAAAAATATCCAAATATAAAAAAAGATGACGCAGGCTTTGCAATATCTTTCATTTCAAGTTCATTGGGATGTATCGAGCCGACGTAATAATGAAAGTAACATTTATTGATTGATAATTCGTCGTCAATGTACGTAAATGTCGATTTGAAGACCATAGTGAGTAATTTCTTTTTTTATGTACAAATTTTTGAATACTCTCTCTCTCTTTCTCTCTCTCTCTCTCTCTCTCTTTCTAAACATTGCTTCGAATTGTAGTTAAGTTATGCTTTTTTGGCAATTTGATTTTTTTTTAAACATACACAATAGTGTAATACGATTTATTTTTATTTCATTATGTATTCAACACATGTTCGTGTGACTAATTAAAACCCTGGTTGGCCTACTAATGATGTTGAATAGAATAACTTAGCACGTTCATTTCCTCCTAAATCTCCTTCCTGTTAAATTATTATGTTTGGTTTAACGTTGATTTATGAAACTTCCTTTTCCTCTTCATTTGCTTACCAGAGGATGATCTCTGAATTAGTGTTCTGTAACCATGCTTTCATTTTTGTCCTTAACGTTCTTGTTGAAACTATATTGAGGAATCTTTTATCAAAATGACAACGTTTGACACAAGCGGCCTGTCTTTATTAGGGACGACAATTGTGATCACTTAATTACTTTCAACACTGTCCGCAAAAGACTGTAACAGGTTAGTTTCAGTTTTTTATCTAGTAATATTGATGAAAGGGTAATTCTAGCCAAATATATCTGGTAAAAAAATTAACGAATGTCATTTTATTGATAAACTAGATTTAAAGGTTAGTGTTATACTTCGATTTGTGAAAATAAATCAACCTTTGCTGTTACATAAAATGTATAAATGTGTGGCCGTTTCCATGATTTTGTAAAATAAGATACACCTTTTAAATTCAAGGTTTAATGGAACTTGCTGCTACAATGAATATTTTGACTCAGGCACTGGAAAATGTTTAAGTATGTTTTTGATCATCTATCTATCGATCGATCGATCTATCTATCTGCTCGTCCATGACTCTCTCTCTCTCAATTCGGAAAAGCAAATTGCGCCTTAAAAAAGTATTATTGTCCTCTAAGCGCACATTATTTAAGGCAATATTTAATACTATGTTTACATCGTATCGTCGAAAAATACATTTTTCTATAGAAGGTTTAAAATATTTATTTTGCTGACCAGCCAATGATTAATTGAATTTTTTTTCGATTCATTCACGGTAAATAACATATGCAATTACAACCATATAAATGTAAGCACAACTGTCATTCTTCCCAATAATATATGATTTACATACTTTGGTTTTAGATTTGTTAATTCCTATATCTCTGGTGTTTTATTCAGAAAATAGGAAATTGTTCACTAAATTAGGTTAGATTGTATGATAAACCAATTAATTCTATATTCCAGGAAGTATGTGAATCAGTAAGCCGTATTTCTCAACTAACAACATACATATGAGCTCATTTCGAAATTATGACGATGTATGACGATGTATGTAATGAAATACAAGATATATGGGATGTTGAAGGAACAAATTTATTTATTTTTTTTGATTTTGAATATATCATTAAAGTTAAAATATATCACTACAACACTGTATGTGACTTTATAAAGAATAGAGATGTCCATGCATTAAAACTGAAAAAAAAAACCAATACTCCATCAAGCTACACCATATTGTGATAACTCTCTTGGGTAAAGCAAAAACAATTAGAAAACAATGACAATTTTTCTGAAAATATAAAATATTCTTTGCAAGGTTGTTGGTTATATAGGTCTGCTAAAGATTGTTGTCGAGTGAAGCATAATTGCCTTTTGGCCTCTTGGGTAAACATCCAACAAAACAACCACCCGTCACTGATGGGTAAATACGTAAAATGCAACTGACTTTGATTTTAAAATCGTGACTCTTATCTCATGACAAAGCCGGTCAATAGGTAAGCTGGGAAAATAGTTTATGTAAAATCACTAGACTATGAAAGTGTTAAATATTAATCTTAATATAACTCCATCATATCACATATTTCAGTTTGCTCACATGGAAGCTTAAGCTTTGGTAAAAATTGTCATTCATCTTGTAAAAAAGGCTTCTACGGTCATCTCTGTTCAAAACCTTGTGGATGTGAGGCTCACATGTGTAATGAACATACTGGCTGTACGACTCGACAGAATGAGACGTGTAAGTTGCTTTTACGAAGCTTTTAAAGACTTCAGATTTAAAAAGTAACATTTTTTATTTTTTTTTTTATTTTGAAAACAATGATTACATATAATACACAATTAGGTTTTTATATTAAGTTACTTTATGGTGAGAGAAAAAGGTGAAAGTCGAGGATTTAGTTTAATTGCGACTTATATGATCATTCACTTATCTGTATGCCTTCTCTTTGATTAAGTTATCAAATTTACAATTGTATATTACGCATAATCAGAAACGTTTAAATCAATATACTTTATACAAGAGTATATATAGCTTAAAATAATTGTTACTATATTTTCAGCACACGACGTCAGCGACTCTTCCGAGAAAGATCATAATTGGAGAGTAGTAAGCCTCAGTATCATGGTGCTCATTGTTGTCAGCGTCATTTGTGCAGTAATTTACCTCCGACGGGGAATAAAGCGGTAACAAAGACTAATCTATTGTGCAAATGATTTGTAACACATAGTTGATAATATGTACACTTGTTTTTTGTATATAAATGCAATAAGATGTAAATACAACTTGTTTCATTGTAACAGAATTTTATAACGTCTCAACTTTTAAAACAATAATTCAGGTATTTGCAACGTTTGGCGAATCTCTGTCTAGGTAATGTATTAACAATTCGAAGAACTATTTCAGATTGGTTTTACATATGTTTATGAATGTTTATTATCATGTTCTCATATATTATTCCTTATTTTGAAATTAATATCATTATCTAAATTTAAAGTCAGAAGGAAAAAATAAGTTATGTATATACTTTCATATTTTGTATTATTATTATAGGTAGAGATGCAACAAAGTCACAAGGATGCAACATTGTTCAGCAACAAAATTGCATGACAGTAGAAATAGTTGCCAACGAGAATAGTTTATCTCCAGATTACGATGAAGTTCGTTTGTCTCAATTAATTCGTAATAGTACTGATCGTCCGAACCTACAATCAAGTGAAGAGAGAACGATAGGAACTCCTGTTGAGGGGAAATTTGCACATTTTGAGGGCATTGGTAATGCTAAAAATGAAGTTGCAGATTATAGTCGGCTATTGCTGAGGAAAAAGCAGAGTACATGCATTTTGATTGATACAGTGATTACGGAGGATGAAGGATATGCTCTCTTACGAACAGATGTCAAGAAAGATACAAATGCAGACGTCAAACCCAACCCAAAATATTAACAATTCAAGATAATCATTCTGCAAGAACTAATATTTAACACGCTTTTCTTAGAAAATATTTACGACTAGGTAGATCTCCAAAAAACTGATATAAAGACAAAAACAAAAGAAATGCATGAAGAAGAAATGAAGTCAGCTGAAGGAAGTTGTTTCTGTGTATTTGATGTTATGTGATATATATAATAAGTATTATAAACATTGAAAAATATTTTTTTTAATTGTTAGCTTACTCTTTTATTGTTAATAAAATTGATTTGATATAAATAAAAAAAATCCCAATAACAAGACAGGTGTATCAATATTCCAAGGTTATTTTGAAGGGTCAAGCGACTAGTTGTTACCTTTTCTAAACTCAGCTAAACTTACTGGAAGTTTATTGGAAAATTCTATTTTGAGAGGAAATCAAACATTTCACAACACATCGATACTTCAAGTGCACACAGTGTTTGAAAAGTGTAATATTCAAATATTTGTCAGTGCAAAGTTTCTCTTTTAAGTATTTTACATGTAAAGTAAAAAAATAAAAATATATCAATGTAACCAATATAATGTTTGTAGATTGCAAAGTGTGCATTTCAGACATTTATATGGTACTTTGCTCATATTAGTTTTCCGTTATCACTATCCAATTCTAATCATTAAAAATTAAATATACATTAAAATGTTGGGTAGACATACAAGAATATTCCTGTTTAAATATGTAAATGTAAGGTTGGCCTTACCTTGCATTTGTGACCGTTACACTAATATAAAACAGTTCAGGGTTAGCGTTAGGGTTACAGTTTATTTAATATAGCTGGGGAGTTTTCAAACCTGACAGGATGCATTCAAACATTGTATTTTTTATTTAATATTAATATGTAATGACGAGGAAAACAATAATGCACAATAATTACATGAAAGTTGTGTCATGTGGGAATATCAATTTTAATTGCAATTGAAATTTGATAATGCGTATTGTAAAATGTTTCCTTCTGAACATCTTGTGTCACTTTACTTAAGTAAATAGTCTCAAATCAAATAAGCATACAATTTTAAAAATATCTTAAATAAATAAACTCGACATTTTATCAAGCACTATAGAGGTTTTAAGACAATGATTGATTTAAACTGTAGATGCCTTAAGGTTCAGAGCAAAGGGAACATGGCAACAATCAACATTCTTTAAGGGAATATTTTTAAACACTGGTTTTCCAAATTTTGCTGCTATTTCTTAAACCTTAAACATTAGGCAATTTGATTATTCGACTCGTCGAATTGTGTTTGGTTAAAAGTTCTTATGAATAAATAATGCATTGGATTGTTTCCCGGCTACAAAAAAATAATGATATCAAAATACAATTTCAACATAGAAAATACCACCTGACTGTTTCTGCGTGTTGTTTTGTTCCATATTTTGACCTTTCCATTGTACACATATACATGTATCATAAAGAAGACTGATGTATGAAAAAATGACAATAACAAATCGTGAACCATCTCAAAAATCCATTAAACGAAATACAAATTAAAAGCAGAGCAACACGGACCTCCAAATAGATAGAGGTAGGATCAGGTGCCTAGGAGGAGTGAGCATCCTCTGCTGACGGGTCACACCCACCGTGTGCTCTTTGTCTGATCGGGGAAAAAATCGGAAATGTCCGTTGACAATAAGGCAATTATTTATGGTCTAACAATTAGTATAAAAAAGTCAGTCAGCATGCGACCCAGTGGAACATTGTATTTGCTGACAAGGTCGTTGTATCGACCAAAGAACTTACAAAAAGATGACTTCCAACGAGATTGTTGATAGTCCTGTTTTATCAACTTGTTTGTCAGTAGTTTGCTTCGTCTTAGAAACTGTTCATACGAAGAGCATCCCCTTTCGTATTGAATCAACTGAGAGAGAAAAAACCCACCATATGCAGGTGATGAATGTATATATAAGTAAGGAAAGTTGACTATAGAAAAACTGAAGTCATCGCGCTTATCATAAAGTTTTGTTGTTTGGTTACCATCAATGTCCATTTCCATTAAAATATCCAAATATGAAACAGATGATACGTATTATCTTACCCTCTGCAGCCAAAATTAGAAGAAATGACTGATACCAACGAAATATAGAGCGTCCATTAAAGTATATTTTGTTGTACATAGGCATCATGTTCATATGCAGTTGTTGCTTTTCAGGAACTAATTTAGTATATTTAATTAAAACATCCTTATTTTGAATATAAAAACCAATATGCACAAACGTTTCACTTACTGCAATGAACGTTAAATAATTTATTTAGGTAAATCATCAAATGTACAACTTTGCTTGAATGTCCTCTTGAAAAGCAAAAGCTTTATGTTCATTTGCAGTTGATCTATGACGATATAAGCACAAAAACTAGCTTTTATTTGGTTTGTTTCAGAGCTTTAGATCAAAGTTTCATGTCAACTTATTTATATGTCTTAAATGATAATTAATTCGAAGATTTTATAATTTTTCAGTTGAACAAGTACTTTAATCAACAACGTCTTAATTCACAAGACCAAGTACAGTTCAAGTGCGAATGTATTTGCACATCTTTTTTTTCCATGCAGCCGGTCATGCCTGGTTGAGAACATATGGTGTTACATAGAAAAAGCACAAGTTATTTATGTTATGTCCTTATCAACCTGATGGAAAAATACTGGTTGCAAGCCATATTTCTAATGTAATAAAAATATGAAATTGGTTTTTCAATATAGGATGGTTGGAAAACAAATACAAATGTATAAATAAAGTAAAAACAAAGAAAAATAAAGTGCACCAACATTTGAAAACGCAATCAAAAACACTGTATTCAAAAGTGTAATACAGGGAGCATTTGGCAACCAATATTATTAGGAATACAGTTACCTAATTCCGGGTAGTAGTTGTGTGATGCTAGTTCAGCGTTAAGCGTAAATAGTTGTCCCAATGGTGTACAAATGTTTGGTAATGATATATCTGTTTGGGTTCGGTATACAACAGCGCCAAATACTATTAAGTTTTGTGAATTTATGTCTTGTTCTAATGCTACAAACCTGAAAAAATTATGCTATTTTATAATCAAAATATACAGTTTGATATAATAGTCTGTCCTCCAGTATTATACTTTTTCCTATCTTCATTGTATATATTGTATATTAATGCTTATTTACTATTTATATACTACTTATCTATTCATTTATACAATGTACCTCTGACTTTTGAACTGTATATAATGATTGACCTCATGTACCATTCCATGGTGTGAGCGAATAAACTGAATTGAATTGAATTGAATTATACAGCATTTGCCAATTATTTGGTCATTGTCAGAATAGCTGCATTCTTTATTTTGATATATAAATTTACAAAAGTCTCTTACCACGTATTATTTTATCATATAGTAAATTAAATACATATTAAAATCAATACTATGTCAAATTAAAAGAAAAACAAAAATCAATTAATAAATAACAAAAAAAAGAAATAAAAATCAAATATAAAATCAACCAAAACTTCATAATTTATAATGTTTATGTTAAAAAGTACAGAGTATTCACTATGGTAATAAAAAATAAAACATTATGAGAAGGATTGTCAGAACCTAAAGTAGATGTACTTCCCTATCTAATTCATACCTTATAATTCAAAATTAATATTACCAACTCAATTCCAAAAGATTAAGCAAAAAAGCTTGCACGCGAAGATATCCTAAAACTTGTATAGTTTAATAAATTTGATCTTTTTTATCTCTGGAAAAGAAACAATTATAAAAATGTAATGAAAGATAATGTTATGATATGGAATTTGTTTTTATATTTAATAATAATTTTTCTTATTCTTGACAATGAGCACACGGTGGGTGCGGCCGGTCGGCAGGGGGTGTTTACTACTCCGAGGCATCTGATCCCACCTGTATCTTTCTAGGGGTCCGTATTGCTCAAAATTGAAATTCTTTTTTCGCTATATGGAATTTTGGGATGGATGAAAGTTTGTTATCATCATTTTTCATATCTATCCTCCACATTAACACTGTTTGTTATCGACACATTTCATAGAACTGTTTCAGTTGGTTTCCTATACTAAGGACCTTGACGGGTATAAACATAGTACTATATCGGACTCTGAATGATAACCAGGCACATACTGTTATACATTTATAAATAAAAAGAAACAATGTTTGAAAGCACTCTAAATTCATTGATTTGATAGTCTTCATTAGAATGATACACCATAGAGGGTTTTCTGTCTAATTAAAGAACGGTATTGTTTAAACGCAGTATGAGGGGAAAGTTAAGTATTCGTGGTTTCTCGTCGTGTATGAACGTGGTTGTGTAAATTTTGTAATCGTCATCTGTTCCACAAATTTAGAGCTTTCGATCATACAAAAGTTATCTTAGTTATAAAAAGTTGTTATAACAATTTAAAATCAGGAAAACTAAAACCGGGAAGTTGTCAACAACAAACACACAACATTTGAAGAATATGAAGGATTATTATTAGTGTACATGTGTGTTTAGGCTCTGATACCATACACAAATACACAAATTACTGAAAGAAAAAACTATTCTCGTGTATCTCGAGCATTTCTTTTGTTCTTGTTCCGGATTACTTTGAAAATTATGGTTTGTATCATAGGCAATTTCGCCACATATGATTCTTATATGTATTGCCTTTCGACTGAGATTCATATGAGAATCATATGTGTATCATATTTTTATTGAATAATATGAATATCATATGTGGCAGATTATTTGAGAATCGTATGAACATTTATATGTGGATCAAATGTAACATTATACATATGATTCACATATGAAAATTCCTTCATATGAGGATCATATGTATAATACAAGTGTAACCATATGAAAATCATATGAAAGAAATCCGTGTAAATAATGTTTTTTAGCGTTTATAAAAAAATTTATTCAATTTCCATATTATTAATATAATCAAATGTAAACAACATGATTTCATGTTTACTAGCCCTGTAACGTTATATAAGCCTTATTTAGGTTCAAATGTACAATAATGACACAGCTACATGTAATGCATGTGTGGTAGAGTCAGGTACATGTTTATGGCATTCCTACTAGCTCTGGCTAGTGGGTTAACCCTATAGCTCGATCGGTAAAGTGCTGGACTGGCGTGCCAGAGGATCCGGGTTCAAATCCCAGCAGAGGCAAAAAGTGTCTCTGTTACATTTGGCACCCACGTTGGGACTTGGGTATTCTCTGGTGGGTGAGAGAGATTGTCTCTAGTACTTCGCCCCAAAGGTGCTGGCACTCCAGGAGAGTCGGGATCGACGCCTCTTTCCTTAGAGCGGGACAATGTGATAGAGTCAGGTATATGGCATTCCAACTAGCTCTGGCTAGTGGGTTAACCCTATAGCTCGATCGGTAGATTAAAATAATTCAAAAAAATAAATAAATAGAATCTCATTCCGGGAATAGAAGCGGAGTCTGTTTAAAATTTGTTTTGTCACATACGTCATATTTTACAAGAAGCAGAAAATGGGATGAGAGCAATTTTTAAAATAAATAAGATTGTCCTTATCCTATCCTAAATCATTAACTCAAAGTTTATTTTGCACAACAGATTTATTCAGTTTGTCGTCATAAATTTCCTATTCACTCACCGTACCGATATATTATAGTTATATGAATTGAGAATATCGGTACACACGTTGGGCCATAGGCGTAATATTGTAGCCTTATTTAGATGATTAATCTGATGTGCAATTCATATCTTTGATAGATGTATGTCACAGTTATTAGTTTATCTATTAAAATTCGTTATAAAACAATCATCAAAAGTGAAAGTTGAGAAAAAACGATCAACTACAGATGGGAAAATTCGGGTTAAATGACACAGAGCTACATCCGTACATGTGATACCGTAGCATTCTTCATGAATGAAAACTTTTATTCATGTCGTTACTTCTCTGAAATACTGCAATTGACGCATGTTAAATAACGAAATGTTAATCCGAATTTTCCCGTTTAACTACATACAATTATAGATTTGTTTGTGCTTAACACTTCATGTTTGTTTTGAAAAAAAAACATAGCAGAGAAAATCAGCAGTAACAAAGCCCAATTAAAGACGCACACAACACAACAGGCGATTGTTATGGACAGGAAAAAAGCAAACCTTGCAGGATTAAATGATAATGTGTAGGATAAAATGATTTGTTAACAGAAACCATCCTAACTCATGCAGATATTTTATAGACAGGTAAATATTCTGCTATGTAAGTATGATATGTTTTGCAAGTACATTTATTGATTGATATTTTCCTTTATGAATTTATCCATATTATTTATAACTGGCATTTCTGACCAATGCCAAACATTCACAGTGTCAGTGAAAATATTCAGTACTTGACCATGATTTAACTATTTTTTGTTATGAAAATGGCCAATTAGCGACTCTAGTAGATATACTTATAACTTATTGTTTGGCTTATTGAAAAGTTTATTTTTTAAAGTTTTTGATAGCTGAGTGCTGACCAGAGAGCATGTTTCAACTGAGTAAAACTGCACACAACGATATATACACAAAATCTGGGTATCAAAGGATTTCAAAGGTAGCATATTTGTCAACTTTATGATAACTGTAAATTGCATTACAAGTTCTAACATTTCATTAATGCTAATTTAAAGCACCTTTCGTATTTCAAAGAAACAGTAACATTGTATTATTTTTAATGTGAATAGTTTGAGATGTTTTGAAAATATTATGTGTGTTGATTTTTTAAATTTACTTTTAAATGAACAATAGGTTTGTAACACTATGTTAAGTAATTGTTCGATTTAATTTTTTTTTTAGTAAATTGTCAAAAAGGATCATATGCACTACAATCTTAAACCCAAAATTGACGTATTCTGAGGGATTCATTGGTTCAGACTTTTGCTTAAGGTAAGTATTACATGGCTGCTATCAAAATTGTTTTTCATTCAGTTCAAAATAAATTCAAGGGTTATTGAGAGATCCAAGATCATGAGCACATGCAAAGGTCATTAAAAATAAACTAATGAAGTCTACTATCTTTCAGGTGAATTGCTTTATTCTCATTTATAATGAAGTTGATTTAAAGATGTATGGAATATTGTACATAATACATTACACTTAGTCTATAGTTTTTAAAATATTTCTTTTCATCAGTTTGAAGGGACCATATACTCCAAAGAAAATGTAGTCTGCAACCAAGGAGATACTGAAGAATTATAAGGAGATATTTATTCTAAAAAGATTCTGGTCATTATTCCATTTCATGACCATGGACAGCAAGCTGATAAACAAGGGAACAGGACTTAAAACATGATATTCTTCAGTTCAGTTCAGAGATTTCTAAATATGCGTTGGACATTGCTTCTACTCAATTTTCATTTTCGTTTTGTAATATAAACTTTAATGATTTTTGGTATATTTACTTATGATATGACTTTCATTGGGATACATGACAGTACTTATACATTTATGAAATCAAATGTCAAATAATTTGTAATCTTCTAGTAGAATATATGTATCGACAAATGCTAATAACTTGTTTTTCTATATTCTTTGAATAATTTAATTATGTGCACTATGTAAAATAAGCTATTTCTCTGTATGGAAAACAAGACATTTGAGGGATAGATCTGTAGAATAATATGCTTATGTCTAAAAACTTTTAGAAATATATTGATAAATTTTATATAAAGCAGAAACACCTTATTTTCTTTGTGCACAAGTGTATATTTTTGTTTTGATAAACATGAAAAAACCACATATGTATGTTTCATATGATTTACATATGATGCCCCTTTTATATGATTCTCATATGGAAAAAACTTGCAACACACATAAAAGTTTCATATGTTAATCATATGACAGGGCTATCATATGTAAATCATGTGTGAATTATATGTGGATCATATGATTTGTCACATATGATTCACATATGAGGCCCTTTTTTATGATCTCATTCGAAACAAATCATATGATCCACATATGATTCACATATATAAATCATATCTGGCGAAATTGTCTGTATACAAGGCTGATTTTCTTGTTTATTTTAAAATAAAAAATTATGGCCGCTCTTTGTAGCATTTGAACTGTCATGTTAAACTCATCATCGAGGTAATGTGGATTTTTTTTTATCAGGCAACAATCCTACAGGTTATGCTAAAGATAACACCTTGACGAATATCTATCTATCTATCTATCTATCTATCTATCTATCTATCTATCTATCTATCTATCTATCTATCTATCTATCTATCTATCTATCTATCTATCTATCGATCTATCGATCGACAAATTTATGCATTTTTTAAATCGTTGATATAACATGCAGCAAACTTTACTTATTTTTTCACTAAAAATGACTAGCACACTGTCTATTGGAATATGAAAGTTTGTTTTCAAAACATAGATTTAGATGCATCTATCTAAATAAAAACATTAAATAGTAGTTTTCTTTTTGTGTTGTTATTAGTTTTTATTTAATTCTGTAAACTAAACTTCACATTATAAGGGATTGTTTACGATGAAATTCAGAATAAAAATTGATTAATTGCATAATGTAGTGATAACAAAAGTATTCTGATTTGTTGTGTTTGCTGACGTTTGGTCATAGCTGCATAGACATGTAGTAGTCAGTCTTATATTCTTCAGGTTATGCTAAGCAGACAAGTAAAAAAAAAACTTGAGCCTTGTTAACATATTCTCAGCTGCTTGTTTATCTAATCAGTTAACTATAAGACAAAACAAATTACTGTAAATGATATTGTATTACATATGTCCTACTGGTAAACAAGAATGCCGCCCGCTGATGCAGTTGGTGTAATTACTGTCAGCAGCCTTGATGTATGAAGGGCATCGATACAAAGTAACAACGATCCAGACTAAGGCTTGCCTAGCAAAAGGCAAAACGATACAGCAGGAGGAAATGTATTAATTATAAAAACGTTATACCAACTGGCTATAATGGTATGACTAAAAATAAGATATTACCTGGTGATACAGCAACACCGGTGATGGAAAATATACATAGATTTATGGATGTATAATTAATTAATGTAAGATATGAACGGCATGTTTAACGTTTACCGGGATATTAACTTGGTTGGTGACGTGATCATATTCTGTGAAGAAGATTTGATCACGTACCAAGCAAGTTAATATTACGTTGAACTTTTTAACATTGCTGTTTATTACTTATATTAAGTTTGACAGTGACAACTTATTCAGAATCATAAATATAACAGGGTTTTTTATGTTAACAATTGCAACCGTCAAACGGTAAACGCGTGCGATAACTATTGTGATGTCATAAAAAAGTTCACATAGAATTGAACGTTTTTGCTGCTTTAAAAGTTTATGTAAGGAATTAATTCAAAGCAATTTTGCAAATGTAGATGTCAAAACTGAATGTTTTTAAAATGAAAATTTAACGAAGTATTTAACATTGATAATAGATATATTACATAGCAAATTGAACTAAAATTAGACCCATCTTAATGGTCATAATGTTAACGCCTTATTTTCTTGAAAGCTTAAAAAATTCATTGTTTTTGGTATTATACAATTTCACTTTTCTAGAATTTTTTCAATTGTTAAACATAAAAAATGTACAAAAGTATTAAAAAAAAAATTTTTCGGTGGAGATTGCCTTTACAAAGGAATTATCTAATTTGAAAAAAAAATAGCGAAAACGCGCAACATAACAAAACAGTGAATCAAAATGATGTACTTTTCAGTACCCCGCTAAAGACCGTCAACCCTCCTCCCCGGAATCAACAATTGTAATACAATAAGGACCTCAACAATAACGTTGAATCAACCTTACGCATCCTTAAGTCTTTACCGGATTTTTTCAGCAATTCTTGTATTATCCATACAATATAATAAATTTTTGACCTTAAATTTAAAATCTCCTTACTTTCACTTTCCACATGTTCCATCTAAAATATATCCGCTGATGTGCCTATTGTTAAAAAATGTTTGACATTAGCTATTTTAAATGATATTACATTTAACAGAATTTACATTGGTTGGGACCAAAGTATTAAGCATGTCATGAGAGAGCAGTAACCTATGATGCTTATCGACGAAAAGTAAAGCTAATGGTTGACTAATGACAATGTCAAAACCTTTGACCTACTACATTTTTATATTTAATCATAATGTCTATATTGATAATTTGCCAAATAGTATTTTAAAAGGTTATCCTACCAACCACATTCCAACAGAGTTCTCAAAATAGCACACATACTGAACAACTATTTAAAAACTGTTTACTTCTTCTATTTATATCCCTTTTTTAAATAAGAAGGAACTAAATTATGTAGATAATAAACTTGCGATCATTAATTAAGGTCTTCCGTTTCCAACGGAAGACCTTATTGTTTTCGTACTGTTTATTATTATTTTTTTCTCTCCAAATTTTGTGCACGCGATTTCTCGAAAACTACTCAACTGATCTTAACAACTTTTTCACAGATGATGGGACATTATCTGAATTTTATGTATTTTTGAAATTTTGTCGTCGCCACTTCCGGTCAGGATTTACGGTGGTTTTTGTAATTTTTTACGACCAATTTTGTGCAGAGCTGATCTCAAAAATATTAGAGATATGACTTTGAAATTTTCAGGATAGGTAGAGCATAGTTTGAAGTTGTGCACTATTTATTTGTTTTGCACCAGTGGCGCTATTCCTTGGAGCTCGCTTAGGCACGAAAATGGGGTACAGATTTCGAATCAAATTTTTCATATGTTTTGATCAGTATCTTTTTACCAGTTGATATTTTGTTAAGACATATAGAACAAACGTAGTGAAGAATCAAAAGTTCTATCCAATAATATCAAGAAAAAGGGGCTGGCCCCTTTAATTAGGGACCAAGAGACTCGTAAAGTCTATTACGAATAACTTGAAAACGATAAATATTTTCTTATGCATTATTAAATCAAAGTTGTTGATCTCTACATTATTGGTTTGAAAAAGTCATCGTCAGGCCCATGTTTGACGTAATTAGGGATTTGTATTATTTATCTTAAAATTTGGGGGGGGGGGGGTAATTTTGAAATTGTATCGATATTTCATGGTATCATTTAAACTAAAAAAAAATTGGACGGAAGACCTACTCGTTACTCGTAACGAGATCGTATCTAGTTTGTTTTTATATTTATTCCTCACATGGTCGTATTATTTATAGACCCACAAAACGTTTTAAAGTGACTTTTAATACGTGGAACCTTTAAGGGTTATTCACTTAGTACTTGGCATTGAGTGATAACCAGGCATTTCCTGTTTTTTTAGGTTTTAATAGAATATATCGGTTTTTGATAAAATTCCTGAGTCATAATTATGATAATGAAAACAAGACACTATAGACTGCTTCTGTCTGAATAAACAAATGGCATTATAATACCCCTGTTAGACAGTTACCATATAACTCTTTACGAAAAAAGTACAGCATTTTGACTGTTGGACAGGAATTGTTGCATTAGAACTGTCAAAATTGTCTGTTAAAAGAAATTGTGACCGGTTGCGTTACATTCCTTGAAAATGTGTTATTGATTAAAAGGGGTATAACAAAGCAGTTGCTGACTGGGGTCAAGGGCAACAGTTGATCTGTCGGACTGTTAAAAATTTCAATGTAGAAATAGAGGACAAGTGTTTTCTAGTTTTTCTGCCCCGTAAAGGCGCGGTTTAGTAGTTATAGGTATCGTCGTCTATTTTACAAATAAAAGTTATCTTATAAATGGTGTAACAACGTATTGTAAAATTTCAAACGTCTATCATGCAAATGTTTTTTTTTAAATGTACATCTACTTATTAGTTCATAGTGATCACAAAATATAGCAAGGATTCTTGATGGTATTTCCTGCTCAGGACAATTCCTAAACAAATTATTTTCATCAGACTGGGAAGTTGTGAACAACAACACGCCATGTTTGAAGAATATGGAGGATTATGTACATATGTTTACAATGGTGATGATTGGTGTCCATGTGTGTTTAAGCTCTACTACTATTGACCCAAATATGTGTGGGTAAGATAATGTGAAGGGTTACATCGACGTCATAACAAAACAATGTGTATGTTTTTTTCTTTTTAAATTATATTCTCTCTTTATTTAGAAAAGGTGAATGCTGCATAGACTATACAATTGAAGGAGATCTATGTATAGGTATTATATTTAAAACAATTTATATAACAGTGATTAATTTTTTTATAAATGCTTTTTCAATAAAATATTTTATTTTTAAAGTATGTCCAAATGGAACACATGGCAAAAATTGTTCAAAACTCTGTAAAGAGGGGCTGTACGGAGAAAAGTGTAAGAAGAAATGTCCATCCGGATGTAACAAAACCTGTGATAGAGTATCTGGATCCTGCTCAGGCCATGGTCTAGGTAACAACACACCTTTTGCCATACCCGATCTTTATTGTAACGCACTCTCTTATTAAATATTCAACATTATATGAATTTATCGACTACATAAATTTAGTTTAACGTTACATTTCAGGTTAATTTTCTTGTCTTATTTACCATACAAAATTATTTTTGCTCTTAGTAACATTTGCATTGTCATGTTAAACTTATCTTAAATACAGTGTGAATTTTTTTCTCGGGCAACAATACGACAGATTACACTAAAGATAACAGATCGAAGACTAGCTTTGAAGGAAAACTAGCAGACTTCTTAGAGGAAAATCTGTGGATGATAATTGGAATATCATCAATATTTCTTTGTTTTTCCTGCATCGGGACTATTACATATTGCAAAATATGGTATCGATCGATCGATCGATCGATCGATCGATCGATCGATCGATCGATCGATCTATCTATCTATCTATCTATCTATCTATCTATCTATCTATCTATCTATCTATCTATCTATCTATCTATCTATCTATCTATCTATCTATCTATCTATCTATCTATCTATCTATCTATTCTTTACCCTTTATTCATGTTAAATAACACATACTATTACAACCAAATAAATCTATCTTCATTCTTTCTTTCTTCCATCCATCCAATAAATAATGTTTTAAAGTTATAATATACTTTTCAGAAAGCTTCACTAGAATTGCTAAAAGTATTTTTTTTTGCTCTTTCAAAACTACAAATTAATCAACCAAACTCATTTTCAGTAGGAGTAAGAAAAAGACAGTCACAAGAACATGTATGTACTTTTTTTTAAGAAATAAAAATAAAAACCAAGGATTGAGACAATACTACTTTTTAATAAAAAGCAGCGTTATATTTTGTATTTTATCCATCTGATTAAAACAAGTTTTTCTAGCGACAATAGAAAACAAAGAGCGGATGAAGGATCTGATTTTAATCAAATTTTTGTATTTTATAATTCTATGTTGTTTTTATCTATAAGCAAAGAACATATAAATATTTTCTTTTACATGTTAACATGTATCAATTATGTAAGAGCTAGCACAAAGTCCATTTTGATAATCATCAATGTTTGGTCATTTCCTTTTCATTGCTAAATGATTTGCATATTTTGAAAACAATATGTTTTCATGATATAAAATATTATACATATCATATTTATAGTTAAAGAAAACATTATATATTCCTATTTTTAAAGGGATACAGCAAGCGAGTCACATAATTGATAAAATGATACTAATTACTAGAAAATATTGTTTTGTAGTCCTATCATCAGATCAGAACAATCAGCAGTTAAATGGTTTGAGGTATGAGAGCGATGGAGTTTTTAGCAACAATTCATCTACCCTGCAACCACCTCCTAGAATTCGTGAAAACAGAACGCCAAGGGGAGATAATATAGCCACCCAACCAGAATGTGAAAACAGTAAATCCAAAAAGCGTTATAGTCTCGTTCGAAAAATAACTATTTCGCGGGAAATGACGTCACACTCAGAGTACAGCGATGACAATGAAGACCTGTATGACAGTGATGAATTTGACGACAGTTTTGATGTTTGTAAAAAAGTTCAAATTTCAGATCTTCCAAAAAAAGATTCCTTTAAAATGTTTCAATCCGAAGATATAAAATCAATGGAAACTTATGGAAAAGTATGGCTTTAACAATATCTATTGAATAGCAATTTATAACAATTTCGAGTTGTCTTTGCAGTGCTACAAGAACTCTATTTTATCAGAAAAGAAACAAACTTTTTTTATGTGTAATGTAACATTGAATAGATATAACAAGTAAAGAAAAAAAATATCAATCATTATAAACAAAAAAGTAAAAGAATAAAATGAAATATCTAAGGATATGATATGCACGTCAACTTTGAAGACTTATCCACGATGTTTTTAAACGCATTTACAAAAAAGAAACAAAACTGTCTCGTTTCTGTATATTTCGTCATATGCATTCATGAAAAAATGACAATAACAAACTGACAAATATCTTTAAAAATCCGTAAAACGAAATACAAATTCAAAGCAGACCAACATGGACCTCTAAAAAGATAGAGGAAGTATCAGGTGCTTAAGAGGAGTGAGCATTCACTGCTGACCGGTCACACCCGCCGTGTGCTCTTTGGCGTAACATGACAACATGTTGTCATTTACAAAGGAAAACACAGCAAAACACGACAGGAGCAACACTCTTCCTAAGATTTTCTCTGATTTTTAAATCCCCGCTGTGGAACTTGCCAATATATTAAAGTCGGGAATTCGTTCAAGTTCGGGGACAAGGACTTTATTGTGAATGCTAACATGTCTTGTGCCTCAAAAAATGTTATATACAACATTACGTGTAGCGGATGCAACGAATTTTATATAGGAGAAACTGGAGAAACTGAAACAACCCTACACATCCGTATTCGTATACACAAACAACACGTCCATCAATTCGAGTACAGAAAAAATTAAACTTAGTGAACATCTTGATATTTGTGGCCACGGACTATTTTCAGTTTTTCTGGTTTATAAACTTTATATTGACAATGCAATTGAACGTAGGGAAAAAGAAAAAAACATTTTATAAAGTAACTAAAACCTTCGTTAAATAGTTTGATATAGACTGTTTTATCGTCTTTGATTTTGTTTTACTGTATATTACGCTTTATCTCATACGTGTGGTGTATATTACCCGTGTGATAAACCTTTGCTATATTAAACTGGTGATGCTTTATCAAATACTTCCGGTCCGAACTATTTTTGACACAGCCCCTCACTTCAATGCTTCAGTGACCTATTTTCGAAGATTTGATAGTACTTTCAAAATAACTATATCTACTACAAAAATTTATATTAAATGGATTTTGTCAAAAATTTAGATTCAAATATGAAGGAAAACACATAACTGCTTAGCACAGGCGTCGGAACCGGGAGGGGGGGGGGGGGCTTAGCACCCTCTTTGCAAAGTTGTACATTCCCGTAACCAAAAGACCCTTTTTTCTTGTTTGTCAAGATTTTATTTATAAGTTTAGCCTCTTTCAACTTTCAATCTGCTTTGTGTAGTTTATAAAACTGCAAATTACGTTAACTATCAAGGAGTTCATCCTGACGACGCGATGAAGGATGTGTTCATATACAAGAACTTACCGAAATAATGTTTATTAGACTTTTATTCCACCAGCAGTAAGCTTTCTTATTCACTATTTTCAATTTCGAATCATTAGGCTAGGCCTAGTGTTTGTTTTATAAAACATCAACAACTGTTCCTCGTTCGAGTCAATTCAAACTAACGAGCATTCCCAACTTTGTGTATATAAACAAACTTCATTTTTTAATTCTTCTGATCAGTATTTCTATTTAATCAAGTAAATAATCTCTAAGAAAAATTATTTAGATCTAAAAGTTATTTCAAAGTTTAATTCAGTGAAACTTTACATCAAAACAGTTAGATTTATATCAGAAATGACGTACTAAATTGTATTGCGCAAGGTCACAATAACCGCATAACACAACGTTGCATCATCGTCTTTGATCTTTGAAAAATCAATTCGGGTCATAAAAGGGACTGTCTCAAAAGCTTCTGATCATAATGTAAATCAAATTGTATGACATAAATAGAACATCTATAGTTGTGTGATTTTATATTTGCTTTATTCAACTCGTTGAAATGGTTATATTCGCTCGGCAAGCCTCGCCAATATATACACCATTTCAACTCGTTGGATAAAGAAAATATAAAATCACACAATATAGATATCCTCTATATATAACTTTATTCTATGATTGTTTCCTTCAATAAGCATTATGACGTCATAGTATTATTGTTGACGTTATCACTAGGTAACGTAATTACGTCATAGTTTTTACGACTGTAAAACGTCTGAAGATTTTTAACAATGAAAGCGCTTAACGTTATTTGCAGTTTTATAAACTACACAAAGCAAATTGAAATTTTGAAGGGGGCTAAACTTATCAAAAATCTTGAAAACAAGAAAAAGGGTCTTTTGGTTACGGTTTTGTATAACTTTGCAAAAAAAGTGGGGGGGGGGGGGGGGGGGCTAAGCCTCCCCCCAAACCAATAGCCCCTACGCAGTTATGTGTTTTCCTTCTTATTTGTAATTAAAGTCTTCGACAAAATCCATTTTATATCACTTTTATAGTAGATATAGTTATGTTGAAAGTACTAGCAAATCATCGAAAATAGGTCACTGAAGCGTTGAAGCGAGGGGCTGTGTCAAAAATAGTTCGGACCGGAAGTATTTGATAAAGCACCACCCGTTTGATATAGCAAAGGTTTATCACACGGGTAATATACACCACACGTATGAGATAAATATATGTATCCATCATTGAAGCTGTATATTTATATATCAAGGATTTTCAAAAACCTCTTTGTGTTAGCTTGATGATATCAAATGGAAACAATTGTGTGTAATTATTTTTTTTGAAATTTCGTAGAATTCATAGGGCCATTTTTGTTGGTGTTTAACTAAATAGATACAAATAATGAGTCAAATTGAAAGATTTCTTGTTTTGTCATTGATTTATTTGATTATCTAGTCCAAATGAGAATGGTGTGCTATGTTTGGTATTTAACACGAATATTTACAAGGAGAGTGTTTAAGTTTGAGTATACAGTTTAGATTTGAACAATAAACAACCATTGGCAACTTGTGGGCATTCAGATTTTTTTTTTTACATTGCTCTTTATCAAACTTTATGTCGACGCCGCCAAACATACTTCATAACAATTAGAAATTACTTAGGAAGAAGGAAATGTTGCTAGAGCGTATCATAACCCGCTGTTAAACATGTTACAAAGGAGAAATTCTATTACTAAAACTTCTTTGTTAAATTGTATCTTAAAAGCATCATAGTATTAAAACTGTATTTTGCATTCCTTTTTTATTTCTTTTGGTTAGAAAATTGTTTCAAATTGATATATTACTCGATATTATATATTTTCCACCTAAAGTTATGTAAAGTTTAAAAAATGTAAGAGGACATTAAATGAACATTTGAATTTACGCATATGTTACAATAATTTGATCTAGTTTCGTTCTACTATCCAAAAAAGGACAAGGTCGTTGCAATGATAATATATTTGTTAAAAAGATGACTTCAATGGAGACTGTTGATAATCTTGCTTTATCAACTTGTTTGTCAGTAGTTTGTCTCGTTTTAGAATCTATTCATACGTAGAAAATGCTCTTGCGTATCGAATCAACTGAGAGACAAAAATCCATATGCATGTCATGAAGATATATCAGTACATAAGTAAGAATTTGACGATAGAAAAATTGGAAGTAATCACGTTTATCATATAGTTTTATTGAGAGGTTACAATAAATGCCTTTTCTAAAAAATATATAAATATACAGATGACGCTGACTTTGCGATATCTCTCATTTCAAGTTCATTGGGATATACCAAGCCGACATAATAATGAAAGTAACATTTATTGATTGATAATACGTCGTCAATATATGTAAATGTCGATTTGAAGGCCATCGTTCGTAATTTCTTTTTTTATGTATAAATTTTTGAATACGTTCTGCCTCACATGGACATAAAAATAGATTTTGCTAACAATGGAGTGCAATTGGTACCCATGGGGATTTAACAATCTCTCTACTAAACATTGCTTGAAATTGTAGTAAAGTTATGCTTTTTTGACAATTTTCTATTTATTTTGAAACATACACAATAGTGTGAGACGATTTTTTTCAATTCATTACGTATTCAACAAATGTGCGTGCGACTAATTAAAATCCTGTTCAGCCTAGTAATGATGCTGAATAGTATAAATAAGCACGTTCATTTCCTCGTAAATCTTCTTCCTGTTAAACTCTTAATCTGTTTGGTTTAACGTTAATATCTGGAAGTTCCTTATCCTCTTCATTTGCTTACCAGAGGATGACCTCTGAATACGTGTTCTGTAAGCATGATTTCATTTTGTTCCTTACTTTCCTGTTGAAACTATATTGAGGACTCTTTTATCCAAATTACAATGTTTGACACAAACCGCATGTCTTTATTGGGGACTACAATTGTGATCACTGAACTACTTTCAACACTGTCTGCAAAAGAATGTAACAGGTCAGATTAAGTTTGTTATCTAGTAATATTAATAAAAGGATAAGTCTAGCCCAATATATATGGTAAAAAAATTAAGCAATTAAATTTTATTGAAAAAATAGTTATGAATGTTGGTGTTATACTTCCATTTGTGAAAGTAAAATCAACCCTTGCTGTTACATCACATAAAATGTATAAATGTATGTCTGTTTCCATAAATTTGTAAAATGAAACACGCCTTTTTAAATTTAAGGTTTAATGGAACTTGCTGCTACAATGAATATTTCGACTCTAGCGCTGGAAAATGTTTAAGTACGTTTTTGAATATCGATCTATCTATCTATCTATCTATCTATCTATCTATCTATCTATCTATCTATCTATCTATCTATCTATCTATCTATCTATCTATCTGTTAATTCCTATATCACTGGGTGTTTTAATTCAGGAAATAGGAGATTATTCACTTAATTAGATGTGTTTGTTTGATAAACCAATTAATACTATATTCCAGGAAGTATGTGAATCAGTGAGCCAAATTTCTAAACTAACAACACAAATATAAGCTCATTTAGAAATTATTACGATATACACTAGACAAAATTGCTTACATATCATAAAATGATATAATATTTACATCCTTAATTTTTTTAAAGATGATTCTAACGTTTAAATAGGTGACCTTATTTATAAGAAAGACATTTAAATGCCCAAACGGAAAATGGAAGCAATGCTAGCCGAAGCGTAACTGTTTATTTATTATTATTATTTATTGAGAAATGCTCATATCGTGCTCATACTTTCTTTGAAAAATAAATGTTCACTTTCTTTTTTGTGTTCCTATTTTTGATGCATGCATTACTAAAACCTCACAAATAACCCGACGGGGTGCGCGTTTGACCACAGAAGAGCGTGGCAGGGCAGTTGGTATTGTCTCTGCAGGGTGCTCCTCTAGAAAGGTTAGAAAAAATGTTAATGATTTAACGAATACCAGTGATATTGGCTGAACATGATGCATTATGCTTCTCTACTAAAACATTGTCAGTTTTGGTAGCCACAGTGTCACACGTCAATTGCAAGGTTTTACCAGATATTTGTACAAACCGGAAGTGTGAAGACCGAGCAAGAATTCCAAAGCGCCGCGTAAATACTAGGCAACGAGAAGGACACATCGCATTTCTCCGAGCAAATGTAGGCCATATATATATAGGTCACATCACATAATGGGTGTACCAATGTTTGATAAACAATACTCGAAGAAACTGGTCAATAAATTTGCAACAAATAATGTTTCATTTTCTGTATTATAATAAACTATTAAAATAAAATATTAATCAATCTTTGTTGCGTTCAGATCCAAAACAATCAAAGAAAAAGTAAATGGTGCGTTAGCAATTTTGCCTATTGTATGTAATGAAATACAAGATATAGGGGATGTTAAAGAAACATATTTTTTTCTTATTGTGATTTTGAATATAACAATAAAGTTGAAATGTATTTTTAACAACACTGTATGTGGCTTTATAAAGAATAGAGATGTCCATGCATTAAAACTGAAGAAAACCCCAATACTCCATCAAGCCACACCATTATTTGATAACTTTTTTGGGTATAGCTAAAACAACTAGAAAAACAATGAACATTTGTTTTGGAAAATAAAAAATAATCTTTGCAAGTTTGTTGGCTATATAGGTCCGCTAAAGATTGTTGTCGAATGAGGCATTATTGCTCGTTGGCCTCTTGGGTAAACATCCAACAAAATAACTTCTTTTCACTGATAGGTAAATAGGTAAAATGGAACTATGATTTTACAACAAAGACTCTTATCTCAGGACAAAGCTTGTCAATAGATGGAAAAATAGTCTATTAATAGTTTTCAGTCTAAAATCACTAGAATGTGAAAGTGTTTAATATAAATTTTTATATAACTCCATCATCTTACATATTTCAGTTTGCACACATGGAAGGTTTGGTAAAAATTGTCACTTACCTTGTAAAAGAGGATACTACGGTCATCTCTGTTTAAATCCTTGTGAATGTGAGGCTCATATGTGTAATGAACATACTGGCTGTAAGAGTCGACAGAATGAGACTTGTAAGTTGCTTTTACACAGCTTTTAATGAATTAAGATTTAAACAGCAACATTTTAAAATTTTTTTATATTTTGAAAAGAACGAATATGCAAATATGCGGTTATTATATTAAGTTAATTTTATGGTGAGGGAAAAAAGTGAAAGTCTAGGATTTAGTTTGAAATTGCGACTTATATGATTATACACTTCTCTAGTGTATGCCTCCTCTTTGATTAAGTTATCAAATTTACAATTGTATATTACGGATAATCAGAAAGTTCAAATCAATATACTTTATACAACAATAAAATAAGCTTAAAATAATTGTTACCATTTTTTTCAGCACACGAGAAAGATCAAAATTGGGTGGTAGTAAGCCTCAGTATATTGGTGCTCATTGTAGTCAGCGTCATTTGTGCAGTAATTTACCTCCGACGGGGAATAAAGCGGTAACAAAAACTAATCTATTGTGCAAATGACTTGTAACACATAGTTGATAATATATACAATTTTAATTTGTAAATAAACGCAAAAAGATGTAAATGCAACTTGTTTTATTGGAACAGCATTTTATAACGCCTCACCTTTTTAAATAATAATTCAGGTATTTGCAACGTTTGGCGAATTTCTGTCTAGGTAATGTATTTACAATTCGAAGGACTATTTTATATTGGTTTTACTTATGGGAAGAAGTGTTTATTAACATGCTCTCAAATATTATTCCTTATTTTGAAATTCACATTATTATTTAAATTTAAAGACAGAAGGAAAATATAAGTTATGCATATACTTTTGTATTTTGTAATATAATTATTTTAGGTAGAGATGCAACAAAATCACAAGGATGCAACATTGTTCAGCAACAAAATTGCATGGCAGTAGAAATAGTTGCCAACGAGAATAATTTATCTCCAGATTACGATGAAGTTCGTTTCTCTCAATTAATTCGTAATAGTACTGATCGTGCGAGCCTACAATCAAGTGGAGATAGAAGGATAGAAAATCCTGGTGAGGGTAAATTTGCACATTTTGAGGGCGTTGGTAATGCTAAAAATGAAGTTGCAGACTATAGTCGGCTATTGCTGAGGAAAAAGCATGGCACATGCATTTTAATTAATACAGTGATTTCGGAGGATGAAGGGTATGCTCTCTTACGAACAAATGTCCAAAAAGATACAAATGCAGACGTCAGTCCAGACCCAAAATATTAACAATTCAAGATAATCATTCTGCAAGAACTAATATTTAACACAATTTTCTTATAAAATATTTACGACAAGGTAGATCTCCAAAAAACTAATATAATGACCGAACAAAAACAAAAGCAATGCATGAAAAAGAACTGAAATCATCTGAAGGAAATTGTATCTGTGTATTTGATGTTATGTGATATGTTTAAGAAGTATATTAAACATTGAAAAATAATTGTTTTTTTTTAATTGCTAGCATACTCTTTTAATGTTGAGAAAAGTTAATTTGATATAAATAATAAGATACCAATAACAAGACAAATGTATCAATATTCCAAGGTTATTTTGAAGGGTTAAAAGACTAGTTGTTACCTTTTTTAAACTCAACAAAACTTACTGGAAATTTATTGGAAAATTCTATTCCGAGAGGAGAGGAAATAAAACATTTCACAACACATCGATACTTCAAGTGCACACAGTGTTTGAAAAGTGTAATAATCAAATATTTGTCAGTGCAAAGTTTCTCTAAAGTATTTTACATGTAATGTAAAAAATAAACATAAATTAATGTAACCAATATAATTTTTGTAAATTGCAAAATGTGCATTTCAGAAATTTATATGGTACTTTGCTCATATTAGTTTTCCGTATTCACTATCCAATTCTTATTCTTAAAAATTAAATATACATTAAAATATTAGATAGACATATAAGAATCTTCCTGTTTAAAGTTGTCAATGTAAGGTTGGCCTTACCTTGCATGTGTGACCGTTACATGAACATAAAACATTTTAAGGTTAGCGTTAGGGTTACCGTTTATTAAATATAGCTGGGGAGATTTTCAAACCTGACAAGATGCATTCAAAACATTGTATTTTTATTTAATATTAATATGTAATGACGAGGAAAACAATAATGCACAATAATTACATGAAAGTTGTGTCATGTGAGAATATCAATTTTAATTGCAATTGAAATTTGATAATGCGTATTGTAAAATGTTTCCTTCTGAACATCTTGTGTCACTTTACTTAAGTAAATAGTCTCAAATCAAATAAGCATACAATTTTAAAAATATCATAAATAAATAAACTCGACATTTTATCAAGCACTATAGAGGTTTTAAGACAATGATTGATTTAAACTGTAGATGCCTTAAGGTTCAGAGCAAAGGGAACATGACAACAATCTACATTCTTTAAGGGAATATTTTTAAACACTGGTTTTCAAGATTTTGCTGCTATTTCTTAAACATTAGGCAATTTGATTATTCGACTCGTCGAATTGTGTTTGGTTAAAAGTTCTTATGAATAAATAATGCATTGGATTGTTTCCCGGCTACAAAAAGAATAATGATATTAAAATACAATTTCAACATAGAAAATACCACCTGACTGTTTCTGCGTGTTGTTTTGTTCCATATTTTGACCTTTCCATTGTACACATATATATCATAAAGAAGACTGATGTATGAAAAAATGACAATAACAAATCGTGAACCATCTCAAAAATCCATTAAACGAAATACAAATTAAAAGCAGAGCAACACGGACCTCCAAATAGATAGAGGTAGAATCAGGTGCCTAGGAGGAGTGAGCATCCTCTGCTGACGGGTCACACCCACCGTGTGCTCTTTGTCTAATCGGGGAAAAAATCGGAAATGTCCGTTGGCAATAAGGCAATTATTTATGGTCTAACAATTAGTATAAAAAAGTCAGTCAGCATGCGACCCAGGGGAACATTGTATTTGCTGACAAGGTCGTTGTATCGACCAAAGAACTTACAAAAAGATGACTTCCAACGAGATTGTTGATAGTCCTGTTTTATCAACTTGTTTGTCAGTAGTTTGCTTCGTCTTAGAAACTGTTCATACGAAGAGCATCCCCTTGCGTATTGAATCAACTGAGAGAAAAAACCCACCATATGCAGGTGATGAATGTATATATAAGTAAGGAAAGTTGACTATAGAAAAACTGAAGTCATCGCGCTTATCATAAAGTTTTGTTGTTTGGTTACCATCAATGTCCATTTCCATTAAAATATCCAAATATGAAACAGATGATACGTATTATCTTACCCTCTGCAGCCAAAATTAGAAGAAATGACTGATACCAACGAAATATAGAGCGTCCATTAAAGTATATTTTGTTGTACATAGGCATCATGTTCATATGCAGTTGTTGATTTTCAGGAACTAATTTAGTATATTTAATTAAAACATCCTTATTTTGAATATAAAAACCAATATGCACAAACGTTTCACTTAATGCAATGAACGTTAAATAATTTATTTAGGTAAATCATCAAATGTACAACTTTGCTTGAATGTCCTCTTGAAAAGCAAAAGCTTTATGTTCATTTGCAGTTGATCTATGACGATATAAGCACAAAAACTAGCTTTTATTTGGTTTGTTTCAGAGCTTTAGATCAAAGTTTCATGTCAACTTATTTATATGTCTTAAATGATAATTAATTCGAAGATTTTAAAATTTTTCAGTTGAACAAGTACTTTAATCAACAACGTCTTAATTAACAAGACCAAGTACAGTTCAAGTGCGAATGTATTTGCACATCTTTTTTTCCATGCAGCCGGTCATGCCTGGTTTAGAACATATGGTGTTACATAGAAAAAGCACAAGTTATTTATGTTATGTCCTTATCAACCTGATGGAAAAATACTGGTTGCAAGCCATATTTCTAATGTAATAAAAATATGAAATTGGTTTTTCAATCTAGGATGGTTGGAAAACAAATACAAATGTATAAATAAAGTAAAAACAAAGAAAAATAAAGTGCACCAACATTTGAAAACGCAATCAAAAACACTGTATTCAAAAGTGTAATACAGGGAGCATTTGGCAACCAATATTATTAGGAATACAGTTACCTAATTCCGGGTAGTAGTTGTGTGATGCTAGTTCAGCGTTAAGCGTAAATAGTTGTCCCAATGGTGTACAAATGTTTGGTAATGATATATCTGTTTGGGTTCGGTATACAACAGCGCCAAATACTATTAAGTTTTGTGAATTTATGTCTTGTTCTAATGCTACAAACCTGAAAAAATTATGCTATTTTATAATCATAATATACAGTTTGATATAATAGTCTGTCCTCCAGTATTATACTGTTTCCTATCTTCATTGTATATATTGTATATTGATGCTTATTTACTATTTATCTACTACTTATCTATTCATTTATACAATATACCTCTGACTTTTGAACTGTATATAATGATTGACCTCATGTACCATTCCATGGTGTGAGCGAATAAACTGAATTGAATTGAATTGAATTATACAGCATTTGCCAATTATTTGGTCATTGTCAGAATAGCTGCATTCTTTATTTTGATATATAAATTTACAAATGTCTCTTACCACGTATAATTTTATCGTATAATAAATTAAATACATATTAAAATCAATACTATGTCAAATTAAAAGAAAAACAAAAATCAATTAATAAATAACAAAAAAAATAAAAATGAAAATCAAATATAAAATCAACCAAAACTTCATAATTTATAATGTTTATGTTAAAAAGTACAGAGTATTCACTATGGTAATAAAGAAATAAAACATTATGAGAAGGATTGTCAGAACCTAAAGTAGATGTACTTCCCTATCTAATTCATACCTTATAATTCAAAATTAATATTACCAACTCAATTCCAAAAGATTAAGCAAAAAAGCTTGCACGCGAAGATATCCTAAAACTTGTATAGTTTAATAAATTTGATCTTTTTTATCTCTGGAAAAGAAACAATTTTAAAAATGTAATGAAAGATAATGTTATGATATGGAATTTGTTTTTATATTTAATAATAATTTTTCTTATTCTTGACAATGAGCACACGGTGGGTGCGGCCGCTCGGCAGGGGGTGTTTACATTCCGAGGCATCTGATCCCACCTGTATCTTTCTAGGGGTCCGTATTGCTCAAAATTGAAATTCTTTTTTCGCTATATGGAATTTTAGGATGGATGAAAGTTTGTTATCATCATTTTTCATATCTATCCTCCACATTAACACTGTTTGACACATTTCATAGAACTGTTTCAGTTGGTTTCCTATACTAAGGACCTTGACGGGTATAAACATAGTACTATATCGGACTCTGAATGATAACCAGGCACATACTGTTATACATTTATAAATAAAAAGAAACAATGTTTGAAAGCACTCTAAATTCATTGATTTGATAGTCTTCATTATAATGATACACCATAGAGGGTTTTCTGTCTAAATAACGAACGGTATTGTTTAAACGAAGTATGAGGGGAAAGTTAAGTATTCGTGGTTTCTCGTCGTGTATGAACGTGGTTGTGTAAATTTTGTAATCGTCATCTGTTCCACAAATTTAGAGCTTTCGATCATACAAAAGTTTTCTTAGTTATAAAAAGTTGTAATAACAATTTCAAATCAGGAAAACTAAAACCGGGAAGTTGTCAACAACAAACACACAACATTTGAAGAATATGAAGGATTATTATTAGTGTACATGTGTGTTTAGGCTCTGATACCATACACAAATACACAAATTACTGAAAGAAAAAACTTATTCTCGTGTATCTCGAGCATTTCTTTTGTTCTTGTTCCGGATTACTTTGAAAATTATGGTTTGTATCATAGGCAATTTCGCCACATATGATTCTTATATGTATTGCCTTTCGACTGAGATTCATATGAGAATCATATGTGAATCATATGTTTATTGAATAATATGAATATCATATGTGGCAGATTATTTGAGAATCGTATGAACATTTATATGTGGATCAAATGTAACATTATACATATGATTCACATATGAAAATTCCTTCATATGAGGATCATATGTATAATACAAGTGTAATCATAGGAAAATCATATGAAAGAAATCCGTGTCAATAATTCTTTTTAGCGTTTATAAAAAAAAATTATTCAATTTCCATATTATTAATATAATCAAATGTAAACAACATGATTTCATGGTTACTAGCCCTGTAACGTTATATAAGCCTTATTTAGGTTCAAATGTACAATAATGACACAGCTACATGTAATGCATGTGTGGTAGAGTCGGGTACATGTTTATGGCATTCCTACTAGCTCTGGCTAGTGGGTTAACCCTATAGCTCGATCGGTAGAGTGCTGGACTGGCGTGCCAGAGGACCCGGGTTCAAATCCCAGCAGAGGCAAAAAGTGTCTCTGTTACATTTGGCACCCACGTTGGGACTTGGGTATTCTCTGGCGGGTGAGAGAGATTGTCTCTAGTACTTCGCCCCATAGGTGCTGGCACTCCAGGAGAGTCGGGATCGACGCCTCTTTCCTTAGAGCGGGACAATGTGATAGAGTCAGGTATATGGCATTCCAACTAAAATTGACGTATTCTGAGGGATTCATTGGTTCAGACTTTTGCTTAAGGTAAGTATTACATGGCTGCTATCAAAATTGTTTTTCATTCAGTTCAAAATAAATTCAAGGGTTATTGAGAGATCCAAGATCATGAGCACATGCAAAGGTCATTAAAAATAAACTAATGAAGTCTACTATCTTTCAGGTGAATTGCTTTATTCTCATTTATAATGAAGTTGATTTAAAGATGTATGGAATATTGTACATTATACATTACACTTAGTCTATAGTTTTTAAAATATTTCTGTTCATCAGTTTGAAGGGACCATATAGTCCAAAGAAAATGTAGTCTGCAACCAAGGAGATACTGAAGAATTATAAGGAGATATTTATTCTAAAAAGATTCTGGTCATTATTCCATTTCATGACCATGGACAGCAAGCTGATAAACAAGGGAACAGGACTTAAAACATGATATTCTTCAGTTCAGTTCAGAGATTTCTAAATATGCGCTGGACATTGCTTCTACTCAATTTTCATTTTCGTTTTGTAATATACACTTGAATGATTTTTGGTATATTTACTTATAATATGACTTTCATTGGGATACATGACAGTACTTATACATTTATGAAATCAAATGTCAAATAATTTGTAATCTTCTAGTATAATATATGTATCGACAAATGCTAATAACTTGTTTTTCTATATTCTTTGAATAATTTAATTATGTGCACTATGTAAAATAAGCTATTTCTCTGTATGGAAAACAAGAAATTTGAGGGATAGATCTGTAGAATAATATGCTTATGTCTAAAAACTTTTAGAAATATATTGATAAATTTTATATAAAGCAGAAACACCTTATTTTCTTTGTGCACAAGTGTATATTTTTGTTTTGATAAACATGAAAAAACCACATATGTATGTTTCATATGATTTACATATGATGCCCCTTTTATATGATTCTCATATGGAAAAAAACTTGCAACACAAATAAAAGTTTCATATGTTAATCATATGAAAGGGCTATCATATGTAAATCATGTTTGAATTATATGTGGATCATATGATTTGTCACATATGGTTCACATATTATGCCCTTTTTTATGATCTCATTCGAAACAAATCATATGATCCACATATGATTCACATATATAAATCATATCTGGCGAAATTGTCTTTATACAAGGCTGATTTTCTTTATTTTAAAATAAAAAAATATGGCCGCTCTTTGTAGCATTTGAACTGTCATGTTAAACTCATCGTCGAGGTAATGTGGATTTTTTTTATCTGGCAACAATCCTACAGGTTATGCTAAAGATAACACCTTGACGAATATCTATCTATCTATCTATTTATCTATTTATCTATCGATCGATCGATCGATTGATCGATCTATCTATCTATCTATCTATCTATCTATCTATCTATCTATCTATCTATCTATCTATCTATCTATCTATCTATCTATCTATCTATCGATCGACAAATTTATGCATTTTTTAAATCGTTGATATAACATGCAGCAAACTTTACTTATTTTTTTCACTAAAAATGACTAACACACTGTCTAGTGGAATATGAAAGTTTGTTTTCAAAACATAGATTTAGATGCATCTATCTAAATAAAAACATTAAATAGTAGTTTTCTTTTTGTGTTGTTATTAGTTTTTATTTAATTCTGTATACTAAACTTCACATTATAAGGGATTGTTTACGATGAAATTTAGAATAACAATTGATTAATTGCATAATGTAGTGATAACAAAAGTATTCTGATTTGTTTTGTTTGCTGACGTTTGGTCATAGCTGCATAAACATGTAGTAGTCAGTCTTATATTCTTCAGGTTATGCTAAGCAGACAAGTAAAAAAAACTTGAGCCTTGTTAACATATTCTCAGCTGCTTGTTTATCCAATCAGTTAACTATAAGACAAAACAAATTACTGTAAATGATATTGTATTACACATGTCCTACTGGTAAACAAGAATGCCGCCCGCTGATGCAGTTGGTGTAATTACTGTCAGCAGCCTTGATGTATGAAGGGCATCGATACAAAGTAACAACGATCCAGACTAAGGCTTGCCTAGCAAAAGGCAAAACGATACAGCAGGAGGAAATATATTAATTATAAAAAACGTTATACCAACTGGCTGTAATGGTATGACTAAAAATGAGATATTATCTGGTGATACAGCAACACCGGTGATGGAAAATATACATAGATTTATGGATGTATAATTAAGATATAAACGGCAAGTTTTAACGTTTACCGGGATATTAACTTGGTTGGTGACGTGATCATATTCTGCGAAGAAGATTTGATCACGTACCAAACAAGTAAATATTACGTTGAACTTTTTAACATTGCTGCTTATTACTTTTATTTAAGTTTGACAGGGACAAATTATTCTGAATCATTTAAATAACAGTGTTTTACGTTTAAAATATTACAACCGTCAAACGATAAGCCCGTGCGATAACCATTGTGATGTCATCAAAAAGTTCACAAAGAATTTAACGTTTTTGCTGTTTTGAAAGTTTATATAAGGAATTAATTCAAAGCAAAATGCATATGTAGATGTCTAATCTTAGTTTAAAAAAATTAAACAAATCATTTAACTTTGATAATAGATATATTACATAGTAAGCTGAAATAAGATTGGCCTCATTTTAATGTTCATAATATTAGCAAAACCTTATTTTCTTGAAAGCTTAAAAATAGATCTGTTTTTGGTGTTATATAATTTCACTTTTCTTAAATTTATTTAATTTATTCAATTGTTAAACATAACAAATGTAGATAAGTTTTGAAAAAAAATATTTTTCTGTGAAGATTTCCTTTACAAAGCAATTATTCAATTTGAAACAAAAATAGCAAATACGCGCAAAATAACAAATAAAAGGCAACTAGATTATGTAGATGATAACCTTGCGATCGATAATTCGTTTTTATATTTATCCTTAACATAGTCGTACTATTTATAGATTCACAAAACTTTTTCAATTGACTTCCAATACTCAGAAACTTTAGGGGCTATTCACTTAGTTTGTACATGTGTATTGAGTGATTACCAGACATTTCCTGTTATATAGGCTTAATTGAATAGATCGGTTTTTTGATAAATTTCATAAGTCATAATTATGATAATGAAAACAACACACTATAGATTACTTTCTTTCTGAATAAAAAAAAATATTGTTTCAATACAGATATAGAATAAACATGTTTTGTTTTTATAGTTTTTTTTCTATTATAACAGTTATCTCATAGGATGGTGTAACAACGTATTGTAAAATATCAAACTACTTCCATGCAAATGTTTTTTTGAAAATGTTCATCTGCTTATTAGTTCATAACGATCACTAAATATAAGAAGGATTCTTGATAGTATTTCCTGCTCAGAAAAACCCTACACAAGTTATTTTCATCAGACCAGGAAGTTGTCAACAACAAACACACAACGTACAAAGAATATGGAGGATTATGTACATATGTTTACAATGCTGATGTTTGGTGTCAATGTGTGTTTAAGCTCTACTACAATGGACCCCAATATGTGTAGGTAAGGTGTTGTGAGGGACTATCAAACATCGATAGCATAACACATTTATAAGTATGTCTTTAAAACGTTTTTTCTCTTGTTTTAGCTTGGGTATATGCTGTTCAGACTATATCCTTGAAGGAGATCGGTGTATAGGTAATATTTTTTTTTAGAAATGTTTACTCAAAATAAACGGAAACATAATATCTTAAAGTGTGTCCAAGTGGAAGACATGGCAAAAATTGTAGCATAGTCTGCCCTGATGGATTTTTCGGACAGAAGTGTCAGAACAAATGCCCATCAGATTGTAACAACACCTGCAATAAAGTATCTGGATCTTGCCCAGGCCAAAGACAAGGTAACATCACACCTTTTGCTGGAATTAATCTTTATTATTACACACTCTCTTTTCAAATATCAATAGATTTATTTTCATAGGCAACAATACGACAAGTTACACTAAAGAAAATGCGAATAATTTTGAGAAACAATTAGCAAATTTCCTAGGAGAAAACCTGTGGATAATAATTAGAGTAACATCAATATGTGTTTCTTTTTTCTTCATCGGGGCGTTTATATACTGCAAAATCTGGTATCTATCCATCCATCTATCTATCTATCTATCTATCTATCTATCTATCTATCTATCTATCTATCTATCTATCTATCTATCTATCTATCTAAAGTAAAAACGCACGAAAGATTTTACAGTGCTAAAAGCACAGTCAGAGGCTGACAATTAATGTTACATTCAATTACAATATCTACACAAGAACGGTGCTCGGAGGACAATGTATTCGTGGTCTCGCATACACAAGATAAACGCAAGAGGTATGCTGTCATTTTTCGTCAAAACGCATGAACGTATCGCCGTGAGAAATACTGATGACAGATTGAATTACATTGTTCTTGTAATCGGGTATGTCTTTTTTTAATTGATCATGCCATTTTTTATAAAATAAAAAGCAAATAAGTAACAAATGTTGGAGTCTTTTTTTGACGATTAAAACATATCTAGAATGCCAAAAGTTTCTTCAAAAAGGCATTGCAGAAGTTATTACACTCCTCTTTAAAAATATGCCAAATCAACCATATGTAGGGGGATTACGTTTTCACGATTTAATAACGAATGTCAAGAATTTTTTTAACAATTCCTTTAAAGTTGTTTAGTAGAGAGGAAAGATGTGCCAAAAAAAATTATGACTTCATTATGGATCTAGCACTAACAAGACACTCCTCATGATATACAAGATCTTGACCCCAAAATAATAGTCTCCATTTTATAATAGTTCTGTAAAAAAAAGTTATTAAATATAATCCAACATTTTATATAACTTTGTAAGGTTCTTTGTCATAGAATTTGGAAAAAAATATTGATTTTTTTAAGTCGAGAGTTTCTTTATCGAATGTAAATCTTTTTTAACTGCAATGATTTTATCTCGCTTTTTTACATGAAGGGTCGGTTTCACCTTCAATGATATATATCAAATATCATGCAGAATTGTAGAACTCGGTAAAACCACCATCCGATATAGAAGTGCATATATCATCACTATAATTTTAATGTTTATACAGCCTCCATTTATAATTCTTTATTTATTTTAGGATTAGGATTATTCTTTTAATAATTTTTGTTGTTGTGTATCTTTCCTTCAGTTTTGCAAGTTGCAAAATCATAAACAAATAATAAAAATGTTAAATTTTATAAAGATATTTATTTATCATTACATATTTTAGAGCCAGAGAGATACGGAAGAAATTGAACTGACAACTGTCTAATAGACTCTTCTGACGTAAGTGTGAGGACAGTTGTCTATCAAAACGCAACAACACCTGTCATAAAGCATCCAGGCCAATGTCAGTGTAACATCATAACTTTTATACATTTTGTTAAACGCTGATTCCAATTAAATATACTTCAACATATCAACATATAATGCAACAGGTACATTCGCATCGATTGGCGAAAATTAAGAAAACAATATCACGGATATATCATAGAGATTTCTATGTGTAAAGACAAGTAGGTGATACTATGTATTTCATAGAACTTCATTTTACAAATCCCTTTCGCATATACAGTATAACTCGGTTATAGCCAAGTCCGGGTGCTCATGAATAAACATTGCTTTAACTGTGATTCATTGTTTTCGTATAACAAATTCGTTGTAATTCTCTTTGAAGATTTGTTTTTCCTAATATTATTATTTTACTTCATAAGACATAAAATCAATATTTTTTGCTTAAAACTGAAAATTATTTGATGCAAATTGAGGTTTTTATGCAAAAAAAAAATATTATAAGTTATATATTAAAAAATTGATAAAATGGGTATTCTCAAGTTTTAAATCATTAATCAATTCAGTTGAAACGGTGTTATGTTCACTATTTCGCGCCAGTGTGACTCAAAATCATTTCACTATATTCATATATAAATTCGATATAAGAAAGTTGTTATAGCCTTCAAAACTGTTCGGATTTGGTCCAAATGTGCTTGGGTATCAATTAAAGTTAAATTTAACCTTTTTTTCTATATTTAGTTCGTATTAGATAAGTTTTGCGCTATTTGCCAGAATATTAAACGGTGACGGAAATTGTTTTGTTTTTAGTTTTGCCAAAACATAAGACAAATGTATTCTTAAACACCATGGAGAATATTGTTAATTTTTTTTATATGTCAGAACTGCCAGATTGTTATAGAACTGCGTTGTAGGCATCAATTGTGATTGCTACGGTTTACTTGAAACTAAAGTCGAGATTAACAGCAGTGAATTGCTATTTATAAGACCTGAAAAAGGCATTTTGGATTAGGTAACTGTAATCTCTCTGCGTTTGTGTTCTCTTGGATGTAAAACCTAAATAAGGCATTACAAGTAGAGCACACACAGAGAGGCGCACCACAGGCAAAAGTGGAGGAAGCGCAAGGTTTACGCAGGGATTTTGACTATTACTTGGAGGCAGGACAACGGTGATTTATATTTGCTGGAGATACCCGTCGACCACAGTTAGTGGTTATCCAATCAATAAGAAATCGGTATTATTATTCCTGTAGTGATACAACAAAAATCTGAGTTAACAGGTTAACGGATCTGATGCAACGCCTGGGTGTAAGACATACTCAAGTTTAAAACACACAGCTTTGCCGCGTTGCACGTTACAAAACGTTTAAAGAAAGATTCCATACTATGACTTGTCTTAACTAGGCACAATAGTAAATACACTGATAAAACAACAATAGGTTTCAAGGTTACCGTGAAGAACCGTTGTAGAATTTAATCAAGAACTTGTATTTGAAAAATATATGTATTACACGTTGTAATCTTCAACTCAACATTCAGGTATATCGACGATGTATGCCATTCTTATGTCGATATAAATAATATCCCAATGAACTTGGAAAATTTAGTTTGCTGATTAGGTCGTTGTATCGACCACAGAACTTTCAAAAGGATGGCTTTAATCGAAATTGTTGACATTCTTATTTTACCAACTTGTTTGTCAGTACCTTGTCTCGCATTTAAACTGTTCATGTGTAAATCATGCCCTTGCGCATCAAATGAACTGAGAGACAAAAATGTCATATGAAAGCGATAGATGTATATTGCTACATGAGTATGACAAGTTGACTGCATTCTTCATTTCGATGTAAACGTGTTAAAGTATTTGACTATATGAACAATATGTTTGCAAATATCTCTTACCACATCTTATATTATCATATAACATATTAGAATTATAAAAACTAAATACATATTTAAATCAAAACTATGTCCAATTAAAAGAAAAGAAAATCAATAAAAAAAATGACCCCAAAAAAAAAGAATAAAAAAAAATTAAAAATTAAAATCATCAAAAACTTCATAATTTCTAATGTTTTTATGTTAAAAAGTACATAGTATTCGCTATGGTAATAAAAAACCAAAACATTATGAGAAGGATTGTCCGAACCTTAGATGTACTTCCCTATCGAATTCATACCTTATAATTTAAAATTAATTCTACCAACTCAATTAAATCAAGTTAAGCAAACAAGCTTGCACACGAACAATATCCTGAAACTTCTATAGTTTTCTAAATTTGATTTTTCTACCTGTGCAAAAGAAACAATTCAAAAAATATTATGAAAGATATGTAATGATAAGGAATTGGTTTTTATCTTTAAAAGTATTTCTTCTTACATTCCTGACAATGAGCACAAGGTGATTGCGGCCGGTCAGCAGGGGGTGCTTACTTCTCCAATGCATCTCATTCCACCTCTATCTTTTTGGAGGTCCGTGTTGCTCAGCTTTGAAATTTTTTAAATTCTTCTATATGGAATTTTGAGATGGATAAAAGTTTGTTCGAATTTGTTTCCCATATTTATCCTCCGCATTAACACTGTTTGTTATCACCATATTTCATAGAACTGTTTCAAGTGGTTTCCTATACTTAGAACCTGGACACATTATAATGTATTAACATAGTGCTATATAGGACATTGAATGATAACCAGACACATACTGTTATACAGTTAGACAACAAAGAGGAAACGGCAAACGAATCTGGAAGATTTTTCATCGGGAAAATATCCACCATCCGTGACCAGCTTGCTATATCCAAGGAAAACCTCGGACTGGGTGAGTTAAGCGCTGACATGATATTTTGTGGACAACCATTAGATTGCTTTGCATTAACAACTGAGACTGAGGTTCGTAAATTAATCATGCACTCAGCTCCTAAATACTGCGAACTAGACCCAATACCGACCCATGTTCTCAAACAATCCATTGACGTCCTATTGCCAATTATTACAACAACTATCAACAAGTCCCATGCAGAATCATCAGTGCCATCCTCTTTCAAAGAAGCTGTAGTCCGCCCGTTGCTAAAAAAGCAAGGACTTGACAATGAAGTTCTGAAGAACTACCGCCCGGTTTCCAACCTGTCCTTCCTATCTAAAATCCTGGAAAAGGTAGTCAATGCGCGACCTGAGCATCATCTTGTTTCAAACAATCTGCAAGACACATACCAGTCTGCATATCGGGTATATCACTCTACAGAGATGGGTCTTTTGAAGGTACACCATGATATTGTGACTGCGCTAGACTCCAATTCATGCGCTGTTCTTTTGATGTTGGATCTGTCAGCTGCTTTTGATGTAATTGACCATTCCATCCTTGTTAAGCGTCTTAAATTTTCCTATGGAATAGGTGACAATGCTCTGGCGTGGATTGAATCTTATCTCACCAATATATATCAGCGAGTTGCGGTCCTTTTGTCTACGTCGGCTGATTTCCAACTTAATCATGGTGTACCACAGGGGTCAGTTCTAGGGCCAAAGCTCTACTGTATGTTCTCCAAACCCATACGTGAGATTTGTCGCAAGCATGAAATTTCTTTCCACAGCTATGCTGATGACACTCAAGTATATATGGTTGTCAAACCAAGCCTGGCATGGGACACAATAACACGGAGACTTCAGGCATGCCTTTCAGATATCAGTGATTGGATGAAGACCAATATGCTTAAATTAAATCAAAACAAAACAGAACTTATTATATGTTCTAAAAACAGACTTGGTGCATTTGAAAACTGCAAAATAAACTTTGACAGTCAGATTATTGATGCAAATTCCTGCGTTAGAAACCTTGGGGTACTCTTTGACCGGACGCTGACTTTAGATGACCAAATTAGTTCAATTTCTAAACAGTGTTTCTACCAACTTCGAAATATTGGTCGAATTCGTAAACTCATTTCGGAAAATGCTTGCAAAACGTTAGTGTGCTCCCTTGTCACATCAAGGCTTGTTTATGGAAACGTATTGCTGTATGGGTTGAGCTCCAGCTCCTTGTCAAAGCTACAGAGAATTCAAAATACAGCTGCCAAAATAATAACAAGAACCAAGAAGCATGATCATATCACACCGGTGCTGATTGCTCTTCATTGGTTGCCAATAGAATTTCGAATTCAATACAAACTAGTTTTGACTGTTTTCAAGGCGTTGCAAGAGAAGTCACCGGCATACATTCAGAACCTTGTTGATGTATATTTTCCATCAAGATCACTTCGACCAGAGAACTCGAGATTTCTGGTTAAGCCCAAGGGACGTAACAAATTTAATGGAAATCGGCGTTTCGATGTCAGTGCAGCTGAACTTTGGAACAGTCTTCCCGCAGTTTTAAGACTCGAAGAAAATTTGACCAGTTTTAAAAAGTTACTCAAGACACATCTTTTTAGTCCCCTACCGGTTTCACCGGAGGGGACTATAGCTTTCCTCTGCGTCCGTCAGTCCGTCTGTCTGTCTGTCTGTCTGTCTGTCTGTCCGTCTGTCCGTCCGTCCGTCCGTCCGTCTGTCTGTCTGTCCGTCTGTCTGTCCCACTTCAGTTTTCCACTGTTTTTTCTCTATGGGTTTGACGAATGACATGAAACTTGCTGAGCAGCTTCAAAATATCAAACTACAGATCAAGTTTACACTTTTGTAGTGTCTGGTTGACATATTTTCGAGAAAATTATTTTTTTTATATTCAAATTTTTTAATGTTCGGGTTCGTTATCGGGCTCGGTGTGGATCAAATAAATTTCTACAAACCGGTAGGGGACGTGTATTGCTTATACAATACTCTCAGAATGCTTGTTATATTAGCGTTTTATAATTGACCCTTTCAATAGTTTAATTAGATCTTCAGTCTTTAATCTGTGCTGAAAATGTTTTATGAATAATTCAAAACCTGTTTAGCCTATTTTCTATATGTAAACCTCTTTTTATAGATTTATATGCCTATAATAACTCAATCAATTTTATTTGTGTATGTTCATAGTGTAGTTTTAACTTATTATGTAAAGCGCTTTAGAGTAATGTTATTATATTTAGCACTATATAAATGTTATAATAATAATAATATACAGTTATAGATATAATAGACAATTTTAGAAAGCACTTGTTCAGGGTACGCTATGATAATACATTGAAGAATATTTTTCTGTCTCAGCAAACTATACTTATTTGTTTTTTACTAAACATGACCAAAGCACTGTCAGTTGTACATGTAAGTTTGTTGTCAAAACATAGATTTAGATGCACCTATCAAAATAAAAACCTCAAATAATAGTTTCCTTTGTGTGTTGTTACTAGTTTTTATTCAATTCTGTATTCTAAATTTCACATTAAAAGGGATTGTTAAAGATGACATTCAGATAAAAATTGAAAAATTGCTTCATGTAGCGAAAACAAAGTATTTTGATATGTTTAATTTGCTGATGTTTGTTCATAGCCATAGCCATGTAGTAGCCAGGCATATATTCTTCAGATTATGCTTAGCAGACAAGTAAAAATAAAACTTGAGTCTTGTTGACATTTTCTCAGCGGCTAGTTTATCTAATCAATTAACTATAAGGCAATGCATATTACTGTAAATGATATTAAATCACATATGTCCTACTAGAAAACAAGAATGTCGTCCAATCATGCAGTTGGTGTAATTATTGTCAGTAGCCTTGATGTATGAACGACATTGATACAAAGTAACAACGAACAAGGCTTAATCTTGTCAAAAGTCAGAAAGATACAGCAGGAGAAAAAAATATTAATTATAAAAACGTTGTACCAACTGGCTATATTGGTATTACTAGAAATGAGATATTACCTGGTGATATAGCAACATTGGGAATGGAATGTTTACCTAGATTTATGAGTGTATAATTAAGATATAAACGGCAAGTTTTAACGTTTACCGGAATATTAACTTGGTTGGTGACATGATCATATTCTGTGAAGAAGATTTGATCACGTACTAAACAAGTTAATATTCCGTTGAACTTTTTAACGTTGCTGTTTATTACTTTTATTCAAATTTGACAGGGACAAATTATTCTGAATCATTAACATAACAGTGTTTTTACGTTTAAAATATTACAACCGTCAAACGATAAGCCCGTGCGATAACCATTGTGATGTCATCAAAAAGTTCACAAAGAATTTAACGTTTTCGCTGTTTTGAAAGTTTATATAAGGAATTAATTCAAAGCAAAATCCATATGTAGATGTCAAATCTTAGTTTAAAAAAAATTAAACAAATTATTTATCTTTGTTAATAGATATATTACATAGTAAGCTGAAATAAAATTGGCCTCATTTTAATGTTCATAATATTAGCAAAACCTTATTTTCTTGAAAGCTTAAAAATAGATCTGTTTTTGTTGTTATATAATTTCACTTTTCTTAAATTTATTTAATTTTTTTAATTGTTAAACATTACAAATGTAGATAAGTTTTGAAAAAATATTTTTCTGTGAAGATTTCCTTTACAAAGCAATTATTCAATTTGAAACAAAAATAGCAAATACGCGCAAAATAACAAATAAAAGGCAACTAGATTATGTAGATGATAATCTTGCGATCAATAATTTGTTTTTATATTTATCCTTAACATGGTCGTACTATTTATAGATCCACAAAACTTTTTCAAATGACGTCCAATACTCATAAACTTTAGGGGCTATTCACTTAGTTTTGTACATGTGTATTGAGTGATTACCAGACATGTCCTGTTATATAGGCTTTAATTGAAAAGATCGGTTTTTTGATAAATTTCATAATAAAGTCATAATTATGATAATGAAAACAACACACTATAGATTACTTTCTTTCTGAAAAAAAAAGTATTGTTTCAATACAGATATAGAAGAAACGTGTTTTTTATAGTATTGTTCTATTATAACAGTTATCTAATAGGATGGTGTAACAACGTATTGTAAAATATCAAACTACTATCATGAAAATGTTTTTTGAAAATGTTCAGCTGCTTATTAGTTTATAACGATCACTAAATATTAGAAGGATTCTTGATAGTATTTCCTGCTCAGAAAAACCTTACACAAGTTATTTTCATCAGACCAGGAAGTCGTCAACAACAAACACACCACGTACAAAGAATATGGAGGATTATGTACATATGTTTACAATGCTGATGTTTTGTGTCAATGTGTGTTTAAGCTCTACTACAATGGACCCCAATATGTGTGGGTAAGGTGTTGTGAGGGACTATCAAACATCGATAGCATAACACATTTATAAGTAGGACTTTAAAAAGTTTTTTTCTCTTGTTTTAGTTAGGTAGATGCTGTGTAGGCTATATCCTTGAAGGAGATCGGTGTATTGGTAATTTTTTTTAGAAATATTTATACAAAATAACCGGAGTTTTTTAAAAATAATTTTTCAATGAAACATAATATTTTAAAGTGTGTCCAAGTGGAAGATATGGCAAAAACTGTAGCACAGTCTGCAGAGATGGATTTTTCGGACAAAAGTGTCAGAACAAATGCCCATCAGATTGTAACAACACCTGCAATAAAGTATCTGGATCTTGCTCAGGCCAAAGTCAAGGTAACATCACACCTTTTGTCGTTCTTAATCTTTATTATTACACACTCTCTTTTCAAATACTGTAGAGTCATTAAATTTCGTGGGGGCCAATTTTTGTGGATGGTTTAAATTTTACAGGTTCTTGGGTATGTAATTTCTTGAATTGTTTATATATCTACTAAAGTAGATACGACTTTATTACCCTAATTTATCAATTCGTGGAGGATGTTCTTTCGTGGATAAGAGGTACCCATGAATCCCACGAAAATTGAGCCACAACGAAATCTGATGATTCCACAGTATCCAACATTATACTAATTTATCGACTAAATAAATTTAACTTCTTTTGTGAACATCAAAGGCCTTGTCTAATTTACAGGACACAATTAAGGTTGTTTTTTGTAATGTTTGCATTGTTATACTATATTTATCTTCGAAATTGTGTGGATTTATTTTCATAGGCAACAATACGACAAGATACACTAAAGTTCGGGTTTCATTACAGCGACGTCATAATGCAAAGATGACGTCATGAAGATAGTCTTACTATATAAAATTGATGATTTGTAGCAAACTATGGGTGTTTTCTGACGGTTTTTCGACTGAGAAATATTGTGCGCAGGCTTGCTCAAGTACCACTTTTTAGTATGATGTGTATAATTTTATGAAAAAAACATATGTTAAATTCATACTTGAGCAGACCTGCGTTCTATAATTCCGAATGCAAATTATACAGAAAAATGACAATATTTTCATTGTTTTGCAAATTTACGGGAATTTAGTCATTTATGTGTCGTCATAGATAAACAGCGAATGGGCAATGATGACTAAAATCAAGATTAAAATGATAGGCATTTTTTGTACTATGATTTATAAAGATTTGGTTTAAAAATTGGTTTAAATTGGAGGCAGATATTTGACCATACCGAATACAGTCCTTTCCTAGGAGAAAACCTGTGGATAATAGTTAGAGTAACATCAATATTTGTTTCTTTTTCCTTCATCGGGGCGTTAATATACTGCAAAATCTGGTATCTATCTATCTATCTATCTATCTATCTATCTATCTATCTATCTATCTATCTATCTATCTATCTAACTATCTATCTATCTATCTATCTATCTATCTATCTATCTATCTATCTATCTATCTTTCTTTCTTTCTTTCTATATATCTATCTATTATTCCTTATAATTGCAATATATGATATCACCTTTCACTCACACACACACACACACACACACACACACACACACACACACACACACACACACACACACACACACACACACACACACACACACACACACACACACACACACACACACATACGTGTATCAACCCCTTTTTGGGGACCTTGTCAAAATATCTCAAATTGGGGACCAAGAGATTTCACAGCATAGTTGACATTGTTCAACTCATTTTATTCTGTTTGTATCCTGATTTGAGTAGATAAAGTGAATCGTTGTGTTTAAACGAAATATCAATGGATTTTGAAAACGGGGACCCGGAAGTGCCAATCTGAGGACTTGAGTGTAAAGTATGGGGACCCTGCTCCTTATAATCAAACAAAACTGAGGACCTTATCTAGATTAGACTAAATTCTTTAAAAAAATAATGGAAACGTTAATTGCAGAAAAAACTTACACTACCAACGTTAGCGTTTTATGTATTTTTTCTGCAATGGCGCCAACTTAATATCCCACATGGATCCCCATTTTCTGAGGATTCATACAATGATATATGATTAATTGATAATTGATCATTTCAACATTCAACAAATGAGATTTAAAACGTTTGAAAAATGTTATGTGATTAAAATCTTAAATCGCGAGGAATACTTGTACTAATAACATAAAAACCTGAAATCCTAATCCTCACATAACTACGTGTATAGTTTGGGAACTTAGGCATGATAAATCTATTTATTTATTTTTTTAAATATATTTAACTGAGAGCCAATAACACACACAGTACACCTTTTGATATTGACATATGAATCCAATTTAAATTAAACTGAGGACAAAACACACACGGTACAACTTTGGGGAATTACACATGAATAAAGAATACACTAAACTGAGGACCTAATACACACGGTACAACTTTGGGGACTTACACATGAATAAGGTATACACTAAACTGAGGACCTAATACACACGGTACAACTTTGGGGACTTACACATGAATATGGTAAACACTAAACTGAGGACCTATTACACACGGTACAACTCTGGGGACTTACACATGAATAAAGTATACACACTAGACTGAGGACCTTATACACACGGTACAACTTTGGGGACTTACGCATGAATATAGTATACACACTAGACTGAGGACCTAATACACACGGTACAACTTTGGGGACTTACACATGAATATAGTATACACTAAATTGAGGACCCAATACACACGGTACAACTTTGGGGACTTGCACATGAATATGGTAAACACTAAACTTAGGACCCAATACACACGGTACACGTTTGGGGACTTACACATGAATATAGAATACACAAAGTAAACATTGCAGACTTTAACAAATATTAAGCTTTATATTGAAATTATGAAATATAGACGATTAAAGTCACAATTTACTGAACTTTCAAACGTTTCCAGGGCAATTTTGCACCTTTTTTTCGCCGATCCTACATTCACCACTAGAAGCAGTGTGCATTTAGAGAACATTATCATGACAAATTATGCTGTAAAACCTTCCGAGATATCTAATTCTGGTCCTAATACTGAATTTAAAAAAATCATACATGTACAATTGTAATTTCTTTTCCACTTGGATCCACGGATTGTCAACATCCCCACATTCATTATGCTTACAAATCTGCCTGATAAGAAACTACAGTATTGCGCGAAACTTAAATGGCAATAAAAATTATAATTTATAAACTTTTGTTCAGAGTATGTGCTAAAGGCTATTCAAGGTATTAGCTGAAAGTTGCATTATTCTTCTTCCGTAGTTATTATAACAAAAATAAGTATTTTAATGTCATTCAAATCAAAATTTTAATTGTACGCAGCATGATCACAATACCACGTTTTTGCAGCACAATAAATTTCTGAACATTACAGCTCATGTGAGCCTCGTATTAACATATTTACATTTTGATGTAATGAATAAATTTCTTACTGCTCTACAACAAATTAACACTAATATAAGTAATCAAAATTTATTGGCAAATATTTTCATACAATTGATAAAATTGCATTTAAAGTTGCAATTATAGTTATCATTTATCATACACTTTCAATCCATTCATGTCAGTTTAAAACTCCACTTAAACATAGCATTTAATGCTGTAAGAAGTTTAACTTTTAAAAAAAACATCTCCATCCAAATTAATTAACAAATTCTATGTAAAACAATATACTATTTGATCATACATAAATCATTGATAAAATTGTAGTACTTAACAGTTAATTAACATTCTCTGCATATTGATTACAATACTTAAAATCAGCCAATTATTTATTTCCAAATCTCCAAATCATCCCAAACAATCAAATACCTCATATGTATAGTGCATGTGCATACTAGCTGTAAACGATGCATCATTCATATCATTGTCAACTCTCAACATCCACAATGAAGTAATTCATTTCAACAGTATGAAATATGTCAATATCTACTTCTCCAACATTTCATCAGTGCAATTTGCGAATTTACAAATTCAAATTATTCAGAGTTTACTAATGCTGTCAGTTCACTCCAAAACCGAAATTGTAAAACACTATATATATATACATGTACATACAACATATTCTCTACATTTTGATTAAAATAACCAATTCTTATATCTATCATTAAAACATTTCAACAAATCTACAATTCTTGTGAATACAGTACACATTCTGTTGTTCATACAACTATCATCAATGCACATCAACAGTACAATTAATTTTTATATAGCAAATCTAGCTCATTAATATAATTTGCAGTATGCAAAGTTACTAAATATTTTCTTAATTTCTAGTACATTATATATTTGTCAAAATCTATTTCCAAACATCAAATCAAATCAATTACCAATTATTGTATAATTCATACAATTACTAACTGTAACCATAGTCATTCATACAACCAACAATGAAGGTAGATATACCGGTACACAATTTGCTCATTAATACTACATGTCCAGTCACTGTAATATTTATTCCAATCCCTCTGTATTTCAATGAAAATGCTAAAATTAATCAAGGTCTATACCCAAAATATCTGGAAAAAAAAAATTTGTCATTTCAAGTTAAGGTCAACTAAAAACACAAAACCATATTAGTTTTACAGTTGTATTAATCAATTCCAGCTAAAGTTATCATGGCCCTTATTCCTTAGTTATTTTACAAAGGTGAATGCTCATCACAGCAACAAACATGACAACAGTATGTATTGGTAAAGCTATACATGGAGTATTTTCTACAAATTTGCTATTCCTCACACTTCTGTGCTTTATACAATATATGAAAATTGATGTCCACAAGCTATAATGAATTTGTAATTACTTCATTATCAAAGTAAATAAAGACAAAAAATCAGCATTTTCTTTGTTTTTTTATAAGGTTGTACACTTGATCTTTCACATTTCTCCAAGTTCTTTTGGAAAGGATTTTATCCTTTTTTAAAACATTCTCGATATCGTTCTTGCCAGGAACTTTGGACATTGCAATAAAATGGGAAAAATGCTTGTTGACTGAATTCATTTCAGATGGATTCCATGGTTTTTTCTGTGTTTTGTGACGTTTGCCTGCAGAATTTTCATCGGTAGATCTGCCATCAGAGGGTGCTTTTCTTTTCCCTAAAATTACGAGTTTTACAATATAAATTGGTTGATGATATGGTTGGAATGTGAAAAATGCAAATAACTAAGAAGACATACAGTACTGCAACATTTTTTTTCACAAGATAAATGATAGAATTTACGCACGATAGGACAGGCTTAATGCATGATAGAACAGGATACATGCATGATACAATAGGATTTATACACCATAGGAAAGGATATACTATGCATGTTCATAATTAACGAATAATCACGATATATGATCTTCACGATTTACCCGAAAATGGCATAATTTGATAAAGAAAATGTAGGAAATAAGAAATATTATGCAGAATTTCATTTTATTAAAAAAGTCAAATTATTACGAGCTGCGTCGTTAGAATAAATTCATTGGAAAAATAAACTAAAATGATGTATGAATTATCTTTATCAATAATCAAAATACAATGCGTGTTCTCAGGGCTCTACATTAACTTTTTTTCCTACTTGTCCATTCGGACAAGTGACCAAAACATTTACTTGTCCGAACTTCAACTTCACTTGTCCGAAAAATTTTCAATATTAAAGATCAAATATTGTCAACTTGAGAACTACAGTACTCTATTACTAAAATAAAATCATTTATTGATTAATACTCTAGCTATAATTAATAACCTGACTTTTTAAATGGAAACTTAAAGTGTCTTTCCTATAATTATGTACATGTATTTGTTCTATATAACATTAAACATGATTTGTCAGCTGTAGCTTTGTCATGGCAAATTACAAGACATCTTAAATTTAGCATCAGGTTTAAAAATACATGTAACTGTTATATTGATTTCTCAGCTGTTTTTTAAACTAAACATGGAATGTCATCATAGTCTATCAATGATGAATGAAACCTAAAATAAGTTACATTTCTTTCCATAATCCTTTATCTTTGCTACCTTTTCTTCCTTTCTTTTTCTTAACATATGTGTTTGGTACTTTGTAAGAACTAAGATCCACACCTTGAAAGTTGTTTGAAATTAGTGAACTTCAATCCCGATCAAGAGTAACTCAATTGCATTGCAATTTGATGTCGGGATCGAAATTCAAAATAACTAATCGATAAACTTATAACGAGACTACAGATAAACTTATCACAAAACTTTCTTTTCTTTTTTAAATGTTGGAGACTTCTTACTATAAAAAATGCACTTGTCCAGTCGGACAAGTGGCCAGCAATATTCACTTGTCCGCATATTTTTTTAACTGGTACCGGACAAGCGGACAAGCGTTAATGTCGAGCCCTGGTTCTTTAATAATATATAATCTATCTAAATATTATCATTTTTTTTTATTGAATTAAATAAACAAATTAGATGACATGCAAGTTAATGTTTACACAGTAATTCAAAACACTCTCTGCGTACGATTTAATATGTCAGACATACAGTTACATATGTTATCTTGTTCCAAAGAATTTTCGATTGTACACATTACCCTATCATCTCCAAATGTTACTTATGTCTTCTTTTTAAAAATATCTTTCGACTTAAGAACTTCAATACATATAGCTTAATATTGTTAATTTGATGGAATGTTTGATAAAGATTTGCATTATTTGTTCCAATATTATTGTTAACGGAGCGATGAACGACTTATAACTTTAAAATAAAATAGCTTGCTTACGAAAAGGCAGGATACAGCTAACACAATAGGATACATGTAAATAGAGAAACTGATAAAATATAACGATAAACCTGATAAGATTACTGTACGTTAGGATAGGACTAATGTACGATAGAACAGTTTACACGCGCGATACAGTAGTATTCATACATTGATAAAGGATTGTAAAATAAATAACTTTGCAGGTACCATAATTTCATCTCTCATTCTGGCTAAATATTTTTAGAGAAGTAAAAAGGAATTTGTCATCTGCATCTATCATACATGTGTATGTAATATGAAAGATACTAAGTATATAAAAACTTTCTGTATAAATTACATGGTCTTGACATGTACTTGATTTTTGACTGAAAATTCTTCACATTATGAGCAGACAGAAAATATGGTAATGCCAGTGTCAACTTTATTCATGAGTCGTATTTAAGCTTTGTTTTTGTCTTGTTTTAAGAAAACAAATTAACTAAGAAAATTGGGGTTTTTTTTTGTAAATCAGAATTTGAAATCTTTCCACTCAATTAGAAACATATTTTCTAACAAATATATTCTTGGGAAAAATGTCAGTATGATAATTAAAATACATCTGTTGGGAACTGTTTTGTTATGGATGGGGGAGATGTAAGAAGTTTTTCAAAGATGCATATTGTTCAATAAACATTTAGTTTAAAACTATGACCCTGTGTGGACTGAAGCTTGACTGTTAATGTACCCAACATTTAATCTTGAGAACTGCTTTTTTTTTTTTTCATGCATCTAGTTTAAAGTAGAATTATAATATACCAGAAAAGGAGAATATACCAAAAATAAATGTGTACTGAAATAAGGGTACAGACCTTGAGCGCTTTTATTATGAAGACTGTCTTTATCAGTCTGGTAATCCATTTCTCCATCACTCTCATCAGCACAGGACCCATCAATTTCCTTTACCTCCTCTGGAAAAAATAATCAAAAAACGATAAGAGTAAGTTATGAACATTAATTCTTATATCATATATACAAGAAATTAGAATTCTTACCTTCATTAACTAATAAGAGGCCTACAGGCCTTGACAGTCACCTGAGTACCATATCATTTAGATTAACCTGGCTGAGGGTCTCGTTTTTGCATTTTAAGCTTCATTTTGGAGTCTAAACCCTAATCCAAATTTTAATTTTGGTTAAAAGAAACTTGCAGACTTTAACGGTAAACTTTTATAACACTCAGTTTTGCTAATAATGCACACGTGCAGTTAATTCCTAAATTATGGCAGCAATATGTTACATGTACCCATGTGAATTAATTGACCTAAAAAAAAGTCATTCACTATACGGCCAAATTAATTTATCCCCCCCCCCCCCCCCCCCCACGAAAAAGCCCCAACCCCTGCCCCACTCCCAGTGAATTTCACAATTTTACAGTACAACAGTCCACAATAAACATACTATACTAAACCAAATCTAAAATCAAATGTTATCAAAAGTCTATAGATCAAACTTGCACAGGAGGAATAAATAATCACCATTGAAATATAACAAATGAGTTCATTTTAATAATCTATTCACAACACTGAATCCTTCCCTGTCTATATGCCTATGATCATTTAAAGAAAACAACTCACCCTGATTATTAAAGAGCATCTCTGTGACATTTTTCCCCTCGTTAATTAGCATCAACATCTTGGAGATCTTTGTTTTTTGAATGATATCCAATGGTTGCCGATAAATTTCTCTGTGGACTCTTATGTCATGGCCAAGGAATTTGGCTAACTGATCCTGACCGTTTTCACTAAGCTCATGGATTTGTGCCATTGTGGCAATGTGTTTTCTGAGGTTTGTATAGGTTATAATGTTTCCATAGCGCAATTCTATTTTCCCACATATTTCATTCAATACGTCACTTGCCCTTAGTGTTCGTGTGGAGGGTGATGGTCTAGCAAATAAATATTTTCCACATACATTTGCATCACTTCTTTTCTGCATTAAGAGATCAATGCATTTAATCATCTCTGGAGTAAGTTATATTGCAACTTTTCTTTCCTGTTTGCCTTTGAGTTCAATTCGAGTCAAAGAACGACAAAGCTCAATTTCCACGTCTGACAAACTTGATTTAAGTTCGTCATCGTAGGGAACACTGTTTTGTGCTTCAATAGCTTGCTTGTAATTGTCTACAGTAATACGCTGCACATCGCCTCCACGCTTCCTGTTAAAGAGAGTTATGTGACATAGCGTCATCTTTGCCAGCTCAATGTAGAAAGCTGAATCATTCGACAATTTCATCAAAAGTTCTTTGATTTTTTCTTTTAGGTAGGAATTAAGCTTGTACACATCCTCGCATAGAGGTAACATTTTTGGCGCATTATACTTTTTCTCACTCAAAGTTTGTCGTGCACGGGAAGAGATGAGATCGTTCCAATCAGACTCATACAACTGAATGAAAGCTGAACCATTCTCTTGTTTTGTTACATCTGACTCAATAATTCCATCTGATCTATAAATCCTTGCACATCGTTGAAGACTATACCCTATTTTCAGTGCAAGGGAAGGAGTTGCATACATATGTGTATCTTCACTAAATCCAGCAAGGGACTTCACACATGACACAACATTGTTAAATTTCTCAGGACTAAAACAATCCTCAATCTTCTGGATACCCCATTCAGGTGTCTTTTTGGCTTCTCCTATTAGTCTGCCTAGTTCTCTCATTCTGCAGCTGATGTGGTTAGATGTATGTTCCTGGATGTCCTTATTTTCATACAGGCGCTTTCCAAATTTCAGTATAAGTGGATCGCGATATATATACATATAAATGTCATCTTGAGACATGGATAATAAAACATGTTTGTAAAATCCTCCATTAATATGTTCTGGAATAGGTAGTAAAAAACGACCTTCTTTCACTCCTTGATTTTTTTTATCAGTCTGCTTACTAACACATGTCTTAAAATGATCACTCAAAGAAGTTTTGGAGTACAAACCCTTGCAACCACTACATGGTATAAATTCACTATGTGCTCTGGTCTTCTGCTCTCTATACTTCGGTATTAATGTTCCAGTTCCATTTTTCAGAACGTTGAAGTTGTGATCCCAGTCTCCTTCATTTCTTAATGTTTTCCAAATTTCTTTTCTTTCGGCACTGTTTTTGGGTAAGGAAAGAGCCTTAGCTACAACAACTTCATTTTTGTGCATTGTTTCCAAGTGTCTAGCCAGTTTTGGGTACAATTTTCCACAAAATTTGCATGCATGTTTTTTGTCCCATTTCTGCTTTCCTTTCTCTGTGTTGGTTTTCTGTACAGTGATAGTTTCCAAAGGGATAGATATTGGCACAACAATACTTCTCTCAGAATCATTACTGTCACTGACATAATCGGGAGGATTGGATGAATCTTTCAAATGTAGCAAGGAATGAACTGCATTGTCATCTGTATCACTAGAACCCCTATCAAAAGGAATTGTATTAATTCAATCTGACAAATAGCAAAACTCATGTTTCTATAAAGTTCACTACTGATGTACTTAAATTTAGCAAATTCATAAAAATATAAGAAATACTAGACATGATCTCATTGCGAGCAACAAATAGGTTTTCTGTTTGATTATGAATTAATGACAGGGTTCAACTAATATGTTGACATTATTTCATTTCTAAAATTTAATAAATCCACCTTAATTGGGCAAAATCATAACAAATACAATAATTTTATTAAAATCCAAAAATCTTAAGAAGGGCTTAACTAAAAGCCCGAATGATTTTATGCATTACTTAACAAAAACTGGAAATTAAAAGGCTTAATATAAAACAAATCATTTTACTAGGTACAAATTAACAATTCTTCTAAATCAGATTTGGTACGAGTTACTATATTAATTTTCTCAGACTAATTTTTGGCCCAACACTGCAGAATTAAGATTTCCAAAAAAGGTCATTTTTAAGAGGCAATATCTCTGCAATGTGTTGGAATCACTTCCAGTGACATTCAGAAGTGACGGACAACCTGCCCATAATCAAATTTGGTAAGTTTAAAACATATTTTGATGAAGAAAAAAAATCCAAATTTTTAATTTGAAATTTTTTTAAAACGGTTTTCCAAAAATGCCATTTTAGCAGACCAGAAGTGACGGATGATCAGGGTATTAGCTGAAAATAAGGAATCTACAGTATATTCTTGTTTTTGTACATACCTAGTTTCAAAAGGGATAGATATTGGAACATCAATACTTTTCTCAGAATCATTACTGTCACTGACATAATCGGAAGGATGGGATGAATCTTTTAAATGTAGCAAGGAACAAACTGCATTGTCATCTGTATCACTAGAACCCCTATAAAAAGGAATTGCATTAATTCCATCTGACAAATAGCAAAACTCTGTTTCTAAAAAGTAAAGTACTGGTGTACTTTAACCAATAAATTTATAAATATAAATAATATTGAATTTGCTATAGGTGTGTTAATTTTTATAGTGATTACTAAACAACAAATTAAGACTGATGAACCCAATTCTGTATAAAATTCAAATCATTAATTATACTCTTATTTTTATACAATCCTTTATAGACTTTACAGAACCTATTCTTGTAAATAATGATCAGGTAGAAAAAAAAGAATCTGCAAAATTCCATTTTTTGAAGTGTCTACTTACTGATCAGTATCTTCTGAAGGTAAATAATCAGAATCATTGGAATCCGAAAAAGAAAACTCATCATCATCACCAACAAAATCATGGTGTATAAAGCTGTCAAGTTTCTCTGGAAAATCTGTGGAATTCCCAGGTACACGGCTGTCAAGTTCCTCTGAAGGATCAGTGGCATTCCCAGGTACACGGCTGTCAAGTTTCTCTGGAGAATCCTTGGCATTCCCGGGTACACAGCTGTCAGGTTTTTCTGGAGAATCCGTGGCATTCCAAGGTACACTGCTGTCAGGTTTCTCTGGAAAATCCTTTGCATTCCCAGGTACACAGCTGTCAAGTTTCTCTGGAGAATCTGTGGCATTCACAGGTACATTGCTGTTAAGTTTCTCTGGAGAATATGTGGCATTCCCGGGTACACTGCTGTCAGGTTTCTCTGAAGAATCCCTAGTACTCCCAGGTACACTGCTGTCAACTTTTTCTGGAGAGTCTTTGGCATTCCCAGGTACACTGCTGTCAAGTTTCTCTGGAGGATCAGTGTCATTCTCAGGTACACTGCTGTCAAGTTTCTCTGGAGAATATGTGGCATTCTCAGGTACACTGCTGTCAACTTTTTCTGGAGAATCTTTGGCATTCCCAGGAACACTGCTGTCAGGTTTCTCTGGAAAATCTGTGGCATTCTCAGGTACACTGCTGTTAAGTTTCTCTGGAGAATATGTGGCATTCTCAGGTACACTGCTGTCAAGTTTCTCTGGAGAATATGTGGCATTCCCGAGTACACTGCTGTCAGGTTTCTCTGAAGAATCTGTAGCACTCCCAGGTACACAGCTGTCAGGTTTTTCTAGAGAATCTGTGGCATTCCCGGGTACACTGCTGTTAAGTTTTTCTGGTGATTCCGTAGCATTCCGAACTAAAAAAAAGAATATATGTATGTCACTTTTGGACAAAAATAAAATTAACTAAGGTTGTCTAACCAATCACGATAAACAGTTTTATAAAAAAGAATGCAACATGAAGATGAGGGCTTTATTTATTTAACTGGCATGGTAAGAAAAAATCAAATTTAATAGCTAATTATGTAAATTAATAAAGAGGACTTATCTAAAATCGACAGGGGTCTTTTTAAGTATCCGAATATCTAAAATCGACAGGGGTCTTTTTGAGTATCCGATTGCAAAGTTGTATAGTGAAAGTTTATTTTGAAGCTGACAAAATATATTTTATTAATATTTCTATTTAAATTTTCACTTAACCAATTGGTCAATGAAGTTCCTAGTTTCACTTGCTTCTAATAAGATTTTACGTGCCCCAAGCAATCGAATAGTTGTGAATATACCGGTAAATCCCTGAAGTCTTTATTCTTCATTACTTCCATTTTTTTCAATGTTACACAATTTATTGTAAATGGACATGTATGTATGACTTCTAATAGCAGCTGTATGCTTGCAATACAACAAAGTGGACAACTGAATCTTTTTTACATGTCTTAATGGTAACTGATTAAACTGACAAAACTTAAAATGAACTGGCGGGATTTATATCAAGGGTGATAATTGGTAACTAGTTAATTACCTGGTACATAACACAGCTTATTCAAGTGCAAGTCCCCATAGCTGTACCGTGTGTATCAGGTCCTCAGTTAAGTGTATATTATATTTATGTGTAAGTCCCAAAGTTGTACCGTGTGTATTAGGTCCTCAGTTTAGTGTATACTATATTCATGTGTAAGTCCCCAAAGTTGTACCATGTGTATTAGGTCCTCAGTTTAGTGTATACTATATTTATGTGCCAATCCTCAAGTTTTACCGTGTGTATTAAGTCCTCAGTTTAGTGTATTCTATATTCATTGTGCAAGTCCCCAAAGTTGTAATGTTACTCAACATGATGGAAACAATTCAAAATTGAGCAATTGGTTAATCAGATGAAATAAATAAACTCATGCAAATATAATCAAAAGAAAAAAAAAACTCTTCACAATGCTTAAAAACTTTAAATTCAGCAGGATTTAGACTGCTACTGCATATATAGCTTTCAAATTGTCATATACAGTCTAGACTGCCATAGCAACTCTCTGTCTTATGCGACCATATCAAGACCCACATAACATATTTTTCATTGATAAATTATGTCTTGAAACAAGTTATATCTTATTCTATACCAATATCAAAGACAACAAAAATGCTAAACCGGCTAATCTTATAATTGCATGGTTAATCTGATAATTTTTCTCGGGCAAATTGACTATCAGATTAAGTGGAACCCTCAGTATCTAGATTCTCATCCTGATTTGGATTAAATAATGGGGCGGGTGGGTGGATTTATTTTATATTATCTTTTAAAAACTATTATTTTCACCATTCATGTCCTAGAAATTACAACTGCTCTATTCCTGAAATATTTAAATTGTTAATGCTAATATGAGTATACAAACCCATTTGTAATCTTTTAATTTCAACTTAACTGCACATGCAGAAAGACATTTGTATCTTTATTATAAAAACATGACTGGAATCGAAAGTTTATCCATGTTAAGCAGCCATTGCAATGTTTGTATGTACCGAGCTTGATATTTTTTCCCTGAAATACACTGGAGCGGGTCATTTTCAGAGAGGTGGGCGGGGATGAGAATCTAAAAAGTAATTTTATGTTGCCTAATGGCCATGAATTTTAAAATACAGCTAATAATTAAATCCTAGTTTTAAGATAAAAGATACCGTACATAATATTTTATCTATTTGAAACAATGTACTAAGTTAATAATGATTAATGTTGGATTGTCACATAAGACAGTCTAGATTGTATATAGATTGACTTTACTCCAAAGGACAAGTACTGTGAAATCATTAGAATTTGTGGTGGCTAAATATTTGTAGTATTTGTGTGTAGCACTCCCCCACAAATTTACACTCTTGACGAAAACACATTTTGAAAGAGTACCTGGGTAAGTCATCATACTTAAACTGAAAACCAATGCATCTATGAAATTTCATCCCCACAAATGAGCAATAACCCATAGTTCATGAAAATTGGCCCTCACAAATTCAAATAATACCACAGTAGTCTAATGATAACGAGTTACAACCTGTAACAAAACAAATAACAGAATATAATGCACAAAAAATGAAAAACGTTTTAAGGATGTGTATTACATGCACCTCTTTTGGACATCTACAGAAAAAAAATATATGTTGTCATTGGACAGCAAAAAAAGAAGGCCACATGCTATATCTGGTAGTTTTTGCCTGACTTTATGACGTCAGGCATATCAAAGGTTTAAAAGTTGCCTTCTCAGAAACAATGCAGACAGTAAGAGCAAGCAGTATCAAGATTTTCAAAAAAAAGATTGACAGACAGACTAACAGGGGTAACAACAATAACATTCTTTACAAAGTGTGGGTATAATTATGATTACTTAAAGTGTAAAATACATACAAATTTAAACATCAACATGTGAAAATCTTTCATCGACTATTAAATCACAAAAACTTCCACAATCAACATATGCAATGGAGTAATTACCTTTCCTCTCCAAGGATAGATGTTGCCTGGGCCATAGTCATATACCAGTTCTGTATTAGAGGATAATGGCCTTAGAGAGAAAAAACAAATGACTGGCTTTTCATCAATCTCCATCACTTTTGGTCTACAATTTGGATGGATATGATCATCATTTAACAGACGTCCAAATGCTCCATCTTCTTTTGAAGCATCAACCCTTGATGAAAATAAAATAAGCAACATAAATTTGAACCTTGCATAACTGGTATTGTCACAGTGAAAGATATGAAGACAAAATATCTAAAATTGCAAATCACTTCATAAGTTCTACATATATATGTGTATGTAATAAAATATAAAAACAAGGCTTTATATACGTAAAAGGGTATACTGAAACATTTTTAGAGCTAGATAATCACAGTTCACTAGGGCTGTGTATTGGTAAAGATTTTCTGATACATTACGATACTCGCTAGACTTATTGAAAGCAACGGAGGTTGATGCAAACTATCCATGTAAACACTGAGGAGATCCAAAAAAATACAATAAACCAAGAGGTTTCTCACACAGCCCACAGATTTTTGCTCTCTCTGGATTTATCATACGTTTTCAGAACATCTCAGTGATTATATGGAGAATTTACGTCACTCAAAAGTAACCTTCCTATTGCTTTCGACAAGTTTGGCAAGTATCTAGTACATTTTGGAACGATGTGTTTATTATGCAACAGACAGATGTAGTTAGACGATAGGGATAATTCATTTGATCATTTTCCCACCTAGATCTCATCAGAAATCGTTGGAGATATTAATATAGAACTTGTTTAAAAACATATGTTGAAGTAGTGATGTTCTAATCATTGATTATAATCTAAAATTAGTAGATTATAACCGCATTCTAAGTGCTCGATTATAAAAAGTTTCATTACAATTAATTGGTTGGGTTTTTATTTCCCTCTCAACAAGCGCATATCATATATCAGAATATTTGAGACCCGAACTATCAATACACCAAAAAGGAGCTGCGGTTTAAAAATGGCTGACATGTCAGACGTGCGCTATCCCTACCCGTGAAATAAAGCACAATCTCTTGTTTGGACATTTTTTTGTTTCAAGAAATTGAGTGTTGAACCGTCTAGCTACTAAAGAACATCTTTTGAATACAGCATTTTTATGGCAAGAAATATTAAATAAATTGAAATATCAAAGGCCTATTAACAAGTCAGTTAATTGTATCTTGTTTCTTTACATTTTTTTAACACTTAACTAAGAAATATGACAAATTTTGATTATTATCGATAATAAGTTAGTTGCAGAGAGTCGATTATTGATTATGAAAATCTCACCGATTCCTATCACTGGCTTGAAGTGAGGACCTCCTATAAATCCAAGACGGCAGGTGTCGTCCTTTTACTTTTTCTAGTTTACATTGAATATACTTTTTAACATGATTGAGACTGGGGTTTTCAGTGAATTTTATCTATTGCAATACACACACCTTAGATTACCAATTTTAATCAATTTTTCCTTCAACAAATATCTAGAAACTCATTCTCCAACAACCAATCCCTTGTATTCTTAACATAAACAATTAAACATGGTGAACATGATGTACAAATTAAGCAGCAAAAATTTCTTACCAATAAGGCTTTCCTTTGAATGTAAATTCAAAAATATATGTGTCATCTACATCTGGTTCTTTCTCTAATAACTCTCCTTCATACGGTAATAGGAATTCATTTTGTCCAAATTCTTTCTTTGTAAATACACCTCTTCCTGAAAATAAATAAAGAACTTCCATTAGGGGTTGAAATTTACAAGATATACTTGCTGTATGCAAATTAAAAAATGAAATTGTGCGCTAAAAGAGACATGTGGTTGCCAACTTTTGCGAGTTACAAAATAATGGTCTAGCTTTTTCGGATTTTGAGGTTTATGATTATCCATTCAGATTTTAATTCAGAAGCTTACACTAAAGAAACTGTAGATGTAGAAACATTAGTTAGGGTGTTTTGAATTATCCCAGAATTAACCCTGTTAAACACAATCAGTTGTTCTCTTCTATCTTTATCCTAAAACAAAGTCTCAATTCAAACCCTAAAATCATTGAATTTCACAATTGCAAACAAGTTCAAACTATACTCAGAAATACTAAATAGAATTCAAATGTTGGAATATTGACAGACTGTTTCCATGTACAAATTGTTAGGTTAAGAAATTATTTATACCTTCACAAATTAACAGAATCATGATATCACTGCATTTTTCACAGCCCCTTAGGCATCTGACAAACACTGCATTTTAACAGCCCCTTAGGCATCTGACAAACATTTTATTATTTTATGTAGTAAAATGATCAATTTTAAAATTATATACAAGAATGGGTTCCTCAAATTATACAAAAAAAAAAGATTTTATTCCAATGCAACCTAGTTCAAAATCACTTTATTGTATCTAATTGTTAATGATATAAACAATTTTTAGGATTGGTCTAATGTGTGGAAAACATTTTTTCCTTAAATTTAAATTATTTTGCAGAATATTTTTGTTGTACTTAATCATTGGGGCCTATATATTTTTACAAAGTTCCCAAGATAATTTCATTGTTTCCTGACTTTTTTCTAAACATTTTTAGGGTTTCTAGACCCTTGAGATCAACATGGGACCTATCAATATGTAAACCATCAAATTGAATTAAAATATTTTATCCTGCAACTACTTCTTGCATTGACCAAATAAAGGTAACCCAATAAACCAAAGCTATATTCGGTAAATGCCCCAATATAGCCTCATGCATTTAACTAACGTTCAAATACACTATGACATCATTTTTCTTGCTTGGTTTACGCCATGGTGTCATGGTTTCAACTGCAGATAGGCAGCAAAATCAGACGAATTAAGCTTATTTGAGATGCAAAATGTGATATTATGTTACAGGATAAACAAAATACATGATGACGTCTTAAAATATGGGCGATATTTGGGCTCAGTCCAAAAACATGAAGAACGCCTGGCAAGCTTTCTTTCCCTTGCCCAAATACCATAGATTACTAATTAAATGGAGGAATTAATATCCGCATAAAATCGCAAGAAGCCCCCCTCCGCAGAATTTATAATCTCGTCATTATTTTCTGAGAGTTGAGAACCATAAAAAATATATATTTATTCGTGCAATTTGATTCAAACCAGTGGGATTGCATGGTCATGATCCATCACTTCTAGTGTTGTCAAATTGGTTGGAAATGATAATTGATTAATCTGTCAATCGGTTGTCTCTTACAAACTGATGATCGGCAAATAATTGAATCCATTACAAATTGTGTTCAATTTATTTAAATGAAACACTAAATAAAAGCTAATAAATAGGATGTATGCTGTATTGTTATCAATGAAAGTGTTACATATCTTTTGAGATTAAAAAAAAAACTAGTTTGCAACGGTTTTTATTTCACTAAATATATAATTATTTTATTTATCTCAATAGGAACTCAAAAATATTGTTAACAATGAGATTTTTAAATACAATTGAAGGTCAAAGGTGATCATTGCATGCTTTTAACATTAGATTTGTTATCTCTGTCTAAAGATATCCTTGATTCACATTTTGCTTATTTACTTGATATTTGTTAAAACCTCTGGGTTCAAAACTAATGACATTCATTCAACAGTATGAAAAATTTCCAAGTTTTCTCCTTTAAAACACCCCCACTAGCTTATCAGGTTTCAACACACAGCTAAAAAATATGATGTCTATGGGGATTTTGTACTGCAAAGTGACCCGCATGACAATGTTGAAAATTCTGTGAGGTATTTAAAGTGACTTCCGAATGGATGTTAACATTCCCCATTTGGCCCTATAATTATCTTGTTTACCATAACTGACCTTCTTTATATTTCATGCAAGAAGTAACTGGGAGGCCATTATACAATTGCCCCAAAACTTTTAGAAGTTTGAATGCAAAGTCTATGAAAGAGACACAAATTGATGAGTACCCGTAATCTTTACATTGCATTGTTTACAGACACAGTTCAACGTTGAAAACTATCACTGCTCTAAAAAGCGATTTTGTTTACATGCTGAAAAAAATACACATATATGAAAATTGTATGTCAAAATAACTAAACCAAGCTATTCTGAATAGCTTTATTATCTACATAAGTTTTAGAAGCTATACTGGCGTGCGACCAATTCTCGCCAAGTACCATTTCTCGCCAGTACATTGCGACATCATTTTTCATATACCGGTATTATTTTTTGTTTTGATAAAATGACTTCACAATGTACTTGCGAGAAAAAGTACTCAGCGACAACTGTTCGCACGCCAGTATAGCTAAATCAGGAGATTGTGTTGGAGCTGTATAAGCCATAAGAAATAAGTTTTGTTCCTGTGAATTTTTCTGAGTAACAAATGATATTGTTTCAATTAAATTATCTTGACTATTTTCCCTTTCATCTATTTTAATTGCACCTTTATCACAGGTATGTGTATTTCTATTAAAACTGTCCAAATGTACTGCATAAATATATTTGGACAAACTATAGATAGATGTGGTATGTTCACAATTTTTAAACGTTTTAAATAAATTTCTAAGGCCTATCCCCCCCCCCCTGGAAATTAAAATTTCTTAAATTTACACAGTAAGATGACCAAATGTATGCCTTGGAACCCTCCGCCCCAACCCCAGGGAAAACTAGGCCTAGCATACAACCGAGAAAAAATCCTGGATCGCACTTGAGTGTTATGCACAAAGATATTTCTTTCATGATTTGCAAGGGGATTTTAAAAAGTATACATTGTGCATTCCTCGGAAAGTTCACTATACAACCCGTCTTAATAAGATTTTCATTTCTAATGTTATGCAAATCGTTGGAAGAAAATCACCGAGTGCGAGTACCCCCCCCCCCTTCCACAGCACATCGTATTTCAAGTTTACATCATAAATGCCATCGAAACATGTAATCAACATACCTTTATTCAGAGTTTCTTTAATATAAAAGGCATCCCGGTCAATGATTCTTTGACCATGTTGACCTGGCCTTCCCCGTTCCCTCCGACTTCTTCTCGACATACTTTTCCCCCGCTTCAACAAAATGGCATTTCCGTTTTCTATACACACGCGCATGCGCATTTCGAACATGTGTATCGTCAGAGGTGCGTAAGTGAAGATGGCAACTACAAGGTATCACACCGGTAATTGTTTTCACTATATAACACTATAGAGGGGAAAAAATTCTTAAAAATCAGTTTGTATTTTTCATGACAAAATATTCGGAGGAAATGTTATTTGTTACCTATCTCATCAGCTAACACCATAAAAAGGGCAAGCGATACTGCATTTTCTCAAAATATCTAGCTCCAAACAGGTCTACCCTCAAAACCACGTGTTTTCCATTTGTATGTAAACAGACTGCACACTCCCCAGGAAGCTGCTGCATGTGCCATGAAAGAAGTAGTCCCTGTGAAAAAAAATCATCACCTAACAAAATACATGAAATATCCTACTCAGTGGTACAAAAATTTTTAAAACTGAGTAAAGGAAAATGTAAAAATTCAGTCAAGGAAAAAAATAATTCTGAAGTATATATGGAACTACAATTGACTAAGTTCATTTTGATTGGCCGATTACCGGTGTGATACCTTACAATCCGCACGGTATCTGTGTAATCACATGTCTGATGAAAACCCGAAAATGGGACTAGATACTTTTCGATATTTTTTAGGTTTAGAACATGCTATTTTTTTTATTTAAGCAATAAAAAAATATGGGGACTTAAATCAAGTCCCCAGACTATTTGAGGTCCCCATTTTACGACTTGCGTATCTGAGGCAGGCCCCCAGTTTGGCAGAACCACACACGCACACACACACACACACACACACACACACACACACACACACACACACACACACACACACACACACACACACACACACACATATATATATAGAGAAAAATGTTTTCAGTAGACAATAATCCATTACTTTCAAATTTAATCCAGAGCGCTTTCGCCTGATCGGCTCTTCAGTGGATTTCAAATTATAACAGAAATAACAAACGTTGACGTCGTTATTATGACGTCATAAAGTAGACAACGTCACGAACAGTGTAAACAATATTTGGAGATGGCGGCAAATATTTTTTACAAACACATGTAAACGTAATAAAATATGTACAAATGATATTGTTTTAAAATAAGAGGTTATTGAAATGAAAGCTAAATAAAGTAAATGCAGAATAAATAATGGAATTATCGATTAAGTTTAGGTTTAAATTTTTTTATGAAATATTGTTCTTTTGCAAGTCGCAGCTGATCACTTTCCTCGCGGACTTTGTAAAATGGAAAAATTTCAAACCGGCCTCTCCCGCACATATCAAAATGTTCACTACACGGAGTGTTACAAACAGTAGGATCCCTTATCTGCTGCTTATGTACCCTCACACGGTCGGCTAGTTTGGTCCCTGTTTGGCCAATGTAATTTTCTCCGCATCCATTACAGGTCATGCAATAAATGATGTTTTTAGATTTGCAGTTCATATTAGAGTTGACTTTGAAAACTGTACCGTTTTTAAATGAAATTGTTTGTCCTGTCTGAATATAGGCGCAAGTCCCACATCGAGAATCCTCGCATTTTGAAACCCGAAAAATTTCTTTAGTCGAAGTAAATTTGGCTCTTGTAAGAAGTTTTTTAAGGTTAGGGGGTTGTCGTCTGCTGTAGATAAGATTTTTTTCCTTTATAATATCCTTTAGAATTTTTGACTGATGTAAAATCGGTAAACAATTCCTCGTGGTATCGAAAATATTATGATTTCTAGGATTGTAGGTTACGACAAACGGGATCTCTGTGGAACTGTTTCCGGGTGTTTTCTCCCTGTTGAATTTTCGTAGTTCAGAAATAGGTACTTGTTATGCATTTCGTATGGCTTCAGCCACAAGACCGTCGGGGTATATATATATATATATATATATATATATATATATATATATATATATATATATATATATATATATATATATATATATATATATATTTATAATGAAAGCGCAAAAAAGATTCTACAGTGCTAAAACGTTACATTCGTTTACAATATCTACACAAGAACGGTGCTTGGAGGACATAATTTATTCGTGATCTCGCAAACTCAAGATAAACGCAAGAGGTATGCTGGTATTTTTCGTCAAAACGGAAGAACGTATCACCGTGAGAAATACTGATGACAGATTGAATTACAACGTTCTTGTGATCGGGGTATGTCTTTTTTTAATTGGTCATTTTGATGCCATTTTTTATAAACTATATAAGGCAAATAAGTAACAAATTTCGGAGTCTTTTTTTGGTGTATGAAATATATCTAGAATGCCAAAAGTTTCTCCCAAAAAGGCATTGCAGAAGATATTAATGTCCTCTTTAAAAATATGCCAAATCAACCATATGTATCGGGATTACCTTTTATTAATGATTTAATAACGAATGTCAAGATTTTTTTTTTTTACCAATCCCTTTAAAGTTGTTAAGTATAGAGGAAAGATATGCCAAATAAATTATGACGCCAAGACACTCCTCATGATATACAAGATCTTGTCTCCAAAATGATATTTTCTTGACCTTTTTTTTATAAAGCAGTCTCAATTTTAAAATAATTCTTTGAAATTTTTTTTCTTTATATAATCCAACATCTTATATAATTTCGTAAGGTTCTTTTTCATTGAATTTGGAGATAATTTTGATTTTTTTAAGTCGAGAGTTTCTTTATCGAATATAAATCTTTTTTAACTGCAATGACTATATCTCGCTTTTTGTAGAAATTGTAGAACTCGGTAATACCAGCATCTGATATATATAAGTAGTTATATAATCATTATAATTATAATGTTTATACAGCCTCCACTTATAAATCTTTAATTATTATTGGATTATTCTTTTAATAATTTTTTTGGTTGTGTATCTTTTCTTCAGATTTGCAAGTTGCAAAATCATAAACAACAAATAATAAAAATGTTACATTTAATAAATATATTTATTTATCATTACATATTTTAGAGCCAGGGAGATACGGAACAAAATGAAATGACCACTGTCTAATAGACTCTTCAGACATAAGTTTGGGGACAGTTGTCTATCAAAACGCAACAAAAACACCTGTCATAAAACATCTGGAAATTGTGCAGGCAAATGTCAGTGTAACACCATAACTTTTATACATTTTGTTAAACGCTGATTCCATTAAATATACTTCAACATATCAACAAGTACATTCGCATCGATTGGCGAAAATCAAAACAATATCACGTATATATCACAGAGATTTGTATGCGTAAAGACAAGTAAGGGATACTATGTATTCCATACTACTTCATTTTACAAATCCCTTAAGCATATACAGTAAAACTCAGTTACAGCGAAGTCTGGGTGCTGATGAATAAACTTTGCTTTAACTGTAATTCATAGTTTTCGTATAACAAATTTGTATTAATTTGTAGTAATTCTCTTTGAAGATTTTTTCTACTAATACTAATATTTTGCTTCATAAGACATAAAATAAATATTTTTTGCTTAAAACCTAAAATTATTTGATGGAAATTGAAGATTTTATGTGAAAAAAATAATAAGTTATATATTAAAAAAAAATGTTAAATTGGGTATTCCTAAGTTTTAAATCATTAATCAATTCAGGGAAAACGGTGTTATGTTCATTATTTCGCATCAGTGTGATTCAAAATCAGTTCAATATATCCACAAATTCGTTATAGCAGTTAGAACTTTTTGGATTTGGTCCAAATGTGCTTGGGTATCCATTAAAGTTAATTTAACCTATTTGTTCTATATTTAGTTCGTAATAGACAAGTTTTGCACTATTTGCCAGAATATTAAACTGCGACGGAATTGGTTTTATTTTCAGTTTTGCCAAAACGTAAGACAAGCGTTTTCTTAAACACCATGAAGAATATTGTTAATTTTTATATATATGTCAGAACTGCCAGATCGTTGTAGGACTGCGATGTAAGCACTTATTCTGATTGCTACGGTTTACTTGAAACTAGAGTAGAGATTAACATCGGCGAATTGCCATTTATAAGACCTGAAAAAAGCATTTTGAATGGGTTACTGTAATCTCTCTGAGTTTGTGTTCTCTTGGATGTAAGATCTGCATAAGGCACCTCAAATAGAGCACAAACATAGAGGCGTACCACAGGCAAAAGTGGAGGAATAGCAAGGTTTACGCAGGGATTTTGACTACTACTTGGAGGCAGGACAACGGGATATACCCGTCGACCACAGTTAGTGGTTATAGTAAATAGTAAATACACTGATAAAAAAAAAAATAGCTTTCAAGGTAACCGTTTAGAACCGTTGCAGAATTTATTCAAGAACTTGTACTTGAAAAGTATATAGTATTACACGCTGTTATCTTCAACTCAACATTCAGGTATATCGAAGACGTATGCCATTCTTATGTCTATATAAAAAATATCCCAATGAACTTGGAAGATTGTGTTTGCTGAGTGTGTGTTGTATCGACCACAGAACTTACAAAAGGATGGCTTTAATCGAGATTGTTGATATCCCTATTTTACCAACTTGTTTGTCAGTACCTTGTCTCGCCTTAAAACTGTTCATATGTAAATCATACCCTTGCGCATCGAATGAACTGAGAGACAAAAATGCCATATGAAGGTGATAGATGTATATTGCTACATAAGTATGAAAAGCTGACTTAAGAAAGAATGAGGCATATGACACAGACTCTGTGGTATCTTTTATTTCAAGTTCATTAGAATACATTTGTATATCGAGTCGACGTAAGTATGGAAGTAAAAATTGTTTATTGATAATACGTCAACGATATACCAGAAAGTTGTCTAAGCATATACTATTGGGTTATTAAAACAGGACCATTAACCGTCTCGATTTAAATAAAAAAAAAACGTTTATGTAAGCTCTTTGGTCGATACAACGACCTTGTCAGCAAATATAATCTTCCACTTGGTTGCATGCTGACTGACTGGCGTTTTTCATTGCTAGACCACACTTAATTAATTAATTGTTTAAGTACTTTTTCGTTTTTACCGATTATGAGAGAAGCACACGGCGGGTGTGACTTGTCAGCAGAGGGAGTTCAATCCTCCATGGCATCTGATCCTACCTCTTTTCTTTTTTAGAGGCCAATATTTGCTCTGCTTCTAATTTGTAATTTTCCTTTGGACTTTGACCACTGTTTGTTATCACCTCATGTCATTTTTTAATGATTAACTTTGTGATATAACTTGAGATTAGAATCTATAATTTAATTCAGTTATAAATTTGTATTAAATTTCTGGAAAAAAAATACTGCTATCTACAGATAAACACGTTAATTTATTTACTTTGAAAAAATCAAGAAACGTACTATTTTTAAAGTCTGAAGGATATATTTCAAACAAAATTTTATGCGACGTTTTACCCTAACATAACTTCTCACTTCCACTTAAAATATCCCATTATGAGTTTTTCAAAAGTGTAATACGGGGGAATTTAGCAGCCAATATTATGAGGAATACCTTTAGGTAATTCCGGGTAGTCGTTGCCTGGTGTTAGTTACACAGGATGAATGACCATCTTTAAGTTCTCCTTAAAGATAGCTTAAAGATGCTTAAAGGTAGCTTAAAGACGATCTTTAAGCCACCTTTAAGCTATATGTGTTGCTTAAAGTTGGCTTAAAGAAAGCGTAAAGATGGCTTAAAGGCAGCTTAAAGACCATCTTTAAGCCACCTTTTAGCCACCTTTAAGGACAACTTATAGGTCCTTAATGTCCAAACTTCTTTAAGCCACATTTAAGCTACCTTTAAGCCACCTTTAAGCAATTAAAAAATCGTTTAATTCAGTATTGTGCGTAATTTACCAACAAAATATATTAACTATAAGATGATGATAGAAAAAGTATTAAAAACGGTTTTTGTTCTAGAAAATCAAATGAAAAAAAAATAATCAAAACGCCCAAGACGAGGATTGAACCCGGGACCCGCCGTTTACCAGCATCACCTCACTTCCTCTGCGCCACGGCAACCTACACATTTAGGGAGGTTTTTAAATCTTATATATCAGTGGATATTGGATCGCTGTATTCAATGTGTATTTTTTACTTGAAAATATTTTGATTTCCATTCAAATTGTAACTATCAATCATATCTAATTTATAAATTACATGCATGCATATATTTAGAATGGAATATGGAACTTGATCTTCAGTGAAAAAAAAATTTGTTACCTTAATGGAAACCGTTAGGCTTACTAAGTAAATAAATTTAAACCGAGTAGATAAATTCTAATTCATAGCTAAACGAAATGCAAGGATGGAGATGAAATCATTTCTTTTAAATACATTGAAACTTTTAGGGTATTAGTTCTACGCAATTTTCCCGGTTTTCATGATCACGGCGCCGTTCCAGTATGTTTTAAACATTTAATTGTATACATGATTTTTAGACTATCAATTCTATAACAAACAATATTACAAATATTACCAATTACCGGTGACGTATTTACTGCATGTGGCAATTGCAAATGATTTATACATATACTTGTATATACAATTGTATGATGTACCAGGTTGGGTATGTGGCATATTTACTCTTATTCATATATTTAAACAATTAACCCCTATTTATGATCACCGGTACAGGAATTGATTAGCCTCTAGATTTTACTCTTACATACATGTATCTTTAATTTGTAGACGTAACATTTTGAAAACCCAGAGTTAGGAAATAATACTTTAAAAATAAATTACAAATGTAAATAAACTTTTATTCACTAGACTTATATATCGAATACACGTATATGCTAAGATTTCAACGCCTTTAGAAACCCTGACTTGCACCTGGGCATACGACACACCTGTTGTGTATATCTTGTATATTCTGTGTTAGTTTCAGGGGTTTTCTTAAGTTGGACAATCAATAGACTCTAATTAGATATACACAAACGTGCACCGGGCACACGACACAACTGTTGTGTATATCTTGTATATTCTGTGTTAGTTCCAGGGGTTTTCTTAAGTTGGACAAACAATTGACTCTAATTAGATATACACAAACGAACAAAATTATGTCTAGACAAACAAAGCAGTAGGTTCCGGTCACGTGATGAAAGCTGACTGACGGTTTTTTAGACGGCTCCGCAAAAATTGCTCTTTTTTGTCTCTTTAAAACTTTAAAGGCTTACTAAAGGCGCTGAATCCATAAAGGAACAGTAGGAAATCCGGCTGTTGCTGTATTTTGTGTTCTTTAAAGATACTATATTGTGAACTGTGAAGTTAAAATATTCGTAGTGAGTACCTACTCATCGGACTGTTTTGTGTTGGAATATGTCGCTGGCTATGGAGGGAAAACAAAAACAAGAAAAAAAGAACGAGAAAACAACAGACAAAAGGTTAGTACAATTGAGTCTGCATTCCGCCCCATCGTCTGTAAAAAACTCAACTGTATCTGACAAAAGACCGTCAAAATTACAGCGCACGAGTAGTTCAGATACGGAGGGCCACGCCACTGATATTTCCGATGAATTGAAACTCATACACCAAAGTTTGTCAGAAATCAGAACATCAATGGTTAAAAACGACGATATTAAAAGCATTGTTACGACGATTGTGTCCGAAATCAAGGGAGAAATAAAAAATGAAATCATCAAAGAAGTAAAAGAAGCGCTTACAGAGGAACTCACGTCTACCGTTACGGCCAAGGTGAGAAACGAGTTTGATAGTAAGATCGACACAAAAGCTAAAGAATTTGAATCTTGCACCAAAGACATTTCAGAGGGAATGAATATGGATCTAGACGCATTAATGAAAGAGAAATTCCACGAACATCTGAAAGAACTGCGATCTTTAAAAGATAATTTGAAGCGGTATCAAACTTTAACAGAAACTGCATATACATTAGCGAATCAAAACCAGCAGTATTCCCAAAAGAACAATATTAAGTTCATAGGATGGAAGGAGAAAGGACAGGAAAATCTCCGAGAGGATCTCTGCGCAATTATGAAAGACACAGTAGGAGTGATCATCGACCCTGCCGACATCTTGGAAATCCATCGGATCCCGGGGGAACGTGGAAAAACTCGGCCTGTCATCGCCAAATTCAAAAACACAGAGGCAAAAGTTAATTTGATTAAACACAGATCAAATCAAGAAGTAAAAAAGAACTTTATTATGTTTGATCATATCACTCAACAAAATTCACAACTTCTTCGGCGATTAAACGACGACCAGCGAATTGACAGAGCCTGGTACTTCAACGGGAAAACGTTTGCACTGGACCACCAAGGAGTTCGGCACAAATTCGATCTACTGGATTCGGTGGACTTGAAGCTAAAGTAACTCTAAATCCGATATTGCGGGAGCAACAATTCGATCGGGATCGAGGACAAAGAACATTTAATTGATCGGGATCGCCATACCAAATAAATGAACGATAGGTGTGCTTTGTGGTGTGAATGTCTATGTGTGTGTGTGTTTTTGTCAAATAATGGGCTGGTAAGTGGTTACTTGCTGAAATCTAAGTCATTCTCTATTATGTTATTTTGCACTGTTTTTTATTTCATTACTTTCCACGATGCCACAGTCAGATAATATTACAATAGCTACGGTGAACTGTCAGGGGCTTGCAACTCTAAATAAACGTAAAGATGTCATTAATTACTACAAACAAAAACAATACTCGATAATTTGTCTTCAAGATACGCATTTTATACCTGAGCATGAACCATTCATTGAATCTCAGTGGGGATATAAATGTTTCTTTAACTCATACATGTCAAATTCAAGAGGTGTTTGTATACTTTTTAATAACAACTTTGAATTCAAAGTCCTCAGAGAAAGGAAAGACACAGATGGTAACTTACTTGCATTGGATCTAATCATTGAAGAAAACAAGGTAACACTTATAAATATATATGGGCCTAATATGGACACCCCTAGTTTTTATGAAAATATTAGGGATATTTTTCTAGATTTTGATAATGATTATTTTATACTATGTGGTGATTTTAATTTAACTCTAAATCCTTCTCTTGACACTTTTAATTACACAGGAGTTAATAACCCTAAGGCTCGTAGTAAAGTTTTAGAAATTATGGAAGATTTGCAACTTATCGATTATTATAGAGTTCTGAATCCAGATAAAAAAGTCTACACTTGGCGCAAGAAAAATCCATTGAAACAAGGCCGCCTTGATATTTTTCTTATTTCTCATAGTTTGTCAAATTTAGTTGAAAACTGCTCTATTAAACCGGGTTACAGGTCTGATCACTCCATGTTTTGCTTGAGTTAAAATTTAATCCTTTCACCAAAGGACGTGGGCTTTGGAAGTTTAATAATGCTCTTTTGTCGGACAAAGAATATGTGGTAAAAGTAAAAGATATTATTCAGTCAGTTAGTAGCCAATATCTAGACAATGTAGAGAGTGGTAATTTTCAATGTAAAAGTGGTATTGACGAAAGTCTTTTCTTTGAGGTGTTAATGATGGAAATAAGGGGGGCAACTATTTCTTATTCAACATATAGAAAAAAGGTCAGAAACAACACTGAAGAAAAGCTTATTCAGGAGATAGAGTATATTGAATCAAATTCTACTGTTGATATTAATACTTTGGATGAAAAAAAAAGTGCTTTGGAAAAACTACGCAAGGAAAAGTTACTTGGGCATATGGTTAGGTCTCGTGCCCAATGGTTGGAGGAAGGCGAAAAACCTTCAAAATATTTTTGCAATTTGGAATCTAGAAATTATTTAAATAAAACAATAAAAAAAATTGAAGCTGAGGATATTGGAACGCTACATGAACAAGGAGAAATACTAGATTATGTTAAGAAGTACTATGAAAAATTATATGCAAGTGTGGATACAAATTTGGTAAAGATTGATTTAGATAATATTATTTCTAATTACAATTCACCCAAGTTAGAAAAGGAGTTGTCAAATGGTTTAGAAGAGGCTTTCTTAGAAAAAGAGGTATTGAATGTCATAAAACATATGAAGAACAACAAATCTCCTGGAAGTGATGGGTACACTGCTGAATTTTTTAAATTTTTTTGGAAAGATATTAAAAATTTTGTTGTACGAGCCATTAACTGTATATTTCTGAGGAAGGAACTCCCCATCTCACAGAGGCTTGGAATTATTTCATGCTTGCCTAAAGGTGATAAACCTAGACAGTTTTTAAAAAACTGGCGACCAATCACTCTTTTGAATGTTTTGTATAAGATTATTTCAGGGTGTGTTAGTTTCAGAATCAGGAAAGTTTTGGATTATTTAATATCTGATACACAGTCTGGATTTATCAAGGGAAGGTACATTGGAGAGAATACTAGATTTATATTTGACCTTTTATCTTATACTGAGTTCAAAAACATACCTGGTCTTTTAGTACTTAGAGATTTTGAAAAGGCGTTTGATTCTATGTCATGGTCATTCATATACCAAGTCCTTAAATATTTTGGCTTCGGGGAGAATATTATTCAGTGGATTAAGATTTTAAATACAAACTTCCATGCTGCTATTTTACAGTGCGGCCATTTATCACAACAGTTTGTTGTACAAAGGGGATGTAGGCAAGGAGACCCTGTTGCTCCATATTTATTCATCATGTGTGCAGAAATCCTAGCAATAATGATTAAACAAAACAAAGACATTAAAGGTATATTTATTAACGATAATGAACATAAGATATCACAATATGCAGATGACACTTCACTAGCCCTTGATGGTTCACCCAAATCTCTTTTTGCAGCTCTAGAAACCATAGAATTTTTTTCTAGTTTTTCTGGTCTTAAAATAAATACATCTAGGACAAAGATTATTTGGATTGGATCAAAAAAATTTTCAGATCAGGTCTATCATCACACAAGATGGAAATTGGATTGGGGGTCAACAACATTTAACGCTTTAGGTATTCAGTTCTCGGTAGATCTTCATAATATTGTCGATATTAATTATAATTTACTAATTCCCAAAATTATAGCTATGGTCCAGCAATGGAAACGACGAGTTCTTACTCCCATTGGTAGAATTACTGTTATTAAAAGTTTGCTCATTCCAAAACTAAATCATTTATTCATATCACTACCAAATCCAAAGAAAGAAACAATTTCATACCTTAACAAAACTATTTTTGAATTTTTGTGGAAATCTAAGATTGATAAAGTTAAGAGGTCAGTCATTACTCAGGACTATTCGTCAGGAGGGTTAAAAATGGTTGACATTAACAATTTTATAACATCTCTTAAGTGTTCTTGGATTAAAAGGCTTACAAAAGCACACAAACCTTGGATGGATTTTTTATTTACCATTTATGGAAATGATTTTTTACAGAAATTGTTTGATTTTGGTGATAGTTTTGTAATTGAATGCTTACACAAGGTAAACAATGTTTTTTGGAAAGATGTGTTAAATTCATGGTTATGTTTTATTACTACCTATAAGAATCACCCAAAGGTAAAAGATAATTTTTTAAATACTCCAGTGTGGTATAACTCAAATATACACATAGCAAATAAATATGTTTTTATTAAAGCCTGGTACAAGACCGGTGTAAAGGTTATTCAAGATTTTTATGATGAAAATTGTAATTTTTTAGATATTGAGGAATTTAAATGTAAATACAGTCTCAAGGTTCTATGTACAATGCAATACAATAGTGTAAAAACAGCAATTTTTAAGTTTTTCAAAATGTCTAATATTGACAGGACTTTTGTTAAAAGAAATCCTAATCCATGTATACCATTTTTTTTCCAAACAGTTATACCCCATGAAAAGTGTACAAAAATTATTTATAATGTTTTGAATGAAAATGTAGTTGTTCCAATTGCTGTAACCAAATGGAAAACAGATCTAACGGATTATAATGTTGAAGATCTTACTATATGTGACATTTTTAAGATTTGTTTTAATACTACCAAAGATTCTTCTGTACAATGGCTTCAATTTAGAATTTTACACAAAATTCTTCCAGTTGGCTTCTACCTTAAAAAAATTAATGTCAAAACTACTGACATATGTGGGTTCTGTAAAAGTAATGTTGAAACTATTATACATGTTTTTATTTCTTGTGAGAAAATACATACCCTGTGGAGTGAACTTAGTTTATACATTTACAGAAAGACCTCTGAAAGAGTCGGATTTAATATGTCTAATATTATACTTGGCCAACTTCCATTGTCGTTTCATAACAAAGTCATTAATTTTATAATTCTTTATATGAAACAATATATATTTTGTTGTCTTATGTCAAATAAGATTCCATGTTTAATTGGTTTCCTTTGTCATTTAAAACTAAAATACAATATTGAAAGATATGCTGCAGTACAAACTTGTAAATTACAATATTTTGAAAAATTATGGGATAGTTGGAAATGTATCTTTGATGCTGACATCTAATCTATTCTCATTATGACTATTTTTTCTATTTCTGTTTTGTCACTTAAACTTTTTTTTTTTTTCTTTTTTCTTTTTATGTAGGCAAGTAACCACTAAATAATACATTTAGGTGTTTTTTCATAAGTGTGGGTGTGTATGTGTGTGTGACTGAATGTCTTTTCTGTATGTTTTTCCTTGAAAAAGAAATAAATTATAAAAAAAAAAAAAAGCAGTAATATCCTGCCCGATATAACAAAGGCAGTTGAGAGTCTTTTCATCTTTAACATGTATCTAGCAGATCTAGAATTAGACCTAGAAATAATTAAAATTGAAGAAAAAAAATACATACCTTCAACCGATTAATAAATTAAATCATGCAGTTTTGGTTCATTATCTTCATTTTGTTTAATAACCGGATGAACTAAGAGAGAGAGAGAGAGAGAGAGAGAGAGAGAGAGAGAGAGAGAGAGAGAGAGAGAGAGAGAGATTTATTTCAACAATTAATTTATAATAGGAAACAGACATACTTAAATATAATTTTATGCATAAATTTAGATGCAGGGACTGCGCTCACCCCCACAATAATTTTAAATAATTTTGAAACCAAAAAAAAAAAAGATTATAAAGAATTTTATAACGGCAATCTGTGTCCATCGGAGCGTTGTTGATGATAGCGATATGTGTTTAATGGAGCGACCATTAAAACCGCCTGGAACCCACCCCCCTTCCTTGGAAATTATATCATCACTCAGATCACCCCTCCCCTCCCTATAAAAGAGCTTTTGCATTTAATATATGTTTTTATTGTTCAGTTTGATTAAACTGGACTTAAAGGGAACTTAAAGATGGTTTAAAGACAATTTAAAAGGGAGCGTAAATGCCACTTAAAGATGCTTAAAGGTAGCTTAAAGATGGCTTAAATGTGACTTAAAGAAGTTTGGACATTAAGGACCTATAAGCTCAGCTTAAAGGTGGCTTAAAGGTGGCTTAAAGATTGTATCTCCTTTAAGCCACCTTTACGCCACCTTTAAGCCACCTTTAAGGAATTGCTTAAAGATTGTTTTTCGCCCTGTGCTGACGTTTGGTCATAACTGCATAGACATGTAGTAGCCAGTCATATATTCTTCAGATTATGCTTAGCAGACAAGTAAAAATAAAACTTGAGCCTTGTTAACATATTCTCAGCTGCTTGTTTATCTAATCAATTAACTATACGACAATGCAAATAACTGTCAACTGATATTACATTACATATGTACTACATATAAACAAGTATGTCGTCCAATGATGCAGTGGGTGTAATTACTGTCAGCAGCCTTGTGTAACAAAATAGCCCTTGTTACATGTAATTATATAATGGAACACTGGTGATTGGACTTTATATTTTACGTATCCTATAACTTTGACTATACCGATTGGACGTTACATACTATTATTTGAACTATTTTGATTTGACTTTATCATTTAATTTCAGAATCAGTATAGAATGCTTTCGTTAAGTAAATACCTTTATTTAATGTATAGTCCATGTTAATTGAATCACGAATAGTATGTGTCCATCAAAGACTATATTGCTTTAAAGGAAGGTCAGAGAGAGCCAATAGCTACCATGTTTACATATTTATGGGGTATATTGTTTTGAGGTGAGGATCCTTTAATGACCGTAATTAAATCCTTGCTGGTCAGTATGTCTCCAATTTGGACATTATGTTCCCGATTAGTACACAAATATCCTGAGGGGGTAAAGTTTGATGTAAACCAAACAATTACATACATCAATCTGCTAATTGAAGTCAATTAGTCGTTTGATCGGTTCATGTAGATGACAGTAATTGGTCACGATACAGTGACCCACCCCCTAGTAAATATCTGTCGCGACCTTGGTTGACCCTAAGTACACTGATTAGGGGCGGGTTCTTGACTGACCAGCTTGACGCCATCTTGGAGCATCATAGTAACAAGGTGGTGGCGCCCTCTTAATGGGTTTTTCAACACCCAATGAACACTTGTATTACTTTGATAGTTGTTTTCCCCGAATAGTATAAAACTACCAACTTCTCGCAAGTTAAATTAATTCCGACGCTCTTTCGAACTCTCAACATCTCTCTCTGACTTCCCCGAATTGGGACTGTGTATCTAGTTTGCTTTTTGTCGAATAAAACCACTATACGATCACTTAAGACTTTTACTTAACGTGTACACTACTTACGTAAGATACGCGTGGTAGTGTTATACTTGATGTATGGAGGTCATCGATACAAAGTAACAACGAAGCAGACTAAAGCTTGTCTAGCAAAAGTCAGAAAAACAACAGCAGAAAAATATTAATTATAAAAACGTTGTACCAACTGGCTGTAATGGGATATTACATAGTGGAATATATATACCTAGCTTTATGAGTGTATAATTAGGAAATAAACGGAAAGTTCAAACTTTAACCCGGGATATAAACTTGGTTGGTGACTTATTCTGTGTAGATGATTTGATCACGTACCAACCAAGTTAATATCCTAGTGAACTTTTTAACATCGCTTTTTATTACTTATATTTAAATTTGACAGTGGCAATATGTTCAGAATCATTAATATAACAGTGTTATTACATTTACAATATTGCAACTGTCCCGTCAAACGATAAGCGCGTGCGATAACCATTGTGATGTCATTAAACAGTTCACATAGAATTAAACGTGTTCACTGTTTTAAAGTAAAGCCAATGGTTGACTAATGACAATGTCAAAAACTTTGACCAACTACATTTTTTTAATTTAATCATTATGTCCCCATTGATAATTTGCCAAATAGTATTTTAAAAGGTTATCCTACCAACCCCATTCCAACAGAGTTATCAAAACAGCACACATACTGAACACTTATCTGAAAACTGTTTACTTCTTCTGTTTTATCTCTTTTTACAATAAGAAGAAACTAAATTATGTAGATAATAGTCTTGCGATCATGAATTTGTTTTTATATTTATCGCTCACATGGTCATATAATTTATAGACCCACAAAACTTTTTCAAGTGACTTCCAATACTTAGAACCTTTAGGGGTTATTCACTTAGTACTTGGTATTGAGTAATAACCAGGCATTTACTGCTATTTAGGTTTTAATAGAATAGTTCGGTTTTTGATAAAATTCTTGAGTCATAATTATGATAATGAAAACAAGACAATATAGACTGCTTTCTGTATGAAAAAAAAATTGCATTATTATATCCCTGTAAGACAGATACTACATGTATATAACTCTATACAAAAAAAGTCTAGCATTTTGACTATTGGACTGGAACTGTTGGATTGGAACTGTTAAAATCGACTGTTAAAAAAGACTGTTGACCGGTGACGTTACATTCCTCGAAAACGTGTTTTGGTTAGAAGTGGTATAACAATACAGTTGCTGACTGGGGTCAAGCGCAACAGTTTATCTGTCGGACCAGCTCGCAAACTGTTGCCAAAGGTCGAATAAAAAATTGTATTGTTTCAATGCAGATATAGAGGACAAGAGTTTTATAGTTTTTCTCCCGTGTAAAGGCGCGCAGTAGTTATGGTTATCGTCATCTATTCTACAAACCGAAGTCTTTCGATTTTTAAAGTAATCTTATAACATGGTGTAACAATGTATTGTAAAATTTCAAATTACTATCATGCAAATGTTTTTTATGAAAGTGTACATCTACTTATTAGTTCATATCGATCACAAAATATAGGAAGGATTCTAGATAGTATTTCCTGCTCAGGAAAATCCTTAAACAAATTGTTTTCATCAGACCAGGAAGTTGTGTACAACAACAACCACATGTTTGAAAAATATGGAGGATTATGTACATATGTTTACAATGCTTATGATTGGTGTCCATGTGAGTTTAAGCTCTATTACCGTGGACCCTTACATGTGTGGGTAAGGTAATATGAGTGACTTTTAAAAATCGACAGCAAGTTAATTAGTTTGGATTTTTAAAATTATTTTCTCTCTTGATTTAGAGTTGGTATATGCTGCCCTGATTATAAACTTGACGGAGATCGATGTATAGGTATTTCATTTTGAACAATTTATACAAAACTATTGAATTTGTTCAAAATAATGCTTCAAAAAACAGTATATTAATTTTTTAAAGTATGTCCAATTGGAAGACATGGCAAAAATTGCAGCAAACTCTGTACTGATGGATTTTACGGACAAAAGTGTAAGAACAATTGCCCATCAGATTGTACCAACACCTGCAATAAAGTCTCTGGTGCTTGTTCAGGCCATGGTCAAGGTAACATCATACATTTTGTCATACTTAATCTTTATTATTACGCACTCTCTTAGCAAATATCTAACATTATATAAATCTATCGACTAAATAAATTTGATTTTTAATGTAAAGATTGCAGGCTGATTTCCTTTTATAATTTACAGTACGTAACTATGGGTGCTCTTTATAATATTTGCACTGTAATATTGAATTTATCTTCAAAATTGTGTGGATTTATTTTCATAGGCAACAATACGACAGGTTACACTAAAGGTAATACAACGACGACTGATTTTGAGAAAAAATTAGCAAACTTTTTGGAAGAAAACATGTGGATGATAATTGGAGTAACATCAATATTTGTTTCTTTTTCCTGCATCGGGGCCATAGTATACTGCAAAATCTGGTATCTATCTATCTATCTATCTATCTATCTATCTATCTATCTATCTATCTATCTATCTATCTATCTATCTATCTATCTATCTATCTATCTTTATTATTCCTTACAATTGCTATATCTATCTATCTATCTATCTATCTATCTATCTATCTATCTATCTATCTATCTATCTATCTATCTATCTATCTATCTATCTATCTATCTAGGTTCTATAAAAAAATTAAATTGTTCTTTCGTTATTTTGGTTCTTAAAAAAAAACTTAAATTATTCTTTCGTTATTTTGATTAATAATTATTTATTAATCAATCAAACAAACTCACATTTCAGTAAACGTAAGAAAGGAGAAGTCACAACAACATGTAGGTACTATATTCAAAATTAAAACTAAAATTCAACTTGTAATAATAGTTTTATGATGTATAAGTCGCATTATACTATTGTGTGTTTTGGGTTATCAATTTTTAAAATAATATTGGTAATTTTTTTTTATTATTTTACAGTCCAATCATCAGATCAGAACTCACAACAGTTAAACGATTTAAGATATGAAAGCGATAGCGTTTTTCGCAACAATTCATCTACCTTACAACCCCCTCCTAGAATTCATGAAAATAACACGCAAGGGGGAGATAATGCAGCCACGCTGCCAGAATGTGAATACAGCAAATCCAAAAAGCGTTATAGTCTCGTTCGAAAACTAACTATCTCGCGGGAAATAACGTCACACTCAGAGTACAGCGATGACAATGATGAATTGTATGATAGTGATGAATTTGACGATAGTTTTGATGTTTGTAAAAATGTTCAAATTTCAGATCTTCCAAAGAAAGATTCCTTTAAAACGTTTCAATCCGAAAATATAAAATCAAAGGAAGCTTATGGAAAAGTGTGGCTTTAACAATATCTATGGACTAGCAATTTATAACAATTTCAAAGAAACAAACTTATTTTATGTGAAATGTTTTTTAACAGTGGTTATGTAATAAATGTTACAAGTAAAGAAAAACATCAAGCATTATAAACAAAAAGTGAAAGAATAAAATGAAATTCTAAAGATAAGATATGAACGTCAACTTTGAAGTCTTAGTTATGATGTTTTTAAACGAATGTACAAAAAAGAACCAAAACTATCACTTTTCTGTATATTTGGTCATATGCATTCATGAAAAAAATGACAATAGCAAACTGTCAAATATCTTTAATAATCCATAAAAAGAAATACAAATTCAAAGCAGAGCAACACGAACCTCTAAAAAGATAGAGGTAGGATCAGGTGCCTTAGAAGAGTAATTATCCTCTGCTGACCGGTCACAACTACCGTGCTCTTTGTCGTAACATGATAACATGATGCATTTATGAAGAAAAAAAGCAGCAAAAGCACGACAAGAGCAACACTCTTCCTAAGATTATCTCGGATTTCTAAAATTTACAATCAAATTTTATTAGATATTAAAGGCAAAGATTAGAGTAGTAAATATGTATTACCACCAGGATAAAACAAAATATCTAGCCATCGTTGAAGCCGTGTATCTAAATATCAAGGATTTTCAAAAATTGTGTTGGCTTGATGATATCAATTGAAAATAATTGTGTGTAATTAATTTTTTTGAAATTTCGTAGAATTCATAAGACCATTTTGGTTGGTATATAATTAAATACAAATTAATGAGACAAATAGAAAGAAGTCATGTTTGATCATTGATTTATTTGATTATCTAGTCCAAATTAGAATGTTGTGCTATGTTTTGTATTCAACACGAACATTTACAAGGAGAGTGTTTTAATTTGAGTATACACTTTAGATTTGAACAATAAACAACCATATGCAACTTGTGGTCATTCAGATATGTTTTTACATTGCTCGTTATCAAACTTTAGGTCGACGCCGCCAAATATACTTGATAACAATTAGAAATTACTTAGGAAGAAGGAAATGTTGCTAGAGCGTATTATAACCCGCTGTTAAACATGTTACAAAGGAGAAATTCTATTTATAAAACTTCTCCTTTGTTAAACTGTATCTTAAATGCATCATTGTATTAAAACTGTGTGTTGCATTCCTTTTTTTATTTCATTTTTGTTTGTAAAATGTTTCAATTTGATATTTTATTCGATATTATATAATTACCACCTAAGGTTTTATGTAAAATTTAAAAAATGAAATAGGACATTATATAAACATTTGAATTTACGCATCTGTTACAATAATCTGATCTTGTTTCGTTCTTCAATCCAAAAAAGAAGAAAAAAAGAAGAAACAGTAAAATATGACATAGTTATTTTAATTTCAAAATACAGATTTTTGGTGTACCTTGAATGCAAGTCATGTATCGACAAAGTACATATAATAATTTCCTTCCAAGATTTAATAAAATCATTAAGCTTTCACATGCAAAGCGTATTCTCAGTATGGAAAGTCGTAGGGTACCCTTAAGTCATTATTTGTATTACATGTAATAAGCAAGATAATAGCATCACGCAACTTCAACCATATTGCACATTTTTTTCATCTATCCAAACAATTTTAATCTAAATTTTGAAAATTATTTTTTGTTACCGCAAATATCATTATTTTTATCATCAGATCAATTTTGTGTCCCGGTTCAAAAGAATGAAAATGTCACCCAATCATATCATTATAGAATATCATTATAGAAACTCCCATAGTAATTGTGCGCGTGTATGTCAACATTTTAATAATCAGAACCAAAAGAGCAATGTTATTTGGTGCAGGCAGGATAACTCTGGTTCAAACTTTACAACAATAATCTTGCAGACAGCGAATCTGCAATATTATCATTGGATGCTTGAAATGAAAACCTTCTTAGTACAAAGACCATTAAGGTACTCCATCCATAACTATCATATTTGTTATCTTATTGCAAGTTTGATTATCGCATAGCCCTTTAACTCCGTCACTACCCTAACTCCGTCACTTTCGGGAAACTCCTCGCCGTTTGAAATTTAGTGCGATTATGACGTCATTTTTTGCATGGCAAAAATCTTCAATCAAATGTTAACAATTTACAACCGTTACATTTAGGAGTGTGTTCAAACATAACAAAATTACACCTTGTTCATTTTATGTAACAATAATTGTGTGAAATCAGCTAACACCTTTTCACGGGTGCACTAAAATAACGATATTTCTGACACGCGGGCCTATTTGATTATTTATCGTGGTCAGTCATTCTAAAACAGGTCAAGATGAAACATTTCACATGTAATTTATTTTTTATTAAGGTTATTAATACATTTTTTCAATCTGCAATATCGTTTATGCACTACACTTGATGATAACGTCAAATCGCTCATGCCGTAATTTTTGCCTTATGCAGGTTATAGATATATACGGTATGTCGGTATTTAGAATATGCTACATTTATTAAAAATGTTATAAATAAATAATATAATCATTAATATACTCATTATTGATATCATATATTTGAAATATGTAAGGACAAAAATCAAACGGCATCCATACATTTTGAAAAGGTCATTTTGATTTTTGTTACAAGGGCCCATTTTTTTTATTCTGGCGATCCGGCATTTCACTTTGATGAAATGATATACAATTTAAATTGTATAGACCGATTTTACTTATTATAACTTGGCCTAGATACAAGTTGAGTTTAAATTAAATTGTTAATGTTTCTTCATTCCCTGCACTGGATGAAAAATCAAGTTTCAGCAAAACTGAAACTATATGGAAACCTTGCTGAAACTTGAAGTTGAAGTTTCATGTATAGTTTCCGCAATGCGGAAACCATTATATCGATTCAGCAAGTATCCGTTAGGTTTCAGTCAGCAGAAACTTTAGTCTAAGATTCCTGATGGTTTCCGCAATGCGGAAACTAAATTTGAATCGTGTGAAAAGTTGTGTAAATTGTTATGGAAATATCAATCAGTTTCAGAACATTTCCGCTAGGTTTCAGTATGCTGAAACTTTAAGTTAAGATTCCCGATGGTTTCCGCAATGCGGAAACTAAATTTGAATTATGTGAAAAGTTGTGTAAATTATTATGGAAATATCAATCAGTTTCAGAACATTTTCGCTAGGTTTCAGTATGCTGAAACTTTAAGTTAAGATTCCAAATGGTTTACGCATTGCTGAAACTATTACTAATATTGATTTGAGTTTAATAGTGATATCATTTATTTTCAACAGGTTTAAGTTTAATTCTAGCCTAATGATAATGAATTCGTACATACTAAAATGTATAGTAAGGTTTCAGCGTGACTGAAACTATATGTATACATGTAAATATCTTCAAATGTGGCAAATAAGGCGATTAAGAACCTTACTAAGTAATTAATTGAATTTGAAAAGAAAAACTGATGTCTGATCTTGTTTAATGCATATGATGAAATCATTAATCTTAGGTACTCGGGCACGTGTATACATGTGTATACATTCTTTGTCCAGGTGACCTCCTCTGTGATTTTCCTGTATATTATCATGGAGTGAAATTTCAATGAACTTTAATTCAAGACATTTTGTATAAAACTTCAAATTCACATTCCTTTATTTGTTATCAAATTGCTATAATATCTTTATCACATTTTGTCGTTCAAAACATTAATCCCAAAACATATGTTTACGTAAGGCGTAATTGCTTAATCGTTGTAAATTATTTCTTAACTTTGTGGACTTGATATAATTGACTCACTCAATTTGAAGTTTTACTCCGTGTCATCTGTCACTCATGCTTATAGTGCTAATTACTATTGTTTACTATTCTTATTTATATCATTTGTTCATTATTATCATCAGTGAAGAATTAGGCTTCGGATTGTTCGGGTGTAGTTTTTGGATTTCCAGAATTCACCCTACCGACCTAAAGTTCAAATAAAGTGCTTTTTACCATCTAAAGCATTTTAGTTTTATTGTCGCCGGATATATAGAAACACCATATTTTCCCCGGTGATAGTTTGGTGGAGATATCCTAAGGGTAATTCACCCGGGGCTGCTGCATAAACTTTGTAGCAGTTAGATTCCGTGTACCAACAACAGCGAGTTTCCCCAAGATTATTACATTCAACGTGTCAGAAATGCAATCCAAGAGCAGTGGATTTCCCCGCTCATTTCGACCATCAAACCAGCGTCGTTGCTTTTCGAGTTTCTGGACATCCCCAGGACTTGCACGACTACACTCCAGACCTGGATCCTGTCCAGCATGCTACAGGTGCGGAAATACGTTCACCCGCGGACACCTGTACTCGTGTCCAGCTACACGTTCGGAGTGTTTCGTGTGTGGATTACTTGGCCATTTTGCTAAAATGTGCTTCTACGCAACCATTCCTTGCCATTCTCATCCGCGGAAAACTTACCCGGTGGCGACCAACGACAAAGGTTCGTTCAAAAATGGTTCGGCCAAGGATGGAAGGACCTGCAATCGGACAGTATCGTCTGTAGGATCGACTGATACCCAAGCAGGATCAAAACTCGACCCTACTGTAGGAATTTCTGAGAAAAAGCCTCAAGAAGTTTGTGTTGCAATTGCTGATATTTCGCAATGTAGAATGCACCTTGCACAAACCAAGACCTTAAGCAAACGACGCCGGGACGCGAAAAGAATTAAAGATTATTACAACCGACTGGAACTTGTGAAACAGCTGCCGTTCCAGCACTTGAGTCCAGAAGACATTCAAAAATTATTTAAGCCTGTTGTAATTAAAGACCACATGACAACGTTGAGAAATCAAAATAAAATGCTAAAGAATGTCGTTAGCAATCTAAGCACCGACTGCTACGATTTAGAACAGTGTCTTAAAGACCTAAAGCAAAGACAGACCATCGCTAACCAGAAGATAGCAGTCTTAAACGACATCATCAACTCTCAAGAATACGACATTGCGGCCTTAAGGAAAAACTCAAGTTCAAGAAACCGAATTCACAACACTCCCGCGCCCAGACCAAGGACACCAAAAAATAATCAACGACAATTTTACCAGTCCGTCTACTTCGGTCAAAGGCCGCGTGCACCCAGCAATCCTCATCGGTGAGCTTTGAGACGAGGACGTCTCATTTTCCGGAGCGAGAGGGAATTATCATGGAGTGAAATTTCAATGAACTTTAATTCAAGATATTTTGTATAAAACTTCAAATTCACATTCCTTTATTTGTTATCAAATTGCTATAATATCTTTATCACATTTTGTCTTTCAAAACATTAATCCCAAAACATATGTTTACGTAAGGCGTAATTGCTTAATCGTTGTAAATTAACTCTTAACTTTGTGGACTTGATATAATTGACTCACTCAATTTGAAGTTTTACTCCGTGTCATCTGTCACTCATGCTTATAGTGCTAATTACTATTGTTTACTATTCTTATTTATATCATTTGTTCATTATTATCATCAGTGAAGAATTAGGCTTCGGATTGTTCGGGTGTAGTTTTTGGATTTCCAGAATTCACCCTACCGACCTAAAGTTCAAATAAAGTGCTTTTTACCATCTAAAGCATTTTAGTTTTATTGTCGCCGGATATATAGAAACACCATATTTTCCCCGGTGATAATATTCTGTGTGGATTGCAGGGTTTTTTCTGTCAGGAGTGAACAAAAGACTGTTACATAACATATACACAGTACGAAGCGTGAGTTTATAACTGGAGCCAAGCGGGAATTTTTTTTCGATTTGTGTATACCTGAGTTAGTAAAACTGATAAGTAAATTATAATTATTTAGTAAAATAAATTAATATACCTATTTTGTAAGACTCCTTCTTAAATCATTTAGTTATCATTTGAATGAACCTTGATGTACAGTAACTAATTAAGCAAACAAATTAAGGTAAAGTCGTTTTAAATTTTTACAAATCGTACCAAACATTCGTACAACCTGAAGTTTAGAGCTTATTCATTTCTTTTTTAATACCACGCCAACACATGTACACAGGATTTTTTTTTTAAAATTCTACAGTTGATAATAACAAGTAAAACCCACTTGGAGTTTGAGTCTAATATAATAATTGTTTAATTATTTACATGCATTTCAGACTTTACTACATGTATGACTGTATCATGATTCACTGGCGTCGGAAGCAAATTGAAAGTGGGGAGGGGGGGGGGCTAGACTAATCCTCAGAAATATTAAGGAAAACCCCTAAAAAACCCTAATTCCCAAAATCATGAAAATCCTAATCCGTGGTGGGGGGGGGGGGGGGGGGGATATACCTATACTTTATACTTCCGAAAATAAATTTCCCTATCCAATTTTTTTCCCCCAAAATCAGGAAATTCGGGGGGGGGGGGGGGGGGCTAGTATGCCTATTACTCCAACTTCTCAATCTTTCAAGGTAAATTTAGGAACAATTACATTTCCGGCGAGAAAAAGTGGGGGAGGGGTGGGGGGGCTATATGCCTATTGGTTAAGTCTAACTTTGCACTAAGCCCCCAGCCCCCCCCCCCCCCCCCCCGGTTCGACGCCTATGTGATTCGTGCATTTCTATACTTTGTATTTACTTTCTGTACTGTAAACACAGATATTGATACATGTTTATGAAACATGCACATGTTTCTGTTATAAGATATAATAAGCATTATTTATAGTTTTACTGAAGTTATACGTTATATTACAAAATCAGTTTAAAATCCAGCACTAGCCATGTGGTGCACCTGATTTTAATCCCATTTTTAAAATTTGATTATACATTCGTATACATTTGATGTAGAAAGTATACCAAATAATCAAAATTAAATTTTGTTTATATATCAGTCCGACGTGTACGTCTTACTTCCCGGCTTGTTTAACGCGTTTGTATTTTAATTTCATAAGTATTCTTAACGTACTGTTCATCGCATGACCAATCAGTGCACATGTGTAACTGTAAAATAATTGCCATCAATTCATCGTAGTTGTAAATTCACCGTACGGGTGAACGCTGTTAACCGGACCCCGTTAATTGATCGGCATCTAATTATATTTGTGATTTCTGTGTGTTCATGCAGAACCTGCTCTGTGATGAACATTATATTTTCACACCTCTATATTTTGAATAAGAATATGACCGTGCTTAGAATCGCGGTGAAAATTGGACAAGTCAAGACTAACTTGTCAGTAAACTATATATGGCTCTATCATATATATTCAGTTTCGCAAAATCATTAGTACATGTAAATAAAATATAGTTAAAGACAAAATCTGATACATATGTCTCATTAAAACTTGTTTAATTTCATTAAACATTTGTAAACAAACGGTCGGCCATTTTTTTTTTTGGTTAATCACGTGTTACAAATACAACTGTAACAAACACACGCCAATACTTTGTCGTATTTAACCAGGAAATACTGACTCCGACAGTTCTTATTTAAAATAAATATACATGTAAAAAGTATACTATTCGGTAAAAAATGATAATTTTGATTAAACATTATTCATTTTAAACTATCCCAAGATGCACTTTTCCAAGATTTAGCGGGTTCTGATTGGTCAGTATTGGCGCACTTTATGATTCCGAGCGAAGGTTAAAATGGACAAGAAGGTGCTGTTGTAAAATGGAGAATTGAGAAGCATTAATAGCCTCTACAACAAGGAGATAATGCAGGAACGAAGAACTCATGTCAAGGTAACTTAATTCACAATATAGATACTCCCAATAACATTTTCAACGCTCTAATTTATCTCTCATTTGTAAACGAGATCTCGCGCCATCAAATCAAGATGGCGTCATTTTTTCAAACTTGGTTCGGCGTTTTAATTTTTATTACCGTATCTCTTTTAAATATACGTTTTGACCAAGTACGCGCGTTAACCATTAACCAACTTTATATGCATGATAATCAAGATTATCCAGGGTATACACATATATAATTATATAAACGTCCCTAATATATGAATGCTTGGTTGGTAAACAAGACGAACAATGAATCTTTCGCACATTATACAATTTACAAACTCTAAATGTACCGAATTTTTTTTATTTATTAAATCCGGAAAATGAAATCTTTCACGTTTTTCCTTTTCAGCATTGACAGCATACAAAGTCAATGTTTCCAGTGATTAGTTGAATCCTCTGTTCGGTGATTCGGGTGAATGTTTTGACCAGCTGGACGATGTGAACGCAAGGTATTGCTGATTATTTTCACCATTAACTTATACATGTGTTGGATGTTTATAATTTACTGTAATTTTGGGGAAATCCAGGTCTAAATTCTTGAAAAGGAGATTGATGGGGGGGAGGGGGGGGGGGTGAAACACACTTATTGTTGATAAGTTTTTCCATTGTTCAACAAACAATAATTGAATCAAAATGAAAATAACATAGCTTCAAACATAAAATGAAACATTTTAGACCAGATACTACTGTAGTCATTATATGACATAGTTTAAACAGCAACTGGCAACTGCATAGTAGCTTCTGTATTCAGAATTTTATTCAGAATGCTTTTATTACATGTTAGGCTGAATGACTTATGTTTATTGTTTAAAAATCTAAATGAAACTTTATTATTCATGTTTAAGATAAATAGAACAGACATAAAGTACAGCCCAGTTAAAGGAACAAGTTCATCGCAAGAAGAAGAATTTTAATGCTACCACTGTCCAGAACTACTAAGTCTGCTGTAGCCATGATGTGATCATATGAGTGCTTCACCGGTCTGGACAATGCTCGAAAGTCCCCCAAAAAGGCCTATTTCCATAAACTACGACTCGGGTTACATCAACAACAGCCAAGGACACTCCTTATTGATTCGAATGGACACATCTCTACGACCCGACTAAACCTCTGAAGAACAAGACTTTTTAACTGTAAAGTATTCTCATTTCAAAAAACCTATAAACTATAAAAGTACTTTTTTTATATGATCAAATACCAGTATATTACAATGTCTGTCTGTAAGCCAAAATCTTAGAAAATCACATGGTTTTGACTTATTAAATGATTGATTAGACCTTGCAGATATTAACTTTCATTTTCTTAAATAATTTGTTATATTTGCAAATATTGCATAAAATATTAGACTCCATGTAACATATATCCTCAACCTCCAAGTTGATAAGTGTTAACTACTTTTTTTTCCATTTTCTTTGTTTAAACATTTATTGATAACTTAGGTTTTATTTGCAGCAATATATGAAAAATTAAGAAACCAATCTTAAATGTAAAAACACTGCATTAGGAGATGGATGCATGGGTCATAGAAATACACCAAACAATATTCAATTATGTGGTATATGAAATTACATAAATGTAATATAATCAGAATTATCTTGTGTACGATCTGTTACATTGTTGGAACTCTCTTATGTAAGAAGTTGAATAAAGTTAGTTTATCCGGTTATGCAACATGGCTGCATGAGTTATTACATGGTGTCAGAAAATCCGCGTCCATCAGTCAGGAACAATGTCACACAGCGGTATCAAAACTTTACCAGAATTTATTATAGCTGAATCTAACTCTGGAGCGAAAGAATGGGAGGCTTACAAGCGCGACTTTCTTGTGCATTTAGATGCTCTGGGACTGGACGACAAACCCGGTAAGAGGAAAGTAGGATTATTACTAGCTAACATGGGCCGGGAAGCTGTGAAAATCTACGATTCGTTCACATGGGCTCCACAAATAGAAGAGGACAGAGACAACAACATCGAGGCACAACCGGGAGAGAATAAACATGATCTACAGACAGTATTCAAGAAGTTCGATCGTCACTTTGGGGTCCATAACTATCGAAACATTAAAAGGCAAGAATTCTTGAAAACCAGGAGAGGCAAAAATACAATAATGGATTACATATCCGAGCTGAAACGTAAAGCTGAATTTTGTGAGTACGGAGAGCAGAAAGAAGGGTTGATATGTGACATGATAATTAACGGTGTCAATGATATGAAATGTTCAGAGAAGTTAATGGAAATTCCCGCTGGCGAATTAACCCTGGATAGGGTCATTCAAACCTGTCGTCAAGTCGAATTGACCAACGTGCATTTGAAAAATTTGGACGCTGAAAACCCATCAGTAAATTTTGCGAACACAAAACATAACACAAGCTACGAGAAACCAAGGACATTCGGACAACCAGTGCAGCGAGGGCAAAGAGGAGGAAGCAGATACCAAGGTACGCATCCGTATTGTGCAAATTGCAGCAAACATCACATTAAAGGACATTGTCCAGCATTTAACAAGCATTGTGATGCCTGTGGGCAGAAAGGACACTTTAAGCATTCAAACCTATGTCAAAGTCGTTCAGCACCACCAAGAGGTCATCAGAGAAGTCGGAGAAATTTCAGAGGAAGAGGACACCCTCCGCGGCGCTCGCGAGTATATTATGCCGAAGACAATACACCTCATAGCAACTCTGAGCTAGAAGAGATGTTTAATCAGTGCACAGTACAAGATGTGTGGACCGCGAGTACAGATACTAATTTAGAGTCAACCGGTGATTGGAAAGTTACATTTGACATTGGCAACAAGAAATTAACTTTGGACATTGATAGCGGTGCACAGTGCAACATATTATCCAAAACAAGTGCCGAGAAATTTTCGTCCGTTGCTCCGATCACTGATAGTAACGTTATTATCAATGGCGTAAGTTAAAGCATTTGGACAGATAAGCTTACCATGCAAATACAAGGACACAGAAAGACTATTTAGTTTCCAAGTGATTGACAATCCTCGACCCTTACAGTTACTTGGTAGGAAAGACAGCATTCTATTTGGCCTGATTGCAAGAGTTAACAGTGTCAATGTCAGTACCGCTACTGAGCAATTAAGGAAAGACTATGCAGATGTCATTGGACAGGACATTGGATGCCTTCCTGGCGAATACGAAATAAAAATCGACAAAACAGTGGCACCCGTAATTCACGCACCAAGAGCTATTCCAGTAGCTATTCGTGATCAAGTAAAACTTGAGCTTGACAACTTAGTTCGTTGTGGCATCATATCTCCAGTAACAGAACCAACTCCATGGGTCAACAGTATGGTATGTGTGCGGAAGAAAAATGGCCGCGTGCGAATTTGCATAGATCCATCAGATCTCAACAAGGCAATTATGCGTGAACATTATCCAATGAACAGTATTGAAGATATTGTGACAAGATTGCACGGAAGCAAGTATTTTTCAACCTTGGATGCTAACATGGGCTACTATCAGATCAAATTGTCTAAGACCAGTTCTATGTTAACAACATTTAACACACCCTTTGGAAGATACCGATACCTACGTATTCCAATGGGGTTGAAATGTTCCGGTGAAGTTTTTCAGAGGGAGATGGTGACTCATTTTGGCAGCATGGAAGGAGTAGAAATCGTAATAGATGACATATTAGTTCACGGAAAGACCTTGGAAGAGCACACTGACCGACTCAAAAAGGTATTGGAAAAAGCCCGAACCATCGGATTGAAGTTAAACTCAGCCAAGTGTGAACTTGTGAAACCGGAAGTTGACTATGTTGGCCATCGTCTCACAGGAGAAGGCTTGAAACCATCAGCAGGCAGAGTAAAAGAAATTCTTGAGATGAAGGACCCAGAAGACAGAGGGGAACTTGAGACAGTACTTGGTATGTTAGCTTACCTTGCCAAGTTTATTCCAAGACTAAGTGAACTCACAGCTCCGCTACGGAAAATGAAAACAAGTGAAACTTGGAACTGGGACGTTGAATCGAAACAAGCATTCACTAATGTCAAGAAAGCACTAACCTCTACAGATGTCTTGAAGTATTTTGACGTCACTCGACCAGTGACTGTTACCGTTGATGCATCAATGAAAGGCTTAGGAGCAGCGATTTTGCAGGAAAATGGAGTTGTGGCCTATGCATCTCGAGCTCTAACCTCAGCAGAACAGAGATACGCGCAAATCGAGAAAGAGATGTTGGCGGTAGTCTTCGGATGTGAACGTTTCCACAAACTGCTGTATGGGAAGTCTAATGTGACAATAGAAACTGACCATAAACCACTGGAAGCCATCATGAAAAAACCCATTCATACAGCACCAATGAGGATACAAAAAATGATGTTAAGATTACAGCCTTATGAGTTCAATCTCATCTACATTAAAGGCAAAGAAATTGGATTGGCAGACTGTCTGAGCCGACTACCATTAGAGAACAGTGACGAAAGGCTGATAGATGATGAAATGATGGTCATGGTAGCTGAAACCTTATCGTATACAAACCATGAAACACTAGTCGAATTTACGAAGAAAGATCAACAACTACAAATTCTGAAACAAGTTATTTGCCAAGGATGGCCAGAGAGGAAATGTGATGTACCACTTGAGGTCATGCCATTTTGGGACTTTCGTGATGAACTATCTACTTACAATGGACTCATCTATCGTGGGGAGCGTACAGTCATACCGTCAGAACTAAGAACAGTAACATTGAAGACAATCCACAGTTCTCACCAAGGGATCCTTAAGAGCAAACAGAAAGCTAGAGAATTAGTGTTCTGGCCAGGAATGAACAAACAGATTGAAGATGTTGTCAGCAGATGCAGTGCATGTTTAACACATAGAAACAAACCACAAAGGGAACCAATGATGATTCATCCTATACCTTCACTTCCGTGGAGCAAAGTTGGAACCGATTTATTTGAGCTTGATAATCGTCATTTCCTCATCCTAGTTGATTACTACTCAAACTTCATTGAAGTAGCAGAGTTAGAAAGGGACACCAGAGCGAAAACTGTCATAACAAAGATCAAGGAGTGTATTGCTCGTTATGGTATAATGGACATATTAGTGAGTGACAATGGGCCACAGTTTGCATGCCAAGAATTCAAAGAGTTTACAAGAGCATTTGGGATCGACCATGTCACATCATCACCATTACATCCACAATCAAATGGACTTGCAGAAAGATCAGTACAAACAATCAAGAACATCTTAAAGAAATGCACAGAGTCTGGAGATGATATGTACTTAGGGCTACTTGATCTACGCAACACCCCCAGGGATAACGAAATCGGATCACCAATGCAACGTCTTATGTCCAGGCGAGCTAAGACACTGATACCCATCAGTGACACATTGCGAAAGCCGTGCATTATAGAACCAAACCTAGTATCTACTCGTCTTATGGAATACAAACAGAAGCAAAAATTCTATTATGACCAAAGTGCAAAACCAAGACCACAGTGTGAACTTGGAGATTCCATACGCATTCAAACACCTGATGGTTGGAAACCAGCAACCTACGTGTCAGCCTCTGTACATCCACGTTCTCATATTGTTGAAGCTGGCAGTCAGGGAAGAACGTACCGCAGGAACAACTGTAAACTGATGAAGACAAGGGAAGACCCGCATGTGATCCAACCCAAACATGAAGGATTTGCGTCGCCCACTCTTGAAGTTCCGATCCTGAGAAATCCATCGGCAAACCATTTACCACCAGCAAAGCCTAAACCAGCATTACCAGAGGAGAAGCCAAAGGTTGAGCAGAAGTCCGAGCCAGGACAAGCACAAGATACACAGCGAAGATGTACACGTTCCGGACGAGCCGTCACAAAGCCAAAGTACTTATCCGACTATTCCGTGTGATTATCTATTATGTGAAAGGGCATAATAATCCCTAGTCAGTTAAAACTCATTTGTTATGTTAGTTAATTACGTTTAGTTGATGTTACACTAGTCAGTGTATTTCTAGTCATTCTGAAATTTGTCCAGCCTAATTTAGAGTAAGAACAATATTGAACATTGGATCTGATAATATTTATTTGTACAACTCATTTGATTTAACTTAACTATGTATTTCATTCTAATCTCCAATTAACACAATTATAAGCTAAATATAAATCAGAGTGTTGAATTTCATAAAAGGGAGGATGTAATATAATCAGAATTATCTTGTGTACGATCTGTTACATTGTTGGAACTCTCTTATGTAAGAAGTTGAATAAAGTTAGTTTATCCGGTTATGCAACATGGCTGCATGAGTTATTACAATAAAGACAACATATACCCCATGTATTACAATTTTTATATAACAAAATTACTTGGATGGAAAGTTGTTTCCATGTAGGTTTTATTTTAATCTGTGTTATGTAACTAATATTGGAATTAGCTTTTATATCATAAGTAAAATGCTGGTATTGATGAGAATTGTAAGGTGAATGATCTGTGTGATACTTTGTATTTTATACATTCATGCTACAAAAAGCAAGTACATGTACATGTAGTAATACTTGTCATATATAAACAATGTATATTTTACTTCATGTCTTGGATTTAAAAATATTAATGTAGGTAAAGTAGTGAAATGTAGGAAGGTAAACCGTGTGTAAAGAAGAATATTCATCAGGAATGAAGTGTGTTGCAATCAGCATAATTAATTAAATGTGTACATCATATTTTTGCACATGATTTGACAGACTGCTCCATTGTTAGCTTTTTATTGGCCAACAAGCTTTTCATATCTCCCTCTGGGTCATCTATTAAATACTGACAGGCTTATGATATTAAAATCTTATCAGTTGGTACATCATAGGTGGAAATGAAAAGTTCACTTTGGACTTAATGGATTATCAAAAAAATGATATCAAATCCTGTTCTATTGTAAAACATTAGATTATGTAACTAACAAAGAAAAGGTTTATCCCAACTCGTACGTGGGTCACTTTGACCTCATTTTGGAATTTATTGACATATTCAAATCAAATCTGGGTCATACCTCTATAGTCAACTACTATCTTGTAGTGTTTTTGTTTTGTTTTTTTTGAAGATGGATACTTTAGACTTTTCAAAAATATTTTATGGTGTACATATTCATTGTAGTTCAAAACAAATTGAGACAAGTGTATCATGTTCATGTAACAGTGAAGTTTTCTTTGTTTATTCATGTACGTGCAGTTATTTTGTAAAATGCATTCATATTTTTAAAAAAGTAAGATCTTTGTTGCATTTTTAAAGGGAGATTTGATAGGCATTTAATCGAGATGAAAAAAAAATACAAATGTAAAGATTTCTATGGGAGTTTTTTTTCTTGTGCAATTTTATCATTTTTTAAATAAAAGTCCCTAATAAGGGAATTACCATATGGATGTTTCTCCATAATTGTATCTTGGCTGTATTTTATTTATTATTGGAAACAATTTCAGATTTTTGAACAAAATAAATTTGGAACTGTTTGAAATTGTTTTGTTTTTACATAAAGTAGAAACCTTGCTCAGCTTTTGTGAGAGCAAAAATATAAAAAGTTTCAGTAAGTTTCAGTTGCGGAAACCCTTTGTAAACAATATGTTTCCCAATTGTATATGGAGGTTGAAACTATGCAGAAACTTCAAGTTTCAGTAAGTTTCTGTCGCGGAAACCATTTGTATACAATATGTATCCCAAACGTATATGGAGATTGAAACTATGCAGAAACTTCAAGTTTCAGTAAGTTTCCGTTGCGGAAACCATTTGGATTCATGGACAGCCTTAGTTTCAGCATTGCGGAAACTTAATGAAACTTGAAGTTTCCGTGCTGAAACCTGTCGGAAACTTAAAGTAATCTTAAGTTTCCGCAGAGTTTCCAAAGGGTTTCCGCAGCGCTGAAACCAGATATTTCATCCAGTGCTGGCGTTTCATAGATCATGTGGGTGACGGAGTTAGGTTCAAAACTTACGATAGCAAGTGTGATAAACGTCGTATTCAGAGGGCTTATTTGAATAATGATAAAATTATTTTTGTTAATAATTTTATAAATTCTAACGTTTCAGTTTATATTTAGTGATTGCAAATGATAAAAACCGCAAAAAAAAAAAAAAAAAATGCAGAGAAACGTGGAATGTTTTCTGCTTATGGTGAAGGTACTCGGGAATAATATCTTGTCGTGATTTTAAGGGATTTATTAAATAATAAAGATTCATCTTTAGAATTTTTGAAAAGTTTAAATATTAACAAATTTAGCCCATCTTGAAGTTAACATTGAAGTCTATGGAAAAAAAAGTATTTTTGAATATATATTTATTGTACAAATAATTTTCTCACAAATCTCTTTGTGAAAAATTACAAAAGCTTTATTTTCTTTCACAGTGCTGAACAAATCATTATTTGCCGTACATATTTTTAATAATTGATTTTTTTTTAAATTTTTGCAAGGGGCAGACAACTCTTTAAAAAATTAAGTGAAAAAAAGTTCATTTAATCGACTGCAAACATATTTCCGAGTTTGGTTTATGTCGGCCTCATAATAATTCTAAAATAGATATTCAATATAGTTCATATTAATCAAAGTTGTTAAATTCACCTCAGTTATGGATGGACTACCTTAAATGTGACGTCACTCCACGTGAAACTTATGCGGTGTCTGTAAACAAAGGTGTAGGATTAAAACATATTTATAATTTTATGCGTGTTCCTATACACAAACGTGTAAGATTAACAATGAGTGTTATTTATCTGTTTTTTTAAAGCTATACACGCTATAATTTGCGTCAATTTTGAATAAAGGGGAAAATGTATGTGTTTGATTACTGATAAAAGTTACCTTATGCTGTTAGTTATAATGCTCAATTCGATCAGGTAACAAATATATCAAATATTAAACAATATAAAATATTTATTTTCCTGCCAGGAAAGTAATGCCTCCTCGTGAATATTAATCTATCACGTGATATCGACAGCTAAATTTAGCCAACATACCAAAACTTGTAAAGGGTCAACATCTTCATAATTGTGATAGTTTCACAAAGGAAAGGATATTTTCAGTAAAGCATAAATTTGTCCGATATACGAGTACAAACAAAAGAAAAAAATCTGTGAGTAGATATAAATACTGCCTTTAAAAAAATGACGTAGACCTGTGTTTTTCCCCTATGTGCTATTTATAGATCCTATAAGTGTTAATGCAGAGGTAAGGGTATCGTGAATGACAAACGTATTTTACTCATTATACATGTATGTATTTCAAATTAACAACTGTTAAGCATATTAAAAATCAAGTTGGATATTTAATTAGGCAAACAATAACGACTACCTAGTTCTCCGCTGACATGCGCAATGAGGTCGGTTTGCTCTTCCTTTATCAATATTCATAAAAAGGTATATTTTCCTGGCAGGAAAATAAACAATTAAAAATCTATATCTTTGTAACGAGATGGAATTTACCATTGTAATTTACTGATTAAGGATAACTTTTATAAGTAGACAAACACATGCGTTTTCACTGTCATTCAAAATTGACGTACATTTTAGCGTGTATAGCTTTAAAAGATTCATTTGATGAATTACCCCCTCCTCCGACTTCCGATCTGTCGTTGTTTGATACTCTGTACTCTCAAGTATTTTTTATTTAATCATCTAAAATTATCAAACATACAATACATGGTGAAACACAAGGATCATTGATATTAGGCTAGTAACTGTAAGGTCTCTGGTTCTAAACGCCGCGGTAGGCACTAAATGTTGGTGTGGTCTACGGCCTTCCAAATCTCTGTCTTAATATTGAAAAAAAAAATCAGCAATGCAGAAAATTGCCTCCGGATATGACGTTGGTTGGTAACTTCGGGCTATCCAACACTTTTGTAGACAATCTTATTAAGCTCACGTGTAAGAGTAAATTGACAGCATCGCGTTTTTTAAAGTATGGGAGATGGTGTTTGCTAAAAACCCTGACAATCTAAGATATGTATGGAGGGTAATCGTGTTCAAGAATCCACACATGTAAACTTGTAAATCCGAAAATGCAATCGTGTTGATGTATGGGCTGAGTATGAATTGGTGTAATTCTGATTGTGTAACATATAAAACTCGGGCAAAAACATGTAAAAGATTTGACCCAGTTTCTTTGCATGATGCACATTTTGCAACTTTATTGTTTACATTAGTTGATTAAACCTTCAACCATGCACACTTTCAATCCATAGTTTCTGCATTTGTAACCTCAGGCTCGGTAATAGCACATCTAACATGATACAAATTGACAAATGAAAGTCTACAAGTTTGTCGATTTTTGACATGACCTTATGTGGCAATTGCCGTGCTGCAGGAAAAGGCATGCCGTAATCGCCGGTGTAATGAAGAATAATGACCCCCGTAGAATAATGACCGGGGGTCATTTTTCTACGTAGAATAATGACCCCCCTAGCTGAAGAATAATTGGATTTTTCTGAAGAAAAAAGACCCAGGGGTTATTTTTCTTCATGTTAAACATGAAGAAAAATGACCCCCATAAAAAATGACCCCCCCCCCGTAAACATGAATAGAAATTGGTTACCCCGTATCCAAGAAATGACTTTGAAATTACTTAATTTTTCACTCTGTTTAACTGATTTTGAAGTTATAAACACCGAACTTGTAAATAAATCGCTGTATATAGTTTTTCATATTCGTAGCAAGCACACGCAAAACACTCTAACGTTATTGTTAACAGTTACGTTACTTTTCTCGTCGACATACGGCGGGAAATGACGCAAATAAAGAAAAATTCATACACAATGAGGATATTGTGTGATAAGTAACGAACAATAATCATTAAAGAATAATTGTTGTAATGATATAATAATGATAATAATGAAGCAATATTCATTGGTGAATGAATTGTCAATCGAAGAATGATACATGTATATATCTTTATGGAAAAAGACTAAGGGGCAGGTAACGTAGGAATATGAATACTTCTTATTTACATTTCTTGGGGAAAGTGATTTTTTAAAAAATCATTCTGCGTTAGTTTTGTTTTCTTCTACGTAATACATGAACATCAATATTCTAAACATTTGTTGTAATGTTGTTTTGTGATCATGAATAGACTTTATTCTTTTGGAGCAAATTTGTGAAGAGCACTTGACTATAGTAAATCTAAATAGATGATAAACACTGATCGATTATAATAAGAAAAGATTGTTTCTAAAAGCGTTGATAAGAGGTTAGGACCCATGTTAGGGGTTTATATCCCGCTTGATTTTGATCACACGATCTTTATTGTATCCAAAGTTACCAATGCTCATACAAACTATTGAAGCATTAATCATCTTGATATCAACTAAACTAAAGTATGCCGAGGATAAAGTAAAATATATTTTCTGTACGAGTACTCTCAGTACTTTGACGATTTTTCCTTATTGGCCGTTAACCTCTACTGGCGTAATGGCTGCTGTCAGTGCCTACAAATTTCAGCTTGGTTATAATGCCTAACAGTGGAGTAAACTTTTCAAAATTTTGGTTTCATCATTAATTCTGGGTGATGAACTTGTATACCCAGCAGTTTGTACTGTGGAAATCCTCAATGCAAGTATAATTCATGAACAATATGAAAATATAGAAGATGCGACGGCGAAGCGCGAAGATGCGAAGACGAAAGTGCTAAGTTGCGAAGGCGAAGAAGTGATACTACTATTGCTTCTTCGCCTTTGCAACTTCGCACTCTCGCCTTCGAAACTTTGCGCTTTCGCCTTTTTAGCTCACCGAGACGAAGTCAATGGGAGCATATGCTATACCCCCGGCGTCGGCGTCCGGAGCTGGTTAAAGTTTTAGTTGCAGCTCCTGTTTCTAAGCTATTACTTGTCCTTTCTTCACCAAAATTACATGCATGATGCATCTGGACCTACTGAATCTGGTTCCTATAACTTTCAGATGCTGGAGGAGGTTTAGTTTTTGGGAGCAGGTTAAAGTTTTTTTGTTGTATGTGCCCTTTAATAGCAATATCTAAGTTACTGCTGGTCCGTACTTCACCAAACTTGCATGGATGGTGTGTCTTATGATACTGATGCACCTGACAGGCTTGAATGCTGAATCAGAGCCATAGGTTTATGATTCTTGATGAGGTTAATTTTTTGGAACAGGTCACATGTTTTATAGATGATAGCTTGCATAGTTGATTTAACTATATTATAAATGAAACGTAGAGGTTTCTTTAGATGCAGAGCCTGATCTCCGCTAAAAAGGATGCTAGCGAAATCTCCTACCTCACTCAAACCTGCTTGATAGATAGATGTGGTTGTTGTTAAATGATGTAACATGATTCCTATGATATAGTATTGTATGATTTGAAACACTTTTGTTTAATAGGATGCAATATTAATACCACATGTTATATTGTAAAACGTTATATGATACGATAAAATATTGTATCAATTTTTTTTTATATTTTATGATATGATATTGTATCGTGATATTGTTATGTATAGTATTAATTTTTATGATACAATATTATAAAAAAGCGTATCATACGATATTGTATGATATGATATTGGTTTATATGATATATTATCATATCACACGAAATTGTATTTTATGACATTTTAATATATTTTATTGTATCATATGATACAATGTGTATAATATCATTGCATTATATAATATTTTACTTTATCCCATGATATTGTATCATTTGATATGATACAATGTTCTATCAAATTATATTGTATTATATAATACAATATCATATTATGTATCAAATATGATACAGTATCATACAATACAATATCATACTATAATATTTATATTCACTTTCTTTCCCTCAATTAAATTGCATTGGTTAATTTGAGTGATATTTACGCACAGCACAGAGGACCCAATCACCGAATTTGGTGCGTATGAATACATTTAGTATTCCTTTAGTTTTTCTCGAAGAACAGGAACTGACTCTTCTCGCGACTTCAAACCGGATAAGGACCTTTTATTATACTTACGCTGATAAATATTTCATTGATGTAAATATATGTTGACAGTTAAATGAATTCAATTGATTAATTTCTTAGTTTACCAAGAGCAAATTCATTAAATTACAAAAATAAAATTGTGTTATTAGAATTTTAAAAGCTGTGCACTATTTTTGTCAGCATATTTCGGCTGTTCCAGAGGCAATTCCGTTAATTTCGCATAACTCGTTGAATAAGACAGAGCTTTTTAAAAACAAATCATATTTGCGGGAAGGAAATACATGTTTAAAAAACGTAAATATAAGCATTGATTCATTATTTTTTTATAACTGCAACGATGAGTGCTAGCGCGCGTTATACTATTTGTATGCACACACCGTTGCAGTTATGAGACCACATCTTTCAAAAAATAATGATTCAATGCTTAATTATACAATATAATATCATATGTTTCAATGTTATGATGTATTATTGCAATATGATATTGATTCATATAATACTATATTGTATTATGTTTTATGATATTCTATTATTTGATCAAATACAATTATAATGTATAACACAATACAATGTCATATCATACGTTACAATATCATATCTCACAATTTTTTACGGTATTTTATGGTTTTACATGATATATATTGTAGGTATGATAGGATGCAATTTTAATTAAATTTAATTCAACTTAGGTCGAAGTGGCCCTATCGGAACACCATAGATATATGTAAATGTAATTGTTAAGATGATAACCATACCCCGATGCAATACCTCAATATCTTGTTATAACGGAAGGATTGTTATTTTCCAAGATTTACCCCTTCTTTCACTTTAAGTTTATTTGAATATGAATTATAATTTTTGTTACTTTCGGTAAACTGCAGCAGTAAAAATTAAAATTGTGTAAAGACTATTTCACAAATAATAAAAAAATATACTGAAAAACTTTAATCTACAAGGGGGTCATTATTCTACAGGGGTCACTTTTCTTCATGTGGAGTGTGCTCATTTTTATGAAAATGACAGTTATTCTTCAGGGAAAGGGGTCATTTTTCTACGTAGAATAATGACCGGGGGGTCATTTTTCTGCGTAAAATAATGACCGGGGGGTCATTATTCTACGTAGAAAAATGACCCCCGGTCATTATTCTACGGGGGTCATTATTCTTCATTACACCGGAATGGACAAAAAAAACCACATTATATTCAGCTAAACTGTTGCAATAAGCTTGCAATGAACGACACCTTTCCTATCGAAAATTTTGGTATTATTTTTAGAAAAAAAAATTGAGGTATGATTGAAACTGGACCAAACAGGAAGAGGTTCATGTATAACAAGCATTCTGAGAGTATTGAATAAGCAATGCACGTCCCCTACCGGTTTGTAGAAATTTGTGAAAACAATGCACTGTTATGCAGAATAGTATTTCTTAACGTCTCCTGTCTCCCGAATCAACAGACCAACCCGATAACAAACCCGATTGTAATAATACCGAAAAACCTAACTGCAATAATGTAGCCCTCTCCTGTTTTTTTAGTTTTTTTTGTTTTTGTGAGAGGGCTACAACTCCGTAATGGTGCAAGTGCGGGAGTGATTCACTCCCGCAACGATTTTGTCTCAAATAGGTTATAAATGACAATAACATTTGCAATTCTTACCTTATAGTCCATCTATCGGATATTTTTCGTGTATGTCAACAACGAAAGTTGAATTTGTCCGCCATGTTTACTTACCTTGACCGGTTTTATTTTGGGATAGCCAATGAGAATTCAGGAGCGGATGTTGAACTGAATATAGGAATTCCCCTATTTTAAACATAATTAACGCGGTAAATATGAATTTTCCATTATATACCATTTCCTTAAATGATGTTTTAGTGATATAACGAGGTAAGATCGATTATTTACACTGACATTCACGTTATCAAGCCCATCAAAACTCCAAGCGTACATCCCATAAAATCACGCGAGAACTGTCATGGCTGCTGAAAAAGACGACTGGTAAACATGCTGATGTATTTTATCTGGTTTTGATTTATATACGGTTAATTTGTTCAACCTGAATTAAAAAATCATTTTATCTAAAGGAAGTCAGATATAAAATCGATCTTTACAGACCGAAGTCAGCCGCATTAAAAAATTAATTTTGCACCATTACGGAGATCCTTTGGAATTGTAGCCCTCTCAAGTAAACATCAGATATAAAAAATCGGAGAGGGCTACATTATTGCAGCTACGAAAAACCCTGTCGATTAAATTTACAATACAATGCTTGACACTAATTTACAGAACTTATTTTTTTGTTAGAAACAATTCAAGGAATGGTCCAAGTAATGCACGATATTATACCAGAGTCAAGCTAGCCAGCACTAACTCCAACGCACTAACAAAAATTTCATAAAATATTATCGGCTATTTTTCAAGCGTTTTCCGATCCCGATGTTAAACAACTGAAATTAACAGATCGCCCTGCGCCCAAACTTTTGCTCATTAGGTGAGCCCGGATTCCTCGGGGAACGGGTGTACCCTAGAGGATTCCGGCGCCAAATCAGTTTAGATCTCTACATAACAGAAATAATTTGTTTACTTAAGGTCTACTCAGCGCACTGGCGCCAGGAATCCGAATATGAATTTAATTTGGTTAAACCATTTATTTAAATGTATATTGTTTATTCAAGAGATGTGCGTGTGAGTAATTAGAATTTTTGTCGGCCTAGGAACGATGTTAAATACTAGAGCTTAGCACGTTCATTACCTCGTAAATCTCCTTCCTGTTAAACTCGTTGTTTGGTTTAACTTTGAGTTCTGAAACTTCCTTATTTTCTTCATTTGCTTTCCAGAGTATGACCCCTGAATTCGTATCCTGTCACCATGCTTTTATTTTTGACCTTTACTTTCTTCTTGTAACTATATTAAGGATAGTTTTTCATAATAACAATGTTTGACACAAGCAGCAGGTCCTTATGGAGTATGACGATTGTGGTCACTGAAATACTTTCAACACTGTCTGCAAAAGAATGTAACGGGTAAGTTTCAATTGATTATCATGTAATATTAATGAAATGAAGAATAATAAAGACTAGTCTAGCCCATTACATTTTGTAGAAAAACAATAAAAAACAATTTTATTGAGACAATAGTTATATATTAATCAATGTTATAATTTACTTTATTAAAAGTAAATCAACCTTTGCTGTTACCTCAAATGCATAAACGTTTGATCTTGTTGTAAAAAAGAGATACATCTTTAAAATTTAAGGAAAAATACTACTTGCTGCTATAACGAATACTTCGACACAAGCACTGGAAAATGTTTAAGTATGTTTTAGACTATCTATCTATCTATCTATCTATCTATCTATCTATCTATCTATCTATCTATCTATCTATCTATCTATCTATCTATCTATCTATCTATCTATCTATCTATCTATCTATCTATCTATCTATCTATCTATCTATCTATCTATCTATCTATCTATCTATCTATCTTCGCTTTATTCATGTTAAATAACATATTCAACTATAACAATTTAATTGGAGGCAGAACTGTAAAACTTCCCTATGTTATATAATTCGCATACAAGTTCTCTGGGTGAAAGAAATAAGGAAATATTAACTAAATTAGATGTGATTATACGATATACCAATTAATATTATGTACCAGGAAGTATGTGAAGCAACACTTAGGCAAATCTTAATAACAGTTTGTTGCAACACGATTAAAAAAATCAGGTGTATAATGTAAATGCAATAATCTGTAAATTCAATACTAATCTTGAATATTATATCAAATTATCAAACAGTCGTACATCAAGTTTGGTCTTGACGTTCACTGTACAATCACAGAATTTTAATAATTGCGTTCTTCAGTAATTGTTACTGATACAGTGATTGTTTATAGTTTTACAAAGTATATAGATTCTGTATGTACTTACTGTAATGAACCACAACATTAGGGACGTTGAAGAAGCATATATGTTTCTTAATGTGATCCGACTTGTTAAATAAAAAATAAAGCTAGAGTTTACTCTCAAACATATCATTACAGCAGCTGTATGTTACCTAAAAGAGATGACAATGTATCAAAAAAAAATTAAAAAACACAAACACCAAAAAAAAACCAACCCAAAATAACAAATACCCTATCAAGTTGCAGTATTTTGTGATCAATCTCTAAAGTAATACTCGACTATAAAGAATAAAGATGTTAATGAATACATTTGAAATGATAGTTTTCTTCAAAACACTCTTGGCAATGTGGTTGACTGTTCAGGTCCACTTAAGATTGTTAACACATAAAGATTATTAGAGCCCAGTCGCCTCTTGTTTCAGATACTTTGATGAAAAGCCGACATAACAGCTACTTTTACTTATACGTATAGGTTATGCCATTGACTTTGCTTTTACATTAGTAACTCTTACACTACAACACGTTTTATATTCATGACGGTAATTACTCTATCATCTTACACCGTATGTTTAAGTTTGCAGACATGGAAGTATGGGATTGAACTGTGAAACACCCTGTATGTCAGGATTCTATGGTTATCTCTGTTTAACGCCATGTGAGTGTGTAGCTCACCTGTGTGACAAAGAGACTGGGTGTCAGCCACGACAAAATAAGACATGTAAGTTGCTTTTAAAAACAGTTCAAAAAACCAAAATTAAAAGTACAATTTTTATTTTCTTACATAAAAAAATAATACGTACGCTTGATGAACCGTATGAAATAATTATATAATTATAACATTAGTCAAATTCGTGTTAATATGTAAGTTTACTATTTGCGGTTGACAAATGCGACATATATGATTTAATATTATCTTTGAGTAAGTTAACAAAGTTACAAAATGTGTATGACAGAATACCAGATTTATTCAAATCGGTTCGTTATTGTCATTTTCAAAGTGATAAGCATAGCTCAGCGCTTTATTGGCGTTAGACTTCTACTTCCGGTGTATCGAATAACCGGCCCCTATGAGCAGAAATATACATCATTAAAACTGGTTAGGGGACCAGTCTCAGGGGTTTATTCATATAACTGCAAGGGCTTTTGTGAATCGTACGGGCTATCGTGAATTTAATGTACGGGGCTTACATACATCATTGCAGGGGATGTCACGCAGTGATGAGGAAACATGGTACGAATACAGAAGTTGAAATGTTGTATACAATACATATATCTGTTATATACATACAGAAGCTAGGTTAACGCTTGTCAGTACTATCAGTTCATCGATATGTCTTCTACAAGCAAATAGATTAAACTACCAATATTTATCCAACTTTTCAGCAAACGACGTCAGTGATAATGCCACGAAAAATCACGACTGGATAGCAGCTAGCCTCAGTATCATGATGTTAATTGTAGTCAGCATTATTTGTGCAATAGTTTTGTACTTCCGTCGGAAAATAAAGCGGTAATAACGATCAGTTTACACCTTCAAATGACTTATTACCTTTCATATCTTGATGAAAATATTTGATTGTAAATGCATTGTTTTTTGTTATAATATTGCAAACTAATGCATATTTTCTGATTTGTTTAGATATTTGAAACGTTCGGTGAATCTCTGCTTAGGTAATCAGTTTATATTTCAATATTACGTTTTACTATTGTCATACTACCATTGTACTTATATATCAATTCCATTGTTGTATCTAAACATGTTTTTGGGTGATTTTTCTTACTTTAGAAGTTCGAGTTATTAATGTATAGGGAAATAAAATTAAAATCTATGCACATATTTTGTTTTATTACATTTAGGTAAAGAGGCAACAACATCTCAAGAATTTACAATTATTCAACCACAAGATTGCGTTCCGATAGAAATTGTTGACAACGAGAATGATTTATCTCCACATTACGATGACATTCGTTACTCGCAATGTATTCGTAGTAGTAGGTTCAATTCTGGTGACTCACCACTGTGTGGCAATAAAACGGTAGGAAATCTTGTTGAAGCTAAACGTCCACATTTAACGGGGTTCCATAACGCTGATAACAAAGTTGAAGATTACAGTCGCCTGTTATTGAGGAAGAATACGAATACGTGCTTTTTAGTGAAAACAGCTGTAACAGAGGATGAAGGCTATGCTTTCTTACAAAAGAATTACAAAAAAGCAACTGCAGAATCGTCCATTCAAGGACGTCAGTCCCTGTCCAGAATATCAACCATTCACGAAAATGACTCCTAGGGATAAAAAATTAAACACAATTTTCTTTGAATATTTCTAAAGCAAAAATTGAAATGTTAACCCGGTTAAAAACAAAGCAATGCATCATAATTAAATAAAATGAGAGACACTTTGTATTTGAAGATTTGTGAGATGTACGAAATAGACATTTTCACTCTTTTTTTAAGATTCTATGATAGACAAAGTTATTGACCCTAAGTTGTTCAATGAAATTCAAATTGATGATGATAGTACTTTTTTAAAAATCCTTTTTGATACTGTTTATCAATAATATATATGTGTGTTTTTGAAAATGACTGAAAAAACAATCACATATATATACTTTAAAAATAAATCAATAAGCCCCCCCCCCAAAAAAAAAAAAAAAAAAACCCGGAGAAATGTATGTTGCAAAAACGTGATTGATTGAATGTCAAATTCAATGATACCCCTATTGCATCTTATACGCGTGTCTCTTCTTGTTCGCACACGTGGAGGAATACTAGTATATTAAATGAGAGTTCTTCTGACAAAGCCATTGCAATATTGTTTTGTCTCTAGCAACATATGAGAAGTTGTCGACGTACTAAGTTTTAGTCAGTTATTAGTGTTTTGATGTTTTGATTCTGGAGGAATCTCTTACTGTGAACAGTACAATGAACATGTTAGAAAACAAAATTTTTGATTTTATTTTTCACTTGTTGCGAATTTTGTTTTTGTTTTTTATAAAAGAGTGAGTATGTACAGACAATCAACACTTTTAACTCACTTGCCAAGCTATGGTACAAAAAACCCATCAATTATTAAAAAAATCGTTGCCACTATCGCCTGCCGTTTAAAATTCTCAACTGTTCATGTCACAAAAAATGTAATCGAATAAGTAAATAGTTGACCATCACCGTATTTGTTGAAGTTTGTTGAGCGCTAGCTCTAAATGTTTTTTTGATGTGTTTTTCAAAACAACTCAAATGGATAAATCTCTGCAGTTAGCTGCTTATAAAAAATACAAACAATGGCCAGGAAAAAAAATAGGTGCACATGTGCCAAGGAACCTTCAAGGTTAGTTGGAGTGGTCCAAGCAGAGCACGGTTTACGATAGGTTTGTTTCCTTTCAAAATAGTCGTTTATTTACTTAATTTAACCTTTTAAAATGATGTCATAACAATAAAACAGCCATTCTAAGTTCATATTGTTCATCACAGATCGATTGAGTTTCGCACAACAGTTTGATTGATTTTTAAAAATAAAATGCCTTGTTATTTTTTATTCCTAATAACCAATCACTGTAATGGTCAAAAAAGTGAAATTTAGGAACATAATTAAATAAACACCTGTCTGGGGCTTTGCAAATTTTTACTTGTCCTTTACATTCTTTAAATCTATACATAACTATAATTACCCTAATAACGTAACCTTATTACTTTATATTTAAGCATTGAATCATTATTTTTTGAAAGATATAGTCTCATAACTGCAGCGGTGTGTGCATACAAATTGAGAAACGCGCGGTAGCCCACCTCTGCCCGAATAAAAAACTGTCTTATGTTAAAAGCATAAAGTGTTTTGTTATTTTTTAATTTTTATAACGTGTATTTAAAAACATTATTTTTGTAAACTAACATGCCTAGAAATGAAAGTTTGAGTGTGTGTTCTCCACTTATTTGAATGGCACTAGATTACATTTGTTGTAAATCTTCCTTATTTTTCATGTTCAGTATTCATCTCATGGGAATCATCCAAATAATTCACACCATAAGGAAAATTACGCGATGACCCAAAATGATATGTCATAGTTCAGGAAACCCCTTGTATTCGTTACTAGTATTGTTATACTTTCATGTTAAATACTAAAATCTGATTGGTTAAGACGCAGTTAATAATATTTACTATTACCCTCAGCGTTAGCAACGCACTTGGCAACGGGTAACATTAAAAAATGTTACATGCGCGAAAATTATGCGCGTACGGTTAGCTGTAGAATTCACGTTATTCCTATATAAAAGCAGTAAAATTTTCTTAAATTTTTTTAAAAAGACATTCAGTATAACCATATAAATAGTGCCTGTTTGGGAGGATAACAGTTGAAATTGACACCCCTCGAAAACCATTGTCAACCTCCGCTTCGCGTCGGTTGACAATGGTTTTCTCGGGGTGTCAATTTCAACTGTTACACTCCCAAACAGGCACTATTTATATAATGTGTCCGTCAAAAATTAATATGAAATGGATTTGCAAGAGAACTATAACTGAGAACTTAAAATATGCATGTACAAGTTATACCAAAATATATTTTTCTACATGTAGCATATTATAAATACAATATCAGAAAACGTTTGTAAAATAAAAATTACAAATGAAAGCATTGGTTGAAATGTGCAGGATTATGAATTAAAAGTGAGAAAAAAATGTTGATTATAGATTATTATGGCTGTACGAACATATGGCATACGCGGCAAAGGCATTCAGTAAGTTGAATTTGTTATGTTGTTTGTAATTAATTTTATATGGTTTATAAGTGGTCTGTAAATTTTGCATTGGGCAAGATCACTATTTACTGACACGTATAAACTAAATTAGGTAAAAAAAACCTTTGCAACGATTGTGTCTTAGCGATGGCATATAATAAATATAATAATGAGAATCAATTTTTATAACAAAATTAAAAGTTTCAATGTGGGTACCAAAACAAAATACTTGTAGTCTCTTCGCCCACTGAAGCCATACAAATATAAAGAAGTCATAAGTCTCGATGAATTAGTAATATATGTTGTTGATTATCCATTTTATTTCATTCAACTATATGCATATACAAAAGTAATGTGTTTATTTATGTATTGTCAATTAGAGAAGTTAATTATTAGGTATTAGAAAAATTAGGAGTTAATGCACTTGCATTACTGTTTAAATTTTTAAGATCATAAAGAGTCTTTCATATCACAAGTATCAACTTCATGTTTGGGATACTTTTTTTCTCCCTAACAGAAAAGTTATAAGGAAGAAATATGAGAAATCAGGGAGACTGTCATTAATTGATACAGCATAACCTACAGGAATTATGTTATGCAAAGATTCAACCTTTATTAAAATTTTCAAAAGCAAGTTAATAAAAAATAATGCAACTTCTAAAAGTTTTAAAAACTTATACTATCTAATAATTTAAATTTATTACATGTATTCATACAGTTTATAAATGAAATGTTTTGTAATTGTGTTAGCTAAATGACAAATAAAACCATCTTCTGTACTTCTGTGTATTTTGGAGGTATTAGTCCAACCCTATGACCCAATTACAACCGTTGTTGTATAGGATCACTTTAATTTCTAAGATGACTGTAGAAGATGGTTTTTATGATTATTTTAGCATTAAGTTGGCAAAGTTATTAACTAAATACAAATTACCAACTTATTGTAATATCAACACTAAAAGTAATACACATCGGTTGTAATTTTCATTGCACAGTAGGCATGTTGCATCACCGTTATTTTTTTAACCCATCACAAATAAGACAATTGCAAATTATTAATCACAACGTTAACAGTGGTTAACTGGGGCTGTGAAACGTCTTTTGAATGAAATTTTTATCTTTTTAATATATTTGGGGTTAATTTATACGATCGTAAACTCAGAATACAGGGTGACTTCAACTTCTCTTTCGGAGGAATTTCCGGCGAAGTTATCGATCATAAAGCGAGTATTTCGCCAATGTTGATGATGAGGTTAAATAAGGTTTCTATAAAAAAAAAAACTGTGGTAAGAAAAAAATCAGTCGGCGGGATATTACTGGGTCGATCGCGATAGTGGAAACATAGATATTTTTAATTCTAACCTTATGTTATTTTTATTTTTTTCACATAACATATTAAATACTTAAAAGAGAAACTTTACACTAACAAATTCTTGAATATTACTCTTTTCAAACTGTTGTGTGTACTTAAAGCATCGGTGCGTCGTTTAACATCTCTAATGTTTTGTGACTTTCATTAAAATGTATCATGTTAAACTTTTTATCAGAGGAACTCTTTCATCCCATGATGTTAGAATAAACTACAGTTAAAATCATTCACATTTAACTACAAATATTGATTTTTACATGTATATGATAAAAGATGTCAGGGATGACAGTATTGTAAAACATCTGAAGAAAATGAAAGCGCTTATGTTTTACTCGATCTTTGTGTTTTCATTTATTTAAGTTTTATATATATTTCACCGACCACTGAGGTTTTTCTTGGATTTATATATATATATATATATATATATATATATATATATATATATATATATATATATATATATATATATATATATCGGTTGTTCTGCCATTATTCCATATTGTGGTAGGTTTGCTAAAAAATAGTTTTTCTCAAAATAATTTTAAACTTTAAACTTTTTTTCTTCTGCAAACTTAATAATACTTGGAAACGATGACGTGTCAGTCTCATTTAAGGATGTAACGCTATGAAGATCATAAAAACACAATTTCTTAACTCAAGAATGTTGCAAATTTTATTGATAAATGTAGTGGTTCAACAGAAAAAAGTATAAAATCGTCGAATATTTTATCATTTAAGACGCTCAAAGATGTAGACTTAAAACGTTGCTTTAAAGCTCTGAAACAAACCAATTAAAACCTAGTTTGTGTGTTTATATCGTCCCCATAAATCAACTGTATATGAACATAAAACTTTTGCTTTTCAAGTGGACATTTAAGCTAGCTAAGTTGTACATTTGATGCTTTACGCAAATAAATCATTTAACGTTTATCACATTTAGTGCTGCATTTGTGCATACTGGTTTTATATTCAAAATAAGGATGTTTTAATAAAACAGATTAAAATTAGTTCCTGAAAAGCTACAACTGCATATGAACATGAAGACCAGCGTACAACAAAATATACTTTTATGGACGTTCTATATTTCGTTGGTATCAGTCATTTCTTTTAATTCTGGCTGCAGAAGGTAAGAAAATAAGTATCGTCTGTTGTATATTTGGATATTTTAATGGAAATGGACATTGATGGAAACCTAACAACAAAACTTTATGATAAACGAGATGACTTCATTTTTCCTATGGTCAACTTTTCTTACTTATTTTGCAATATACCTTCATCACCTGCATATGGTGTTTTTGTCTCTCAGTTAATTCGATACGTTAGGGCATACTCTTTGTATGAACAATTTCTAAGGCAATGCAAGCTACTGACAAAGGTTGATAAACCAGGACTATCAATAGTCTCGTTTGAAGCCCACTCCTCCTAGGCCCCTGGTCCTACCTCAAACCTTCTGAAGGTCCGTATTGCTCTGCTTTGAATTTGTTTTTCGTTTTATGGATTTTTGAGATAGTTGATGGTTTGTTATTGTCATTTTTTTACGTAGCATGTTTGTGATGTTCAAACATACATTCATGTCATATTATGTCATATGTTATTTTCCAAGTTTCCTGGTAACTTTTTTCAATAAATTATATTTTCACTTTCTGTAACTCAGTTACTCGGCAAAACTCACATTAATGTACTGCTTTTTTCTCTCCAAAAATGTATTTTCGATTTCAACTTTGTTTATATAGTGTTTCCCTTTTTTTTTTTATCGGTAAACAGAGTTCCAGACCTGCTTTGTTGCTACAATGAATTCCAAGATCCAGTCACCAATTCGTGCAAAAGTATGTCTCTTTGCTGTTGTTTACTTTTACCAAAAAAATAATTCATTAATCAAAATGACGACATGCTTTATTTATTAGCATGCGACCCCGGAAGTATAGGGTGGAACTGTCAAGAAAAATGTGTCTCTGGTTACTACGGAGATCTGTGTCGACAACCATGTTTTTGCTTGGCAAAAGACTGTGACCCAGTGATTGGCTGTCCAAGAACAGGTTCCACAGTGAAAGCAATGCTGGACACATCTACAAAACATTATGGTGAATGCCTTGACATTTTTATTAAACTATTTATCAGTAATGATTAGTGTACAAGAAAATTGATTAAATTACTATTTGAAGGTTTACATGTAAAAGACCCACAACGAACAATCAGTATTCGTGAACAGCAGTTCTTCAGTTTACGTTACACAGAAAATCGAAGATCGAACACTTTGGAAATAATCAATACTACCAGGTACAATAGTTGTAAATATATTCTATTCCTGCTTTTTTTCATCATTACCATGTATCGTAAGTAAGCTCTACAAATAAATTAACTTATATCAATTACAGGAAAAGAGAAAATAGCGTAACACAAACACGTATGTGCAACTTTCTAATTATGATCAATAAAAGGATGAACAAAGAACAGACGATATTAAAGCTAACATGAATTCATAAAAGCATTTGGTCGCCTTATTAGTTTCGATCGCTCCAAAACTGCCACTGGGGTATATATACCCGTTGAGAAAGTAACGTGGTTGCTTTTCGATCGAGGCATTCAGGTTGCAAGGACTTCTAAACGCATAAAATACACATTGTAGTAAAAAACTTGAAATAAAGGAAACCAAAATTAATTTTTTTTTTTTTTTTTTTTAAAGATTTTCCAAGGTATTCGCAATAATATTTACAGATAGTGCTGCCTTTGCATGCACATCAAACACGTGTGTCGTTCATACAGAGTGCTTAACGTCTGCATCTTTTTGAAAACCCCGGCGGCACTTCATCCAACACAGTAGATTAACGATAGTAATTTCAACAAAGTAACAACGTAACATCGTATCCATTGGTTTCTACAAGAACGCCCCGTTTTAAAATCCATACGATCACTGACATTGGTCGATTAGCCACAATGTGCGGTTTGTGCATATGCGATTTTACGTCTTCTTTCGTCGTTCATTGGTTATTCATTGTCCGTGTAGTGGTTGTCATATTATTTTTGTTCAAAACGCCTTTTTCTTCCAATGTAACGTGTTCGGGTGTATGGCATACCTGAATGCGGTAAAGCATGAATAGTGCTATTGGCCTTACATAGGGGTTGTGTGGCGATGAGCAGATTAACTAATATGGCGGTAGTCGAAGATAAAAGGGAAATAATGCGTTTTAATGAATTCATGTCAGCTTTAAACAAACGTGTTGATATAAAAGTATCGATATTTCTTATCAAATAGGTACGCCAAGATCCAGCTCTGACACCAGTACACCTAGTCAGGTTTCGATTCTTGTTACAAAATCAACACAGTCTCATGTTTCATATAAAACCAGGTATGGCTGATTTTACAATCAAAGTGTCATTTCGTCGTAATTCTTATGCTTGCTTTGAATTTGTAAAAGTATCTATTATACAGATACATCAAAGAACGGATTTCTTCAAAAGGTAATGTTTTTTTGAAAGCTAATGAATTTATCTAGCTAATGGTAAAACAATACTATTTACTATAGCGAGTGTAACAACCATTATAAAATTCCAAAATGGCAGTGAATGTCACAATAAAAATAAAAACAAATAATTTATTTTTCTTTTCATTTTTTTTAATGAAAAAAATGTTTTGAGACGTTGGCAGTTTGTTATTGTCATTTTTCGTTATAGTTTTCATTTCCCTTTTCATTTTATGAAAGAGATAAGGTTCTTAAAATGTAACAAAATTACCAAATGTTTTGTACACAGTTACAAATCTTAGACAAACCACTGTGAAGGGAAAGCTCCCATTGATAAGAACGTCTCCATTTCACGCCACCGGTACGCTCTCTGTTATATACAAACTTTTCCATTGACAAAGAAAAAACACAACATTGTGCCAAACAATAACGCCAGTGTCATGGTGGTATCTTTGCACTCAAGTGCACTGTCCGAAAAATCGTATATGTCATGTGATAAACCATTGTTACAAACTGTAATCACTTCTCCGTTATTGATATGTTTTTGTCAGGCTATTATTTTTTCTATAGTAAACAGTTTTCCTGTAGTGATACTTGGTACAAATCTACTTGAAATAAAGTTTTTTTTATTTTTTTTTTTTTAGAAAATCATTAAAAAAGAGTTTAAAAAAAATCACTTTTATGGTATTAAAATCCCTGCTTAATTTCTTTTCTTTTCAGAAATACCTTTATTATTTAAGAGTTCTACAGAACTTGTTTGAAAATATTCTATAAAATAATAAGTTCTTTGGAAGGAATTATTTTTTAACTAAGGTTAATGATCCACCACTCAGGTGAGATACACTAATTAAAAAGTTTTATGCGCTGTATCTATTTAACTATTGATTGATAACTTTGGATTTTTGTTTAAACAATTTCCGCCGAATGCACAGTTACCACCTTCCCACTGGTACAAAAATCTGGCACAGTGTTAATTGTTTGCTTAAACAAACTAAATTTAAAAAAACCTTAATAATTATATTTTATAAGCTCTAGTATTTGTTGTTTTAATTGGCAAAGTTGTTTATATTTATTGAAAAGATCATATCAAATTTTACTCTAACCTGATTTTGAATATTTTAGGTAGACAGGAGCCGGACCTCCCCATCAGTAGTATATGGCCGCTTCTAACATTGGTGGTAGTCGCTTTGTTTCTGTTGGTTCTTGGACTAGTAATTATCATCATACTGATAGCGTAAGCTATTCCGTAAAGTATCCTGATTCATTTAGATTCTTAAATCGTTAAGAATGTTAAATTCTTAAGGGCGAAAATATTTTTCATTGTATTTAAAATCTATTAAAAATAGAAAATAAAAATAACAATTTTAACTCACTCAGGTGGTACGTTTTGAAAGGTTCAAGAAAAGATCAACTCCCAAAAGGTATGTGTCTTTTCAAATAAAAACATCTGATACAAAATAGCCTAGAGTCTAGAAAAAAGGCTTCTTCAAAGAATATGCGATCTTCATTTATGATAGGGATAAAGCTGTTTCCATATAGGAGTTCCATGGCTTACAATCAGATGCGGACAACTCTGGATCGTGGATACTCGTCTCTAAGGAGATTTGACCCCCGAACAGCGAATGGGAGACGATCGGGATATATGACCACTAATAGCTTAGAAATGGCCGCGACCAGTACGGTGTAAGCCAAATTAAATGCAAAATATCTGATCGTCTAGGAAATAGGCATTTGTTGATGCTTAGTATTCCAGAAACCTTTTATACTTAAAGAAGAAGAAATTTATTGAAAATATAGCTGATACAATGCTACGTACTATCGTTACGTATAATGTTGTAGTTACGCCTGATTGAGCATCATCTAAAAAAGATATTTAATCAATCCGATCAAATCATATTCATAATACATGCGAGATTCTGGAGTTCCTGTTTTCTAATTCGTTTGTTTAACTTATTACTTGTTTAAAGAATTGTACATTTATTGTGAAAGATGCTTTTTGAAGAAATTGTAAATAATCAAGGTTTGACAAATCATTTGTATGTCACATTTTTTTCTATTGAAAAACGTTGTGCAACATTTTGAATTATTTTCGATCTGTACCATTCTTTACAACAAAACCTATTAAGGCCATGTTAAAACAGTTTCTAAAAAGTTCCATAGAAAAAAGGTGTTCAATAAAAATGTATCTAATCAATAAGAATTGCTTTTTATCTTTCTACAATAAAACACAAATGGTAAATACAAACCAAAATATAAATCATTCTTAAATGAATCTCAATGATGAATAAAAGAAAAATGCAGTATATTTGCTTCTTGCATAGCCAGTATAACAAACACAAATTGCTTGATCATTGGACTATATATTACCTTAGATAAAAACATAATTTAACTTTAAATATGTGAAGGCATATCTATTTGTTTATGTATTCAAACTGTGTAATTCAACTTTGCTTTAAAGACAAAAGAGTTTAGTAAACTATAGCTACTTTACTAAATTATCTTCAAATAGAAACTTTAGTGAAGGGTTATTGGAGAAGTGTGCGCTTTAAATGATGCAGTATATCATGCATACCTATTGAAAATCTTTTGCTATACTAATGAATGTGATTTTAATGATATGCTACAAAATTTCAATGCAGTGCTAAAAGATTTCTATGTCATGATACTAGAAATTGAAATAAAAGGCTTAACGGTAGTACGGTATGCTATGTTATGGTATGCTATAATGTTTTACACAAAAACAACTCCATAAACAGAACAGTTCCAAACATTTCGAAGTAAAATAAAAAGAAGCCAAAGTTAAGCACTAATCTGCAATGTGAACACTGATTCTTTTAAGTAAAAGATGTTATGCTATGGTATGCCATGGTATGATAGGACGAATGAGAATCTATGAGATTGTATGTTATGGTTTGACATTCCAATGCTATGCTTTAATATTTCAATGCTATGCTATGGGGTATGTTGTAAAAGATATGCTTGAACTGATCGTAAATATTGATACGTTTATCACGGCCTTGGTATTACCCTTCATATTACATCAACCAGAGCCACTCCGGCTATAACAAATGCCGAGATCAAATCTGAAATAACCATTTAATACCAAATGTTTGTTTTAAACTAAATAATACCAACATTTTACGAAATATGAATCTGCCCCCTCCGTAAAACAAATTCTGATAAATTCTAAAATTTGGTAATCTCTAATACACTTTTCAAAACGCCACTGAAAACCTCCTGCCGAACTCTAGACTGGTAGTTCGGCCAATTATAAGAACATTCCGATGCTTTTTTGTGTTTTGCAGTTAAAAAAGAATATTACGTACTGACTATTTTAAGAGAAAAACATGAGAACCAAAATAATCGGTTGTGCATGAGCCGCATATTTCCGTGTAATAAATGTATGGTGTAAATGTTAAATGTACTTCCTTGATTTTATACAAATAATGAGGAAAGACTATTTAAACTTCCCTTTTCATGTCCTGCTTGAATACGAATAGTGACAACTTAACTCGAAATATTTTCTGTTTTCTAAATTACCAACCACGACATTTTAACATAGTTCGTTTTCCTTGAGAACTCGTAATGACTTATACATATCAAGTAAAAAGGTAGCAACTGTTGGATATACCACGTCTTGTTCGTGGTTACCACTGACGATATCGAACTTTTATACTGTACACCAACTATTATTCGCGACGACTTTATTTCACGACTAATTTTCCCGACAAAAATAAAAGGCAAATGCTGGCTACGGCAATAAATATTCCCGACAAGGAGGCTCTCAAAAACCTTGCGAAAATTTCTCGCACGCAAATAAAAGTTTGTGTACCGTATTTTGTTGTTGCGTTTTAATTACTTTTTGTGCGATTCAATTTTTATCCATGAATTGATTCAAAAAAATGTACAGAAATAAATGATAACACAAATGGACAGTATTCATGAATTCATATGACATGCTGATACAATGAATATGTTAACGGAAATTTAGAAGAACACAGGTATGAATGATCTAGCTATACTTTCTTTTTATTTTTTCTCTCTCCGTCTGACTCTGCATAACTCTCTATATGTTGTAACCACATTTCATAGCAGGAAGACATATAAATAAAAGTTCGTTATTTCATCAATGGTGGAGGAAATGTAACCAAAATTAAAACACGTCTCTTAAAAAATATACAATATAATTATGTTTGATTGAGATAACATGCTTGAAAAATAGATGAGCTAATTCAAAAGTATGAAATATACGCATAATACTTAGATAAATGTAATATAAGCACAAAACACAGTAGAAACGAGAGAGAGAGAGAGAGAGAGAGAGAGAGAGAGAGAGAGAGAGAGATAGAGAGGGAGAGAGAGAGAGAGAGAGAGAGATTTATGGAATTATGGAATGGTATTTATGGAAACTTGTAGCTAATATCTTTTTTGTCATTTTTCCACATGTTTTATTTCGTGGAACAATGCCTATTATTTCCTTATAAAATAGAGTCGTTAGATTCTTTCACATATATAGCTTTTTTCAAAATACATTTTTCAGTGTAAACATTGGTTTCTTTGGGTTTTTTTTTATCAATAATGACGTAAAAGACCAGGCCTGTCATTGTTGTTGACAATCCTAAAGGAAAATCTGAAACGGAAATAATATACCGAGCTTCAGCTAAAAAGTTCCGTATTCGTATAACAATACATATAGAGTAAATGAGCATTTAAGATAAATGTGCAATCTTCATTATTAAAAAAAAATAATGAGGAAAGATACAGAATTTTCCTCTTCGTGTCATGTTTTAGTAAATCGTACGAATTGTGACAACTTAAATGAATATACTTTTTTAACATGATCTCTGATGCTCGACATATCATCGTTGTTTGTTTCTCCCAAAACTTCCGAATTGCTAATATTTATTCCAAGAAAGAAATTACTGTTAAGACACCATGTCTCGCACGTGGCTTTTATTTGAGATTATTTGCATCTATTTTGCTGTTGTTTTTACGACCCCCTGTAACAGGTTAGTGATTTTCATTATTCATTTACATTTAATTATGCATTTTTCTATTTTCAACATATGAATTCTTTGTCAATGTTTACTGACCAGCAGTAAGGTTTATAAAAAAAATTATATTCTTTAAGGGGTTATACAACATGCTGCTACAATGAATATTTTAACGAAATATCTAAAGAATGTACAGGTATGAATAATTTTGTTACATTTTCGCTGTATTCTTAATCTCTTTTCCTATCTCTGTACATATATCCATATTGGTCTGCATTTCAGCTTTTATGTAAAACTTGCTATTATCGCATATCTTGTAAAAATATATCAATGCCTTGGTCGTCATCGTTAACCTGACCTAGTGCGAAAAGAAAAGCCATCGTTTCCGCAGGTCTAGAGTTCACTCAGTTGCATGAGCTATGGTGAATCAACTGAGCAATTTTCTGTTGTTTTAAGAACCTATATATTTTAGCATCAAGCATCGTACCCGTGACAAATAACTCTTGAGTGTTTTCACAAGACACACCTTATGGAATATATATTAACAAATAAATATGCATTAGAAAACATATAAAATGTTTATCGTATTTATAAAATTATTGAATTTCTTATATGTATTTTGTAAATTATAAACATTAAAATGGAGTAACGAAATCATTTGATATATTTGTGTCAATAAGGTTAAATATCTAAAACATTGTTCTCTAAATAAAATTTATTGTGATCATACTTTTAATGTAACCACCTCCAATTTATCCGATAATTTCATAAAATCACTTTGAAGTTTAAAGAAAAGTTAAATGAAAAGCAATGCTTGACAATCGTTGTAAAAAATTAGATCTTTCAGCGTTCATGACTAAATAATAGCTTAATTTATGTTATTTTATAGTGTTAAATTTGACTTCTTATAGTGCTTTAAAGATCAAGATTAAGGGATTAGCAGAGGACAGAATTCAATACCGCCGGCCATTAAAATTGTTCTGTTGTAGGATTGCTTTTCTTTCTATGCAGTGTATCATACAAAAATAATAAATAAAATTTTTACTCTTTTTTAAAATGGAAGGGAAATTCAGTCATTTGGTATATATAAACAAATTCTGCTTACCTCGGAAATTTGATTAATCATCATGCAATATCAAATTACCAATAAGTCTTTATCAGCAATATTTATGTTATTCATATACGACATTTAAACGTAGAATATCATTCATTAATCAATTTACTTTCTCATGAAGGAACATTGATAATTTATTTGTTTTATATGTATCCTTTATGTTGTAGTCTTAAAGGTGACATACTATGACAAACTTGTTCTGATATATCGGCTGTTTCAAAAACTTTTGCTTTGAACTTTGAACCGCAGCTGTTTTAAAAAAAACCCAAACATATACAACATGTAAACACAGTTGCTGCATGTTCAACTTTCTACACATATATACAATTTGTCCGTCACTGTATTACTGTGAGTTTCACATTTTTGTTAATGAAAAGCAATATTACCAAACTAGGATTATAAATGTTAAAAAAAAATTATGATAAAGGGTTACTAAAAGACAAAAAAAAAAAAAAAAAAACTACGAATACATATTAGATGTATACAAACTCGTATGTTCTGATTTCTACTGTATGTGGTGTGCATACTTAAAATGTACACTTGTGATATATGTTCATAGCTATGATTTTATCATTTTGTTAACTTAGATTATATGATTAAAAACTAACCAACCAATAATAGGATGCGTATGCTTGTTTTGCTATGTTAACCAAGGTTTAACTGTATATCATCATAATTTTTTAAAATAATTTTTGCATCATTATATTCAAAATGGTAATTTTTTATTCTGTATCAAATATTTGTATTTACCCAGCGTATTTCTACATTCACTTGTTGTCAAATATGTAATTTGATGGACCGATTATCTTTTTTTGTTGTTATAATCTTCTTTATTTTGAAAGGGATAAACCAAAACTAAACATGCTTTTTGCTAAATTATAAAAACAATCAAAAAAAATAAATAGAAATATTTTTTATATAAACAGTAATCTGTAAAACGTTTACTTTCGCTGAGAAGATAGAATTTATGGAGGAAAAAATAAATGATAGTGTAAACCCACAAGTACCACTTTTGAAACCCTTTAAACTTCGAATTGATGTTACAAGATTAATTAGTAATTTCTCATTTAATGTAGTGTCAGTTATTTTCAACAAAAATGTTATTTGCTTGATAGCAAGTATTTTGAACGCTGCATGTATAAAGATCTTCACTGGAGAAAGTGAATAAAGACTTCTCTCACATATGTATACATATTGTTTTTTTTTTAATTATATATTTATAACAGGGTGGTTAAATTTCATTAAAACATCTATGTTTTTTAATCAAAGCCACCAAATCTTTCCAAAATTATTTTCTTAAGTTTTTATAAAAAGAAAACGCATGTAAAAAATACAAAATATATTTTACATATCGTTGAAATCTTGATATGTGTTCTAGTAAACTTTTTTCAGTGTGTAAAAATGGAAGCATTGGATGGAATTGTGGAACACCCTGTAAAACAGGATACTATGGTTATCTATTTCAGACGCCATGTGAGTGTAAGGCTCACCTGTGTGATATACAGACCGGGTGTCAGTCATCACAGAATGAGACATGTGAGTGATGCATTAGCTCAAACGAAGTCATGTATCGCTTTTATCGCGAAAGAGAATGAAGATTGAAAAAACCGCTTTTATATATATATATTTTTTTATATTTTGACACATTTACTTTAAAAAATAAAAACATAATTATATGAAATGATTTCTTATGTTAAAGCACCCCTCAAAACTTTGAATACGATATCTACAGCCTTTTCAAAGAACGTTTTCACAGAATCTACAGACCAAAAGGGTATACATGAAAGAAGTGTAAGCGCTGTGAGAAAAAAGCCTATTCAGTCAAATGAAAAACAACCATGGCTTCTTGTGAGCTTTCTTTTGATTGGTTCATTAACAACATTTGTCGTTGGTGGAACATTATTTTATTTAAAAAAGGGGTACAAAACATTTCTATTTACTATAATTTATAATTTATTGATAGCATATTTGCTGAAAGTAAAAAATGACAATTCCACACTTCGTTTATTTTAGATGTATCCGAAGATTTATGGAACTGACTCCAGGTGAAGTATTCTCAGTGGATTAATTTTATTGTACTACAAGCTATCGCATCCTTCTGTTATATATTTTATTGAGTTCATAAAAAATATCGTCCTTACAATATCTAAGCGAAAAACGCATTCTAATAGAGGATTAATAGTAAAACATTTCTTTAAATGACCCATTTTTTCCTAGAGTTTTTGGTGCAGATCTTGTACATTGCATTAACCCACCCTCGTGAATTCAATTCGGCAATCTATCAATTTGTCTTTTAGGAAGACCAATAGGGTTACATCAAGGTTCTAGGACTAACAATTCTCCAAATATTGTTCGCTGTTCGGGTTACGATGACATAAGACTTTCTCAGATGATTCGTAACAGTGATATTAGTGACGATTTTTACTCTACATCGAGTAGGAAGAGAATTACAAGCAATTCAGTAAAAAGTAAACATTTACTGTCAATTATTCATGGTAGTAATCATGAAGACAATGACGATTTTAGTCGTCTGCGGCTTAGGAGGACACAGAGTACTTGCAAAAACATTGCTTTTGAGGATGACGGATATGCTTTCCTGCAATTAAGTATCACCGAACTGAAACCTGACCTTGTTATTCGAAGACACCGATCTCTGCCTTCGATATCAACTATCCAAAATTCTATCTCTCTAGATTCCCAGTATGTAACACGATGTTTGTCAGAGAGCAATATTCCTATTTGAAATTGTTTTATTCAAAGCTTTTTTTGTTCAAATCAGGATGTTGCAAAATATGTCATCGATTGAAACAAAACCATAATGCAGACGATGATATATTTTTATTGCAACGTTCTATACAAAAAAAAACGATGTAAAGTTTTGAAAAAAAGATAACAAATGCCCATGACTTATAAAGTTTACTATTACAACTACTTATTTTAATAAACATTATCATCATATAATTATTATAATTTTGTAATTGTTTGCATTTTGTATCGTTCGAGTTATTTTGCACTAGCGTCACTTTGAGTTTGGTATGTTTACAATTCTTGATACAATGTGTTTACGCTCACTACAATAAATAACTTACTTAAATCAATACTTTTAGGAATTGTTCATTTTTTTTGGTTACATTTTTGTTCTTTCAGAAATAAAGTGTTAACATGCGTTTGAATCAACAACATATTGTGCTGCCTTTGAGGAAGTATATGTTGTTTGAAAACAATCAAGTCTAAGATTGTTTCAACTTTTTATGATTTTGTGAATTGCAATTTTTTTTAATTGCGCCGGTTTAAACTTCGCAATATACGTAGTAAAAGTTTCCTCAATAGAACACAGTATATCTTCCGTGTTGAAACATTGACCAAGATTCACAACATTTTCAATATCACAGGGAAATGGTAATCCTTGAAATCCAAAGGAAATAAAAATCATTTAGTATATTTGTTAATTACAGTTTGCGTTTGTCTTTTAAAAAATCAAAGTATAAAAAACCTTAACTTTATTTATTTTACAACGATTGATAAGCAATTTATAAAACTTATATTAATATCTCTCGTTGGCACGGATGTTTGCGCGAGGAAGTCATTGGTGTGGAAAGAAGCCGAAGTACCAGGAGAAAACCCATGTGTCCAAGCGGGCGACCGCCATACCCTATCCCATACTTACACTGTCGATCACGGGAATCGAACTCGGGTCGCAGTGGCGAAAAGCGCGTGCATTGTCCACTACGCTACTAGTATAGAAATACTGGAAAGTAAAAACAAATGTTTCAATACTGATACGTTTTATAGTTCACCGTTACTCCATTTCTTGGTTGTTCGTGTCCACCAAATGTGTGTCAAATAGTTTGCTTTTATTACATCAAATTGTATAGGAGTTGCAACGTGTTTGCAACGTAAGAATAATTAACCTTCATATGAATAAAAACAAGACATTTATTTCCTCATTGCTCTTTTAAGATAGTTGATATAACATATTTTAAGCAGTTTTATACTTTCCAAGTTGCTCACAAATCTGCTTGCTCATTTGTGTGTTCGTTTGTAAACACTTTTACTTATTATTGTTTAGAAATTCTTATTCTTTAAAGTCGCGATAAGTGAGAACATTAAGTTTATGATTTCACTAATCAGAAGCTACACATCGTTAGGTGCTACGTTGTTGAATAACTTTTATACCTTTTTTTAAAGAAAGTACATTTAGAAGATATTGCTGCATATAAGTAGTATTGACGAAGAACTTTAAATATTTCTGCATTCAAACCTATTAAAACTACTTGAAGATGTATATATACATGTATGCCCATAGATAACAAAAAAGGAAAACCGTAATCAAAATAATTCTGAATAATTAATGATTTATTTCATGGTACTTGGTATTAAGGTTACGTTGCAATGTTATAGACGGAAAAAAGTTATTGATAGCTATAAAGGACACTTAAATCTATGTTTTGTCCTAGAAATTCATAAAACAGAGTTATACTAACTTCCTGTAGTTCAACAAATTATCAAGGGCCTTTTAATGATATTTTGGTTTTATTGCTAAAAAAGGACAAATGCTGTTGCAATGAACATGTCGTTAATGGGATCGGTATTTATCATTATTCAAATTATGTTGATGGTTCCTGCAAAGGAATATAACAGGTCAGTTATTGGTTTTCCATGTACTTTATGAAATAAACAAAAATATTATTTGCAATGCTTTTTAAGTTTTAAAAATCAACTACAATAAATCGATATGTAGAGAAAAATATTTTATAGTAAAATGTATAATATTAACTTTATAATCGGTGACGCATTGTACAACTACAAAAGATTTCATTTATGCATGCTTATCAGTATTATATAAATAGTGCCTGTTTGGGAGGGTAACAGTTGAAATTGACACCCCGAGAAAACCATTGTCAACCAAAGCGAAGCGGAGGTTGACAATGGTTTTCCAGGGGTGTCAATTTCAACTGTTATCCTCCTAAACAGGCACAATTTAATTTGTTATACTGAATGTCTTAGTTATAATGAAAACATCACTGCTTTTAGATAGGAATAACGTGAATTCTAAGGCGAACCGTACGCGCACGATTTTCGCGCATGTAACAATTCATAATGTTACCCGTTGCTAAGTGCGTTGCTAACGCTGATGGTAATAGAACAGATTATGAACTGCGTCTAAACCAATCAGATTTCAGTATTTAACATGAAAATATAACAAATTACATTTATTAAATGTTTCATTACTTTTTTTGGAATATATTTAAGTGTTGCTACAATGAATACTTTGACGCACATACTGGTCAATATATTAATGTAGCGGTATGCATTTATGTAGGTAGGTAAGAAGGTTAAGTAGGAAGGTGGTTGATGTGGATGTGTCCGTCCGTTGGTTCTTCGGTCCGTCGTTTTGTTCCTCTGTCAATCTATCAAATATTCATTTTTTCCCATTATGTTGCAGCACTTCCCTTAATGAAGACATACACCTTTTATACTTACACTAAACAAATACAGCGATCGAAGTGTATCATTATTATTTCATTAATTTTACATTCATACTATATAATTTTCTATAATCACATACTATATTCTGGTTTCTCAAAGTTTTTATACCGTTTATTATAGGTAAATACACCTTTACAATCTAGTTAAGAAAATAACCTGTGTCTTGGTAAAAAATGATAAGTATCAAGAGGGCGCTATGCAATCTATAGTAGATCTTTCATTGCAGTGTGTATGAATGAAAGTATTGGATGGAATTGTGAAACACCCTGTAAATCAGGATTCTATGGTTATCTCTGTTCAACGCCATGTGAGTGTGAAGCTCACCTGTGTGACATACAAACAGGGTGTCAGTCACGACAGGAACAAATATGTGAGATTTGCACAAGATTCAACAGTACTGCTTCTATTGATGCTTAAAAGTCTATAAACTTTAACAAACAAGAACGTTTTTCATCATCAAGCAACGTCAAATATATATGTTAATGTTCTTAAAAGTATCGGTTTACGGAAAAAAACCCATAGATGATATAACATCAAATCAAATTATGTCTTCGAATTGTACCAGAGAGAATATTATTTATGTAATAATTTTTTTCATATTAATGACCACATAAGAATTACAATTTAACTTCGCCAGATTCATCAATGGCCCCGAAAAGTAACAGAATAGACCTCACCAAAAACAGATCACAAAACGAAAGATCAATCAATTCTGAGCAAGAGTCTACAAGATATCACCTCTTTATTATGGCCACCTTTGGTTTTGTGCTTTTTATAATGACAGTCGTCATTCCAGCTAATGTTTTATACTTGCGATGGACAATTTAGCGGTACCAAACTTTTTTCTTTATCTTTCTGTTAAATGATTGCATATTTATCATCGAAAAAATGTTTGTAAATTAAATAAGATATATTTTCAAAAAAATATAGACATGTATATTTGTTATTTCAGAGATATAAAAAAGGCGACGAAAAATTCATCAGGCACCAAGCTTATAATGTGAAATCTTGTTAATAATCAAACATATCCCACTAGTTTCTTTTAAAAATAATTTTTTGTTTTATCGATGTGAAAAATTGGTTATTGAATGCATACTTTGTATTTTTTGTAGAAAGAAATGACACAATTCGCCAAAACTATTGCATACTTCGCCATTTGACAAGCAGTTATCAAGATCTGATCAATAATGATGCTTTGAACTCAGCTTACGATGATTTACATTATTCATACATATAGGTTTTTTAAATTTCTGTAACATTTAATAGCGGTATATTAAACATTAAATACTGATGTATTGACAAAAAATGCTTTGAATATTGCATTACATTATAATTTATATAATGATAGATGATATTTGATTGTAGCTTTTTTAACTTCATTCTCTTGGTGAAAATGAGAAATGACAATAACAAACTGACAACCATCTCAAAATTCATAAAACGAAAAACAAATTCAAAGCAGAACATCACGGGCCTCTAAAAAGATAGAGGTAGAATCAGGTGCCCAGGAGAAGTGAGCATCTTGTGCTGACGGTCACACTCGCCGTGTGCTCTTAGTTGAATCGAGGAAAAACGAAAAAGTCCGTAGACAATTAGGTGATTAATTATGGTCTAACAAGTAGTATGAAAAACGTCAGTCAGCATGCGACCCAGTGGAATATTGTATTTGCTGACAAGGTCGTTGCATCGACCATAGAACTTAAAAAAGATGACTTCAGACAAGACTGTTTATTGTCTTGTTTTATCAACTTGTTTGTCAATAGCTTGCCTCGCCTTAGAAACTGTTCATACGAAGACCATGCCCTTGTGTATCAAATTAACTGAGAGACAAAAACACCATATGCAGGTGATGAACGTATATTGCTACATAAGTAAGGAAAGTTGACAATAGAAAAATTGAAGTCATCGCGTTTAGCATAAAGTTTTGTTGTTAGGTTACCATCAAAGTCCGTTTCCAGTAAAATATCCAAATATGAAACAGATGACGCAGACTCTGTGGTATCTTTTATTTTAAGTTCACTGGGATATATCAAGTCGACGTAAGTATGGAAATAACAATTGTTAATTGATAATACGTCCTCGATATACCTAAATGTTGAGTTGAAGGCCAAAGCGAGTGATTTATCTTTTTTAAGTACAAGTTTTTGAATAAATTCTGCTTCATAAGAATACAAAAATAAATCTGCTAACAATGGAGCACAATTGGTACCAGTGGGAATTCCAATGTCCATTTCCAGTAAAATATCCAAATATGAAACAGACTCTGTGGTATTTGTTTTTAATGTTAACTTTTTTTAATAAGTCAAGCAGGTTTGTGTTCATCAAAATTAGGGAAAGTTGATATTATTTTTGTTTATTTGTTTTTAATGCATATTTTAGTGTGTCAACAGTGATAAGTACACATAGGAGGAAAAAGTCGTTTTTCAATGAGATCAATTTGAAAGACATAACCGATCAAACCAAATCTAACTCCAGGGTAAACCCAAAAAAACTCCGGGTTTACTTGGGATTTACTACAGGTTTACTGTTTAAAAATCTGTGTTCAGTTGGGGTTTACTTTAGGTCCCCTCTGGGTTTACTTTGGGTTCACTCACGGTTTGCATTTGGGGTTTTAAAATTGAAATGTGAAGCAGGCATCTCTTTTATCTAATTATCTTACTGTCTGTAATTCCTACCCTTTGTATATTCAAAATACACATGTAGCGTCTGCCTTAGGAGTCTACTTCTAATCAGGGTTTACTGTCTGAGTTTATTTTAGGTTTACTCTGGGTTTACTCCTGTTCTGCTCTTGTAAACCAGGAGAAAACGAAGAGTAAACCCTAAAAGAAAACTCTGATCGGTACTATAGTATTACCAATCAATAAACAAAAAAATGAACATAATTAGCTTTACATAAAAAAATGTTATTCATATTCGAGTAGTTATAGATGTTAACTTTTTGTGCAACATTTTTCTATTTATCTATTTGTAAAGTCATTAAATTTGCATTCAAACGGAGTGAATGTTTTTTAATAAACAAAGGCAGAATTTCAATATATTCATAAAAAACAGCATTCTTTGGCTGTCATCTGAGGACTATAGCCGAGAGATGGACCTGTCAGCAAGTCTCAGGTTTGTTTTTAAAAATTCATTTTGGAGTTTGGAGTCTTAACTTTTATCCAACTTACCAGTGACTGTCACCTCCGCTTTTATTATGTGATGTTTGCAAATATCAATTCAGAAGAAGGAGGGGGCAGTGTCGGGGGGATCTAGGGTTATCTATACTCTAGCTCAAGGAGCCAAACATTATATACGTTCAGTAAAAAGAGACTTGCAGGCCTATAACGTACACACCATGCACTAAGTGTATTGCAACATTTATACAAATATCAAATAAAATTAAATTTCCGATATTAAAACACATACTTAATTTAATATGGCCAAGTGAGAAGAATAACTCAATTACAAACGCAAGATTGTTACCCAATTGACTCAAATGATAAAAATAATGAATATTGACTATTTGGCCATAATTGCCATCGTAGCCCATCCTCCAATATTAAGCCTGAAGCCCTTTTCCATGGGCATATTAAATGATTGGTTTTTATTGCACATTTGTTCCCACCAAAGAAGCCCTAAGATGGTAATGTCATATTTTTTTTTTACAATTTATATATGCAATGTGGTACAGTTGGTCAATTAGTTTGAAAGTAGAAGTTAAAACGACGCTCGACGAAGGGCAAAAACCAATGGCAAAATGGTAACCCACGTGACTCAAGTGACCTGAGACTATACAATTCCCCCCCCCCCCCCCAAAAAAAAAAATTTTACTCCAAGGAAATATGGCATTAAGTTTCAACCAATACAGACATATACTTGATAATTTGCGAATTGGTAACATGAATAATCAAATAAACACTGTTCAATCAGGGCAGACTGTTTGCTCTCTTTTCATTTTCTGAGCTAAATATTACAATTCACCTACTCTATATGTAAAAATTGAGCGAAGTTAAGGTTAGGTCAGACACAATTATGCGTTCAAAACTACACTTCCTTGCTGTATATGCACATACTATTTTTTGAATAAAACGAGCATAATTAATTGTCAAGACAGGAAGCAGAACTAAGCCGTGTTCACAATTTGATTTATATCTGATTTTAAAGGATATCAATGTTTATATCTGTCAAGTAATCAAATGTAAATAGCAAATATTAATCTGATTTTATTCATTTTTTTTTTGGCAGATTACGTACGGAACAAGTGTTTAATACCTTTAAAAGAAATGAAAAATCAAATTTTCAATTTGCATTATGTATTGACTAGAGATCCATTAAAAGCATCATAATTGCGTGTTAATTTCATTTGATATCTTGTTTGAACGCAATCGTTTTAAACAATGCAATAAATGAAAGAAACTGCAAATTAAACGGTTCACCGGGGTATGAACTTAGTTGATTACGTCATCAAATCCTGTGAAGCCCAAAAGGTTTCTCAGACGGTTTGGTCACGTACTTCCCAAGTTCATATCCCGGTGAACTTTTTGACGTTTATGTTTACTAATTTTCATTTACGTTTGAAAAAGGCAAATAGTTCAGAATTATTAACATTGCCATCTTTGAATGTTTAGAATAATGCAACCGTCAAATTAAAACGCGTAATCAGAGTGACATCATTAAAAACGTTTAGACAGAATTTCTTCTATAGCATAAGGAAGCATATTTGCAAATGTGAATATTAAAATATGAAAGTTTTAAAGTGGATATAAATATTATCAAATTGGTGATGATAGAAACGCAGGTACTTCAAGGAAATTCTTTAAAGCAATTCTGTATGTGCAAGAACAAACGATATAAAATAAATGAAACAAAAATATTATGCTAGATCAAGATCGGGCTCGATCAAAAATAATTATAAAAAGTCGATTTAAATTCTTCTGAAAATGCTGTACAAAAAAATAACAGTTTATTGTCAAAACTAATAAAAACCACACATTTGTTTTTGATAAGATGCAAGGTCAAAGTCATGCAATATTAATAATATTCAACCTTAATTAGGTCTTTCCACCTTTCAGGTGAAAGACCTCTTGTTAGGTCTTTCCACCTTTCAGGTGAAAGACCTCTTGTTTTCTTTATGTTTTTTTAGGTCTTTCCACCTTTCAGGTGAAAGACCTTTTGTTTTCTTTATGTTTTTTATTATTCTTATAATTTTTCTTTTCTATTTTCCTTGGGACAACTTTTTTATTTCAAGAGATATTGAAACAATTTTTTCTTTATGTTATTGGCCATTAAAAGTTATGGTACCAAATGACCCTTTGCTTGATCACTCCCAGAACTTACAAAGTTATTGCCCTTGTGTACGAAAAGCTTGTTATCGCTACTCCTCTGAAACCATAAGAGATAGAGACTTGGAACTTTTACCAATGTCTTCAGTACACTTAGAGGGTTCTTCAATCTACTAATACCGAAAGGATCTGAGCCCCCCTTCTATCAGTTATTGCCCCTGAAAGTATTTGAATTTCCATAAAATCACTTCCAACTTTTTTATTATTTATCATAGAGACTTCGGACCACTTGGGATGGAAGCGTCTACCTTGGCCGAACAAAATGACATAAAGGTCAAAGGTCAAGGTCATCTGCAAATCTCTTAATTAATGAGTTTTTAGATCTCTTTTGTTTAGGATGGAAGAGAAAAACTTTTTCATGGATGTAGTAGGACATCTTAAGACATTTCAAAATATATCCCCTTGGCTCCTTCTTATAAATAGTTACAGAGTTATTGCCCCTTTTGTACGAAAAGCTTGTTATCGCTACTCCTCTGAAACCATGAGAGATAGAAACTTAAAACTTTTACCAATGTCTTCAGTACACTTAGAGGGTTCTTCAATCTATTCATACCAAAAGGATCTGAGCCCCCCTTCTGGTAGTTATTGCCCCTGAAAGTATTTACATTTTTATAAAATCACTTTCAACTTTTTCATTACTTATTATAGAGACTTCGGACCACTTGGGATGGAAGCATCTATCTTGGCCGAACAAAATGACATAAAGGTCAAAGGTCAAGGTCATTTGGAAATCTCTTAATTAATGAGTTTTTGTGTCTATTTTGTTTAGAATGGTAGAGAAAAACTTTTTCATAGATGTAGTAGGACATCTTAAGGCATTTCAAAATATCACCCTTTGACTCTTACCATGTAACAATTATAGAGTTATTGCCCCTATTGTACAAAATGCTTGTTATCGCTACCACTCATTAACCGTTAGAGGTAGAGACTTGAAACTTTTAATAATGTATTCAGTACACTTAGACGCTCGTTCAATCTATCATACCGAAAGGGTCCAAAGTCCCTTTTATAGCAGTTATTGCCCCTGAAAGTTTGAACAATCAATAAAAACATAAATAACTTTTGAATCAATAATCATAGATAGATCGGACCACTTGGTATTGAAGCGTCTACCTTGTCAGATCAAAATGACATAAAGGACAAAGGTCAAGGTCAAGCAATAAAAATTTGCAAACTTAATCGTTTTACTCTTTTTATGAAGTAACGCAGAGAAATACTGTATTCTATCGAAGCAATCTTATGTCAAAAAAAACAACAACAAAGAGGTGGAAAGACCTCTAATTGTTCGAGAACAATTAGTCTACTAGTTTCTTCTTCTTCTTCTTTTTTTCTATTTAGCTCGGGGTGACTTTTTTATTATTAGAGTTATCCAAACAATTTAAACTTTATGTAATTGCTCATTAAAAGTTATGGTACCAATTGACCCTGTGTCAAAGAACTCCCAGAACTTACAGAGTTATTGCCCTTTGAGAAGAAAATGCTTGTTATCGCTACTCCTCTGAAACCATAAGAGATACGGATTTGGAACTTTTACCAAAGTCTTCATTACACTTAGATGGTTCTTCAATCTATTCATACCAAAAGGATTTGAGGCCCCCTTGTAGTAGTTATTGCCCCTGAAAGTATTTAAATTTCCATAAAATCACTTCCAACTTTTTTATTATTTATCATAGAGACTTCGGACCACTTGGGATGGAAGAGTCTACCTTGGCCGAACAAAATGACATAAAAGTCAAAGGTCAAGGTCATTTGAGAAGCTGTTAATTAACAAGTTTTTATATCTCTTTTGTTTAGGGTGGTAGAGAAAAACATTTTTATGGATGTTATAGGACATCTTAAGACATTTTAAAATATAGCCCCTTGGCTCATACCTTTGAATAATTACAGAGTTATAGCCCCTATTGTACGAAATGCTTGTTATCGCTACTCCTCTGAAACCATAAGAGATGAAGACTTGGAACTTTTACCAATGTATTCAGTATACTTAGAGGGTTCTTCAATCTATTCATACCGAAAGGATCTGAGGCCCTCTTCTAGTAGTTATTCCCCCTGAAAGTTTTTAATTTTCTATAAAATCATTTCCAACTTTTTTATTATTTGTCGTACAGACTTCGGACCACTTGGAATAGAAGCGTCTACCTTGGCCAAACAAAGTGACATAAAGGTCAAAGGTCAACGTCATTTAGAAGTCTTTTAATTAATGAATTTTCATATCATTTGAAATACAGAATTATAGTAAGGGTTTCAATAGCTTGCTGGATTGCGCAATAAGGTATTCAATTGGGTCAGCCAGGTATCACATCAAGTCCTGTGGTTACTCAGGTGGAACTTGTTATTCATTTTGTACAAAGACAGCTAGCCTGTAGAACACTCTCTTCTATTGTTAGCTTTACTGTTTATACGATTGTGTAAAGAATATTCACTTGGCTCAGTTTTGTTCATAGTAAGTGGAAAAAAATTCAGAAAAGTAATTATATACAACATGGAATTTTAAAAAAAAATGGCTTGATAATAATAAAAATAAAAAATCTCTTTTAAAACCATTTATCAATTAATGGCCTTGTGGTTTTCCCATTTTATAGTACAACATATATCATAGGTATAGTAATGTTTTGTAAATCTTATAGAGCAATCTAGCAATTCATTAAAATATTAGGTGGAAAGACCTCTAATTGTTCTCGAACAATTAGCCTACTAGTTTTCTTTATGTTTTTTCTTCTTCTTCTTCTTTTTTTCTATTTAGCTCGGGGTGACTTTTTTATTATTAGAGTTATCCAAACAATTTAAACTTTATGTAATTGCTCATTAAAAGTTATGGTACCAATTGACCCTGTGTCAAAGAACTCCCAGAACTTACAGAGTTATTGCCCTTTGAGAAGAAAATGCTTGTTATCGCTACTCCTCTGAAACCATAAGAGATACGGATTTGGAACTTTTACCAATGTCTTCATTACACTTAGATGGTTCTTCAATCTATTCATACCAAAAGGATTTGAGGCCCCCTTGTACAGTGTAGTAGTTATTGCCCCTGAAAGTATTTAAATTTCCATAAAATCACTTCCAACTTTTTTATTATTTATCATAGAGACTTCGGACCACTTGGGATGGAAGAGTCTACCTTAGCCGAACAAAATGACATAAAGGTCAAAGGTCAAGGTCATTTGAGAAGCTGTTAATTAACGAGTTTTTATATCTCTTTTGTTTAGGGTGGTAGAGAAAAACATTTTTATGGATGTAGTAGGACATCTTAAGACATTTTAAAATATACCCCTTGGCTCATACCTTTGAATAATTACAGAGTTATAGCCCCTATTGTACGAAATGCTTGTTATCGCTACTCCTCTGAAACTATAAGAGATAAAGACTTGGAACTTTTACCAATGTATTCAGTAAACTTGGAGGGTTCTTCAATCTATTCATACCGAAAGGATCTGAGGCCCTCTTCTAGTAGTTATTCCCCCTGAAAGTTTTTAATTTTCTATAAAATCATTTCCAACTTTTTTATTATTTGTCGTACAGACTTCGGACCACTTGGAATAGAAGCGTCTACCTTGGCCAAACAAAATGACATAAAGGTCAAAGGTCAACGTCATTTAGAAGTCTTTTAATTAATGAATTTTCATATCATTTGAAATACAGAATTATAGTAAGGGTTTCAATAGCTTGCTGGATTGCGCAATAAGGTATTCAATTGGGTCAGCCAGGTATCACATCTAGTCCTGTGGCTACTCAAGTGGAACTTGTTATTCATTTTGCACAAAGACAGCTAGCCTGTAGAACACTCTCTTCTATTGTTAGCTTTACTGTTTATACGATTGTGTAAAGAATATTCACTTGGCTCAGTTTTGTTCATAGTAAGTGGAAAAAAATTCAGAAAAGTAATTAGATAAATCTTTACCGATATATACAACATGGAATTTTTAAAAAAAATGGCTTGATAATAATAAAAATAAAAAATCTCTTTTAAAACCATTTATCAATTAATGGCCTTGTGGTTTTCCCATTTTATAGTACAACATATATCATAGGTATAGTAATGTTTTGTAAATCTTATAGAGCAATCTAGCAATTCATTAAAATATTAGGTGGAAAGACCTCTAATTGTTCTCGAACAATTAGCCTACTAGTTTTTCTATTTATTGTTATTACATTTTTTTTTTCAAAATAAACAAAATCAAAATGTATATACAAATAGACGCGATCTCTTTGCGAGAGGTCTTCCGTTTGAAAGATCCTAAAAATAGGCTCTCGGAATAGTTGTTTCTTTCTATAATTTCTTAACACGTTTTTAATACCATTAAACCCTATCTATGGATTATAATAGTCATATGTTTATAGCGAAAAAAGCGATATTATTGTGATTTTTAAAAAAATTAAAACAAAAATTGGAAGAGTCTATGATTTTAACGATAAAATTATAAATTGAAGCACAATTAAGAAAAAAGATTTGGCACTCGGCTCGGTCGCCTGGGCCCAATACAACAACGTTACGAGACGGAATCTTTAACATTTGGACTTTGCAGCTCAAAATCTCGGAATCCGTGGATCGGATTCAAAACAAATTGCATAATTTGCATTCAATAAAGCGTCTCTATCGAACAAAAAATTAAATAGGTTGGGAAATCCATGCTTTTGTTTCTTTGCGTTGACGACCGAGTCGAAATCGACTTAAGCATTCTCGAGAAAGCATCTCAGAAAAAGATAATGAAGAAAAAGACACAAAACAACAATAAAAATGTGTTCCATTTGAAACAGAAGACCATAAAGAAGGTTTAGAATATACAATGATGCACACACATTTTCATTAAATCCTTTAACATAAACATTTTTATTGAGTTCTTTGAAAACAGTTACATTCCAGAAACTGATGTTGATTGTATGAATAAATCAGGTTGAAATAACTTTATAAAAACCTTTGATTTTTAACTAGGAATATTTCCGTTCCATTCTTTTGGGCTATAAAACAACTTCCTTGATTTTATCGATGTTTGAATGTATTTTTAAAAAATGAAATAGAAAATACAATCTTCCACTGGGTTACATGCTGACTGACGTTTTCATACTAAATGTCAGACCATAAATAATCACCTAATTGTCTACGGACTTTTCCGTTTTCTTTCCAATTTCGAGAAAGAGCACACGGCGGGTGTGACCGGTCAGCAGACGATGCTCACTCCTTCTAGACACCTGATTCTACCTCCAATGTAATGGAGGTCCGTGTTGGCTCGAGGTTTGTATTTTGACCATCACAAACAAACCAAATCATCAGCGTTTCATTTTTTCTCTATCATGACATTTTTCCGATTTTGTTATTTAACTTGATTATGACATGCCCAATTGTGACGAGAAGCACACAGCGCGGGCGACTGGTAAGCAGAGGATGCCTACTTTTCTTAGGCACCTGATCCTACCTCTATCTCTTTAGAGGTACGTGTTGCTCTGCTTTGAATTTTTTTTTCGTTTTATGGATTTTTGATATGGTTGACAGTTAGTTATTGTCAGTTTTTGATAGAGTAAGACAAAAATATGAGTAATGATTATCCCTAAATTCAGCATTTGATATTTTTTATTGTTTAAATTAATTGTCAATATCTGCAGAAATGTTTAGAGAAAAACTACATTTTAAAAGCAGCAGTTATCAAATAGATAATGGTATAATTCGAAAGAATTCTATGCTGTTAACATCCATTTGGGATAACTTCTACATTTATCAATTTTTAAAAGTATTACAATTTAATTTTAGTTTATAATATAGGAAAGGTAAATATTTTGCGTTTAAATATAAAACAACTTCCTTATTACATAAATATCAAGGATGTAACAAATTATGAAAACGCTATAATCCTTATAAACGCTATCATACAAATGTTTCATTGTCGATATTTTTTTAATGTTAATCAATTCAATCTGACATTTACTGTTTGGAATTTTTAGTAAAATTATTGTGGCTATGTTTAAGATAGTATTCTTTCCCATATTTTTGCTTATGTTGGAATAATCATTCCGCATTTCAAAATAAGTCACCCTTGTGTTATTCTTTAAACAAAGTAATTCACAACTTAGCGTGATGTACTGTTTTGTACTTGATATAGAATTAAAAGCCACAATTTTTTTCTTCAATAATGCACTTTACTAGGTTAAATGTTTTATCAGCAGGCATTTAATGAAAATTATCAATGTGTAAATGTAAGTAGAACTCTTATTAGGATACATCGCAACTGGAATCGGTGTCCAGTTTGATACAACTGAGTCAAAGACAGGGATTTTATCAATCTGCGGCGAAATTAACAAACAACACATTTTGATCAAACATTAGCTTCAACAAACAACACCTTTTGAAACATTAGCTTCAACAAATGTAAGATAATTGAAAAAAATGCAAATCTGAATCTAACGCCGTTTTTCACCAGCTAAAAAACTGACATGTTGTTTAACATTATCCGCATACGTCACAATACGATGGGCATGGAAAACGTAAAAATTCCGCTTGACGTTATACAAATTAACATGTTTAAAAAAAACAATAAGCCTTGTTTTTTTTAAAAACTTATTATTAAAGAACTAGAATGGAAGAAAATGATAAACTTTCAACCTAGATTATACTTTTATTACATATTAAAACAGGACAGTTTCGACCTATTTAGTAATTCACTTTTCGATATATCTTAATTATCCAAAATTGCTGAGGATTGAATGTCAATAAACTGGGGAGAAGACATTTCCTGAAAATAAAGGCTATCTTTTTACCCATATAAAGCGAGTACAAGCTTATGTTCCCCTTTTCTACATTATGACATTTATTAAATCCAATGCTCAGGAAATTCTGTAAATTTTATAAATACATAGATTTGTAAAGTGCCAATCTTTTTTTGTCCAGCATATAATTAGCCTTATTTCAATAAAATCATGATAGGGAAATGATACTATTGATCTTGGGTGGGTATCCTTCCGCTTACAAATTATGCGTGTTTGTATTTACCAATTTGTTTGCGATTTCATCGACGTATAAAATAATTGAGTGAATCTAGTATCAGATAGGTATTTTTTTAAATACTTTTTCCAACACAATAGACGTGTCATAGTTGTGTTTTGAACCAAAAAAAGTTTGTTATGCATGATACTTCTGAAGTAAAACAGTCTAATTTTAGGATGAAAAACATTCTATTACATTTTATGTTATGTTGGATTCTGCATTCTACAAAATGCTCTTTGACAAAACAACCGGACTACAATCAAACTAAGGAATTGCAAAACCGCAATCAGTCTGAAGAACATCCTTGTAACAGGTGCTCAGAAATTTATTATAAACTTTATTTGTATTTTCCTCGCTTAAATTGAATTAATTTTCTCTTCATCAATATTTTATTTGCATAATACAGAAATTTTGTTTTGCTTCAAAATATTTAAAAACATATTGTCATTGTTTTACAAAAAATGAAGACAAACTCCTAATCCCTGCTGCTACAATGAATACTTGAACAATAGCACTAACAGTTGTACAGGTAAGTTTTGTGAAATTTGATATATATCTATAAGTGGAGCGCACGTCAATCACTGGGAACAAGTCTAAATGTCTTTTTTCTATCTCTTATTTTTATCATATTACATTTGTTCCCAAAATATTTCAGTCAAATTTCAAAATCAAGCACAATAAAACAATAATTGACGTTATATAACTTAATCATGCATAATGGCTCTTTGCGTATAAATTGTATTCGATCCGCTGTTGAATACAGAACACGTTAATTTTTTTTTTTTACTTTTTGAAAATATTTCCGGTTTATTTTTAAGAATGTCCAATCGGAAGTTTTGGCTGGAATTGTTAATCAACATGTTTTCCTGGATACTTTGGAAGATTGTGTCAGATTCCTTGTCCATGCAACGTCTCGGAATGCCACATTGTAACTGGCTGCATCCCGACAAATTATATATGTTTGTGATTTTCATTTAGTATTACCTTCTATCATACCATTTTTGTAACATGAAATGCATTAACTATAAAATATTGAATTAAATTAACTGCAAATTCAAAATATATATTTCATATATGTTTTTTTTTACCACAGCAATGATTCTTTTATTGATTTTAATAATGAATGTTGTTTTTGACATCACTATCAGACAAATCTATCAGTACTGTTTACCTGTGTCTAATAAGATTTTACGAAGTTCTTTTTAGGTGAATAAGTTCAAATATCAAATCAAAATATTTTTTGAAAAAAAATGCTTGTTTTATTTCATATTATCTGAATCTTGTTTGTACATAAAACATACAAATGAGTGAATATCTTAAGGCTGGACACTATGATTTAAAGATATCATATTTATTTCACAACTTTGAAAAATAGAATTATTTATCGATGATATATTTAAAATTCATGTTCAATATTCCATTAAAACTACCTTTAATATATATGTTATAAAATATTAATTAATAATAATCAAATATATGTTCATTTCTTTATCATCTAGATTCTCAGTCAACAATCATGTTGAATACAACAAAACGTCCAGAATCAAGTTTACAGCATGTATCAAAAGGCGTCAAACCAAAGATATCAACATACAGAGGTATCAATATCGTCAAGAAATTGTATCGAAAGATTTTTGGAGACTTTTTTTATTAAAATAAATCAAACAAAATCAATCATATATGGCACTTTTGTTTATTAGATAAAAATTTGAAGATATTTAAAAAAGAAATAGAATTATTACTTACTCAATTCAAAACGCAAAAAAACATTATTTTTAATACAATTCTGTTTGTATTTTTCAATTTTTAAATCATTTATTTTATTCTTTATATTGTTCTCGTACATTTTAATAATTCATCAAGTTCAACCACACGCTTTCTCTGAGCAAAGCTGCGTTGCGTAGAAAAAGAATCTTGTTAAACCAGACCTTTAAAAAATAGCTCTGGAAAACGCACATCTTTCTTTTTGAACATCATATAAAGACCGTTATTTGCTATAAACTAAGGAGAGGCATTTATTTCAAAGGCACCAACAGTCCAAAAATGACAACATTTGGAATTTATCTGCTCGGTACACTTTCCACATTCTTTGTCGTTGGTTGCTTTTTCCTATTCTATTCGCGGTAAGTTGAAACTGAAATATTACTAACGATTTTGAGCAATGAATTAAAAGTAACACATTTGAACTTGACCAGTTAAAATCAAGTTTCTTTTTATTTTCTTTAGAAGAGCGAATATGAATTTCAACTGTTGTTTTCTTGGTGTGTGTATTAGACAGTTGATATGCCCCTGTATAGATCAAGGTACGAAATAAAATCTCTATTGTTACTCATAAACAAGAATACGTAAATAGATTAACTAATTATATTTTTGATGAGTCTTTTGCGTCAACATTGCATGTAGAGCTGTTCAATATATGGTACAATGAATTACAACATTGGCTTGATTTGTGTTTAAAAAATTCGTTATATTTTCTTAACATTCATTATTTATAGTACTTTAAAAAGCGCCGATACTATATCTTTTTTGGTTCATGCTTGTTAATTAACTGAATGTTTATATTTCTATAGAAGGTGTAACAAAAGTGATCCAAGAAGACACTGAACTTTCTACTGTCAATAGGACATCTTTGTGGGAACAGGTGACAGAAAACGAAGACCCGTACTCTGAAATAAGATATTCTCAGTGTATAGAAGAAAGCAGTTCTCACGGAGCATGTAGGAACACGAATTTTTGCCAGATGGGAGAGTGCGATTATTCAGATAAACATAAACTCTACCAAACGCATATGGATCAAAATGTATACGATCACATTAGATTAAAAATTAATTATTCAAAAGCGGTTTCTGATAAAAATCCTGATTCACGAAATGGGTAATTTGTGTCTCGTTGGAGCAAGCAGTCACTCAGAAAGGAACAACAAAAAAAGAATGATATAGAAAATGAAAGTCTGACATTTCCTCAAAACACAACATTAGGACATAAAATGTGTAGAAGTAATAAACATCAGCATGCTCTGCCTAATTACAGTTTGCAATTAACAGATATCAAGTTAGATGCTGAGCTGGATCATTTTACAGAAAAAGTAAATCAAAATTCTATAGACACGGATGGTATGATTGACGGTCGGAGAAACAACCGCCCGTACAGTTTGGCTCATTGCTTGTCAAAACCAGATATAAGTATGGATGAACGAGAGTCTTGCAAATCTACCGATCATCCTTGTTGATGGAGAAAACAGAAGGAAATTAAAAAATCATTCCTGTATCGCAAAAGAATCTGATACTAAACACAAGTAAAACATACTGACGGAGATAAAATGCTATAATTATCAATTATGTATCCGAAACAAATATAGATATATATATATATATATATATATGTTCTATTGGCATAATGTAAAATGCTTTAATTGAAAAACATCACATGAATTGGGTTCATCAGACACAAATTTAAACTACTTTTATCTTTAAAAAATATATTCAAATAAAATGACTATAGATTTTAAGCTAAGTCGACGGTTAAGAAAACAGTTATAAATATTTAATACGAATATCCTTAACATATTTTTTACTCGTTTTCATTATTGTTTGAGCTATTATAATTTCGGACTAATTAAGCGTATCTTGTATTGATACATGGTTTTTAAATATTCACTTTGTTTTCTTATCTCAATAACCTATCGTTGAATTCATATTGATTTCAAATGCATATAGGAAATATTCTTTTCAAATACTATAGAATTGATATTGGAAGAATAATGTTGACATACTTTACGTGTCTAAAAGCATGTTAATTGATAAGAAGAGATTAATTTCAAAATCTATAAGAAATTAGTCGTTATGACATGATTTTGATGAATACTCACTATTAACTGTGATAATAACAACGAACAGGGTTCGGTAACAAAACAAAGAGAATGTCATTTAGCATTTATTTTATTGATAATTGTATTTCATTAATTTTCTCATTTCATTCATAGCTATTGGATTATAGAATCAACATTTTCTTATTACATATAATGTACATTGATGAACTAAAGCATAAGCCTATCAATTTTTGGCAAACATTTTAAGCCAGATTATAATGTTTCAAATTAATAAATCGATTAAACTTTAACCAAATTCACATGAATTTGTCGATTTGAAAATGAATATACACTAACGATAATGAATACAACTAAGTTTTTTATGGTTATTAACATTTTAATTTAATCGTATCAGTATTAGTACAATTCAATTTCTAGTGACTCTCAAATCTTTGCAATTTCGGTTGTTATCTTGCATTTAAGCCTCGATTAACATAAGATTTTGTATGCTACCATTTTCCTAACTGAGAAAGACCCCCTGGCGAAGCAATTTGTATCTAGAGTGAACTATTTTTAAACATCTTTGTTCTGAAGCAAAATTGAATTTACGGACTAATCATGAAACATCAAATAAAGACCAAAGTAACATATTATGTATATGTTAGTTATTGTGTGATTTATAACATATCTCAGACATGAAACTTTCACATTAAATAATTAAATATCAAGTGTAAATAAAGAATATAGAATGACGTAGTGACACAAACTGATAAATTAATTCAATTCAAAACTCATTAGGTGAAAAAAAAAAGTTTTCTCTTTAATTTTTGTACATAATTAATAATTGTTGCATTTATTGTTGGTCCACCAACGCATAGTATGTAATTGTTTAAGTTTATTCACTCTGAGTGTCTGACTGGGCCGGCTACCACGACCGCCAACTTGTTTATTTATTGTGGTAAACAAAATATTATCTATTTTTAGCATGATTTTGTTTAATCATTTGTAATGTTTCTTAAATGTTTATGCCAATTTTCACCAATATTTGTCACTTAGAAAGGAAAATAAATGGGTTGTCGCAATGATTTCCGAACAACCCTCGCAGTAACAATTTATTTTATAGACGTCTATCAGGAATTTGCAAAGGTGTTGTTTGAATTAAATTTATGTAATACATTGAATATCCAATTGAGGCGCTAAATTTTAATTAAACTATCGAATTAGGGGCTTTAAACATAATTAGAGTCATAATATGAAATTAAATTATGCGTGCAATATATGAATTTTGAGACATAATTTCCTTGTAAAATAGGTTCACGACAAGGAAATATAATCATAACAACTTAACGCTTTCAATATTAAATTGTTGATGCCGCCCTGCTTTGGATAATTAAGGAAAGGTCAGCCGTGAGTTTTCAATTTGTTTTATACAAATTTCTATCTGTTGATAAAAGGCTGTTGTATGCATTTGGCAACAGGATCCAGCACAGTGAAGTAACCGCCTCATAAACAGGAGAAAATTTAAACAGGTAAATATCTATCAGATTTGACTACTATATTGACGTTATATTATAGGATAAGACACATCACGAAAATGACGTCAAAATATCAAAAATGCATCGTGAAAAGTTAGACGGTAACAACAACATGACAGACGTACATGTAACGTCTTTTTAAATGAATATTGACACAAACGTAATATCGTACAAAACATTTCTCATTTGGAGTAATCCCCTTTGAATATGACGCAATCACATTTAAAATTCGTCAGAAGTTGTAACCACACAGGGGATATGCACAGACAACGGATGAAGAACGCAAGCTGACACAATCAATTAATGCTGAATTCCAACAAATCTATACAAGCAGTGACATTTTCTCATGGAATTTTTTCGACGTAATTTCTTATGGGTTTTTTTTCGTTGTTAAAATATGATATTGCATGATATGCATTTTTTCATGTTTAAAATAAAATGAAGTGCTGTTTCGTTAATTGGTAACACATTAAAACTACATACTTGCTAATGAATAGGTTTCTACACTTTGAAAATTGAAAATATTTTTTTATCTGATTACATAAATCTCTATGAAACTAAAACTTCTGTAACTACTTTACAATGTGTATCTAATAGCCTGAAATTACCCCTTTTTAATATTTGCTTATGTTACCACGGCAACCTGTCTCATTAGCAACTATTTAGATTTGTCTTGCATCTTTATTAACCAAAACATATTAAATAATCAAATATGAAAAGAATCGGTGAGTAGGCGTGGCTACCGAATTAGATATTTCCATAGAATTGATCTTTAAAGTTACATTTTACATTGTAAAAATGATCAGTTTTTTTTTAAATACTGTAGTTTAAATGCATGGTTATAAATTTTGATTTGATACGGATATTTCCGTCGCTTATTATTGTTTCTTAGTTCCTTTTCTACTGTAATATCTGAATTTACTTCCTTTAAATTAACAATTTCTCACGATTCCCGCTTTCAGAACGTTATGAGACTGTCGAGGATTTTGATACTTCAGATTGTTTTAAACATTTCTGCCAAAGAATGTAACAAGTATGTTTTATTTACATTGTTATAGCAAACACTTAGATATCAATACGAATAAGAATACTATCAAGTTGAACATTTCTTTTTTAGATTATATCACAAATGCTGCCACAATAAATATTTTGACAACAACACTAACAGATGTGTCGGTATATTATGTTTCAGAAACATCTATCTATCTATCTATCTATCTATCTATCTATCTATCTATCTATCTATCTATCTATCTATCTATCTATCTATCTATCTATCTATCTATCTATCTATCTATCTATCTATCTATCTATCTATCTATCTATCTATCTATTTATCTATCTATCTATCTTCATCGATCAAATTAAAGGGTAGCTAGTGTTAGAGAGTTACGTAATGTTTGGATAATTATTTATGAAAGTGCTTCAAAATATTACAAAATCGATGACATACTGGAATTGCAGTTTTACAGCAAATTAGTGATTACTGATGCATGTTAGCGAATGGAGAAAACTAAAACCTTAAAACGTGGTAAAAATGCTTACATTAAGGTCAGGAATATATTGCGAGGGTTTATCAATTCTTTTATTGTACTTGCAAGCTCCGGTTCAACATCAACAAGATTTTTATCTATAATAAAACGTAATATTTTAAAGTTTTTATGAATGGAAGCATTGGATGGAATTGTGAAACACCCTGTACAATAGGATTCTATGGTTATCTCTGTTTAACGCCATGTGAGTGTGAAGCTCACGTGTGTGATAAACAAACAGGTTGTCAGTCAACACATAAAGAGATATGTAAGTTCTACATCAATAAAAATTGAAGGATCTAATTTTTTTCATTTGTCAATGTGATAAACATGATAAAAATTTTAAATATGATCAAAGTTAACATCAAGATGTTTGGATTTAGAAAATATCATTTTCAGCAACAATCCGAACTACTAATCACTCCCGGACAACATTGACAACATTTGTCTTTGAATCACCAATTCAGGAAGATTACATTAGTGAGCATACATTTAAAATATATCAATGTGACTGCTTGTTGTGGTAAAATAATATAAAACTGTGTCATTTAGACCACTGGGTCTGAAAAGGTGACTGAATGATAGAGATATGGCACTAGGTCTTTTTTAGAAAGCTAGTGGCCTCTTTGAAGTTGGTTTAATGTCACATATTTATTTTGTGAATATAATCAACTTCAATGATGTTTAGAATAATTCATTAAGGTCTTCCGTTTTCAACGGAAGACCTTGTACTGATTCTGTTGGTAATTCTTTTTATTCTTTTTTTTCTTCTAGACGTTTTTTAAAACTCAAATATCTTGCTTGTTTATTGTCCTATAAAGTTCAAATTTTCAGAGCATATTGGTAGTTACTATTTCTCAATATCTAAGGAAAATCGTTGAAATCGACACTTCCGGTACCGAGTTATTCCCCTTTTTCCCAAAAATATAGGCATTCTTGTGCACGCAAAGGCTCTGAAACCGCTCACAGCATGTGTTAAAAAGTCACAAATCTTAAAAATAGAGAGTTTGAACGTTGTCCTCCGAGTTTTGTTTTTACAATTTTCCTCCTTTAAAGTTTCAAAAAATTAATTTGAATTTGTGTTTCAAAAAATGCTGATTTTTGGTTGTGTTTTTGTTATGTAGCTCTTTAGTTTAAAAATTTCTCTAAACACATATAGAACAAAATATGTGCAAAATATCAAGGGCTTTCACTTGACACCATTGCAAAAGGGCTGGCCCCTTAAATTAGGGGCCTAGAACCCTTAAAAGTCTTCGCTTTTTAGCTCAAAAATGGTTAATATTTCGTTATAGCTGTCGATAGAAAAGTTGTTCATTATTGTGTTATCAATGTCGTTACAAAATTAGTTTGTACCGGTAATGCGTAATATGAGTGTAAAAAGCTTGTCTTGTTAACATGTACCTGTATTCATTTGGCAAGTAAGCGAATCGTCTTCGTGCGCATAACGTACATAAATTAACAGCTGAAAGTGTACCAACATATACGGGATGCTTTAATTCATTTGAAAAAGTGTCTAAAAAGTATACGTGTACATGTTTTTCTTACAGCCTTTTTTTGGAGTCACCTCTGTTTAGTTCTTATAGTGGACAACCGTTTAGAAAAACAAAAACGAGAAAATATAAACGTTCTTTTTCTTATCTAGTGAGATACATAAACTAGATTTAAAAAAAAATAACTTCCATGAAATAGATTTGAGTCATTTTACTGCAAGCATTTCAAATCGACCTAAATTCTTAGTTGTGTGCGTCATTACATAACCCATCTCGCCCGCGGCCGAGAAAATCGATCGCCGAGGTCGCGGCTGGACTACCTAGCGGTCAGCGGTTATCTAATACACAAGAATTGCGTCTGTCATATGTGATTTTATTTAGCCGCAAACACAAGAATCGTACACAGTGAAATTAAAGCTTACTCTTCCTAATTTGAATTAAACGATAGAGTGTCAATAAGAAATCGTTCTGTTTAATCATAAAAGCAATGCCATTCTCGAACTGAAGCAGTGTCAGACAGATAGATCAACTGTGGGATTAAAGGGGGGAAAAAACTTATATTAATTAGAGTTTATTCATCATACTGCAAACATTGTAAATCTTCCTGGGTTCTGAGCTCTCTATGTGTGTAACGTAAGTTATCCGATCCCTCATCCGCGGCCGAGGAAATCGGTCGCGGCTGCACTACCTAGAGGTCAGCGGTTATCTAATAACAAGATATATATACAAGAACTGTTTCAATTTTATGTTCTTAAAGTTTGTTCACCTTCAATTTATTTAATTAAACATTAGAATGTGAATTGAGAAGCCCCTCTAAAAATTGATAAAAGCGATATTATTCCAAATCAGAAACATCATCAGACATAAATCAATAGTGAATTTGTAATTCTAAAATGTTCTAAAAACTATACATGTACTAATAATTTTATAGATAAACAACGAAAAACCACAAAGATTAAACCTTAATATGATGATCACCCCTAGAACATAGCCAAGGAGATCCCGCGCGAGTGGACAAGTGATCCGCGGTAGCTTCGTGTTCTTCTACATGTACTTTATCACTCGTGCATGTTTATTGATATTTTGTACGATTCCAACTATTTGTTTATTCGAGATGTTTTATAGATATCGTAGAAAGTAGTTGACGTCTTCATAAGGTTGCACATAAAATGAGAGAGAGAGAGAGAGAGAGAGAGAGAGAGAGAGAGAGAGAGAGCTCAAAATTGGAAGCATTATTTAGCCGAATTTAGAAAACGAAACAGTCCCCAAACGTTCAAGGCAGGATATAAAAAATCAAATATCAAATTAACACATGCGGTAGAGACAATTGCAACTTCTCTGGCCTTTCCGGCAAGTTTGGAAAAACACCTTGAGTGTATTAACATAACCGGATGTTAGAATTTTATACAAAATGGAGTCGCTTCCCATTAAAAAAAGTATCGGCAAGAAGTCATGTATGTCGTTTCTGTGTTATATTTTTAGTGTATATTGATACCTTTAAAGAAGTATAGCTCGCATCTCAACAGATCAAAATGTGTTGTAATTATATCAAGTTTTATAAAAAGGGGGGGTTGTCATGGACGCCTAGGTAATACATTCGAAGTGTTTTTCCGAGCTTGCCGGAAAGGCCCGAGAAGTTGCGATTGGCGGTAGAGGCTGACACGATAAAAGAATTGTCCAGAATTGAGGAATTTAGTGATTATTTTTAGAATGTTTACATGAGTTTTTAAACAAGATTTGTTTAGATTTTATCGGTTTCATGATCACAGTGAAAGGGCTTTATTTTTTTCAAAATGTGGCGAAGACCTATTTTTGGCGACTACTTAACATGTGTACATTTTTCTCCTCAATGTATGTCACTTTCCCACCCGTGTGTTTATTCGGTCAGTCTATGCTAAGTCAATCCGCTCCACGTGCGACCGAAAATCTCCTGTCGCGTCAGCGCACATAGCTCAGAATATTGCCCCCGGGCTGCAGATCAGCAATTATTGATAAATAATTGAGTAACATTTGGAAGGGTGCTTTCACTGCATCGGTCAATTGTTAAACAATAAGTGTCTAAATATTCGATGCCAATCAACCTCACATTAAAGGTGCGATATCGTAATCTGAGAATGTGGCTAAACAATTAACCCGTTGAACACGCTAAACTTCTATAGTTGTGAACAGAATAAAATATATATTATCAGAGACATAAATAACTTAATAAGTTATTTATGTCTCTGGGTTTATAAGTTAACAGTTTTAAGTCAAAGATTAAATAAAATTTGTTCTCAGGATTAGAAGTAATGATATACGACTACATTAAGCAATAAAGTCGGTCGATCGTCATTAAATCATCAGAGTACTGCAAGTGTCGACAGTTTCTTATTTCTTTGAAATAATTGTAGTAGTTCAATTGACTTGCAGACTATAATATAGCGACTTTTCTGCCTCCCAAAAATGTATGCATTTAATTGCGATAGATATTTGTTCTTGGGGATTTTACTTATTGTTATATGCACATTGATAAAAAAAAATCATTGAAGCTGTGTAATATGAGGTTGTAATGCAGATTAAAACTCAGCTGAATATTTTATTTTTAATCTAGCTTGTCAAAATGGGAGATTGTTAACTTGTAGCTTGTTAACTCTGAAAAAGTCTAGAACAGAAGAAATAAAGTCTTTATAGCTTTCGCTACATCTTCTTATTTATGTGTACGCGTACATAAAGCTATTTAAGATTTTTTTTTACTGTATAAAAAAGTGTTTTTTTTCCTAACCTTAAATTTAAATCTATAGAAATTCAATATCTACATGTAACATCTCAATGGCTTTGATAGCTTATTACCGCTTGGAAATCATTAAGTGATGCAAATTGACAAATGCCCATGAAAAGACATTATTGGACCCCAAGGGTTTCTTATCCTTTCCGACGATGATGAGAAGAACTCAAATGTGCATACAAATCATACATTTACATGTATATTTATATGAGATATGATAGAAATAATTGAAAAATATAGGTTTTGTGCCGCACAAAACGGGTGAAAAAGATTTTTAAACCCCACGAAAATAAATTGAGGGGGGGGGGGTTAAATAAAAATCACCTTGTCCGTCCGTACGTCGTTTCCGGTCTATATCTTTCTGATGGAGAAACATTGGAAGTGTTCTTACTTCATACAAATAATACTCATTACCTGACGAAGGTCATGACCTAAACCCAAGGTCATTTGTCAAAGTAAAGGTCACTGGCAGGAAAAGTGCAAAATTTGTTTCCGGTCCACTTTGGAATTTCTTACTTCATACAAAGATTGCTTATGACCTGAGAGTGTGTAATGATTTGTTCCTAAGTCATTTAAGGAGAAACATTGGGAGTTTCTATTTCATGTAAAGATTCCTCCTGATGACCGATGATGTGTCATGAACTTGACCCACGGTCAGTTGCGCAAGTTCAAAGTCATATTAAACATGTGTCATATCTTGTATTAATGGAAATGAGTAAAAGCTAGAGTTTGTCATAAAGATTACTTGTGACCTGTAAATATACCCTGCCTTGTCTGACTCACTACTTAAAGAAAACGAACCATCCATTATTCTCTAATAGAGAAATACGTGAGTAATGACTTCTTTCTTAGCTGGGATATCATTTGTGAGCTTGCTAACAGTACCTTTTAGATGGTCCAGTGGGAGCAATGCCCCCTTTCTCTCAACCAAAATTTCCCTTAAGTTAACGCTTAGAAAATTGATTTTTGGGTCATTTCCCCCACCGCCACATCCACACTTTTATTATAATTAAATTAATTATATACATGTACATAAATGATGTACTTTTTAAAGTTATCCTAAACTTGAAGTAAGTTAAACGAAGAACTTGCCTGGTATGAAAATAATACTTTGAAATTGAGTCTCGTTTTCGATTTCTTGAACTTACTATTATCATATTGATAATCCAGTATAATTAAAAACCATTTCCCTTCTCCTTACACTCGCCAGGTTCTGATAGACCTGTATCAATAACAGACTATACCCACTTGACCTCCACATTTGCATACAAATTAAATAACACCTACTTAGCAAAGATATGCCTTTATCTGTTTAATGAGTAGTGCAATACTCCATCTAGAGGTTACATAGAAAACAGGTATGAAGTAATTTTTTTTGTCTCCATTTGAAGAGTTCCAATCAATTTTCTAAAGCTCTAATTTGTAAGAAGAAATTGTCATGTAAAGATGACATTTTATCAATGCAGGGTCTGTCAGGCTCTGACAAGTGTCAGGAGAAGGAGGTATTTTAATCAGACTGATGGACAATCCTTTCGCGACACGAAGTTGCGACGGAAGACCTACTCGTTGCTTTGCAACGAGCTCGGCTCTAGTTTCTTTTATTTTTAGCTACAGACTTTAATTCAGGTAATAAAATATTTATTCCAAAAGTAATGTAGAATGAATTTGCATATGGAAGTTACTATCAAGTGCAACCTTCACTTTCAATGTTGTATTGGTATTTATAAAATTTTTAAAGCCTTATTTCTTTCCTCTTCAGAGGTTTTGACAGATACCAATGCTGATATTTTATTCTTTACCAGACACAATAAAGTTTCTCATTTGAAAGGGCAACGACTCAAATTCAACATTATTTTTATAGACCAGCTACTCCCCCCAAAATAATACGGAACGCCATTTGTGTATTAAATACTATGAGATTTTGAGATAATTAGGCCAAGCTTCGGCCACATTGCTGAATATAAATCCCATCACTAAGATATAGAACTATAAGGCGCAGTCACGTGTCATGAGAGTGTATGTCCACGAGAAAACACATTTATAAAGAGTTTCGGATGACTCAGTCCCTTGACTGAGTGACACAGTACAGTATCTTTTAAATATATACCTGATTCATCAATCGATTTTTCAAAGTCAATAATATATGGATAATTTCAAGCAAAACAAATTAAAGATTATTGTTTCTTTAGGATAAAACTCCGAATTTTTATATTTTACTTTGATAAGCAAAATAATCTTGACCTATTTTATTTCATAAATATTTTCTTTGTTTTAAAATTTGAACAACTAGAATATGTATATTACAATAATTTGAAGACCAGAAGATTGACGACGATTATATATAAGTATGAAAACAAAATAAAGCATATATGTTTATGAATGTGTACTAAGTATTTATATGTCATGAATGTGTAGTTATTTGTAGAAATAAGCATCTACCCTCTATTTAAATTAAAATTTACTTAGGTTTTTTATTTTACGGAAACAATCATTGAAGAGGTAATCAATTTTGTAACTTTCCATGGTTTTATAGACACAATAAATGAACCTGCGTTTCTTTTAGGGCGTGCCTACCGAGTATGTACACAATCTTGCAATAAACAATTTTTGAAAAACTTAGAGTAGTTAGATCTCCAAAATTGGTTCCCGAAAAGTAGATATAGTTTTTGAACCATCATTTCCATTTTATTGAGGCCTTATGAGTAACTAGTGTATGCAGAGGGAAATCATAACCTCAAATCCTGCACCCCGCAAATCTTTGTAAGATATCTCGGTCTAGATTTAGATAATTTTTGTAGTCGTATGTATTCATACGTCAGAGTGCAATATATAATCCTGTTCAACCAGACGCTCGGGTGTCTCTGTAAATTTCTGACAAGCAGATAGTCTATCTTGCTTGTCTGAGATTAACGGCGACGGCCGAGCGTCTAGTTGAACGAGACTAGAGTTAAATACTTCTTAAGCCCCTTTCACAATTGGCGCACGATCAGAGGCGACAAAATATTCGTGCGACCGACAAAATTAGATATGAATCGTAAACTGTTGCCGAAATAATCGCATTTGAAAAAGTATTCGTACGAAATTCGCACGATCTAAGCGAGCGTTGTGCGATGTAAACGCAATAAACCTTGCGACATATCTTGCGTCTATATGCGACTGTTGTGCAATGAAAGCGACTGTTGAAAGATAATGCGAGAGGAATGCGCGAGAGACCAGGTGATCGGACGATTGAAGGTGCGCCAATGCGATTGGACGTGCGATCATGCGTTCCATGGTACGAATGCTCGTGCGAGTCAGAGGGGGTATATACCGCCCATTTCCGACTCTCTTCAGTAGACATAGGAATGAAAAAGCCGACATGAGCATACGATGCAGACAAAAATGATTAAATCAAAAATATTTAGTCATTATGATTCTCTTTATATCACAAAAGCAACATAACAATGATTCGAAATTATGAAAGAAAAGTATGACAGTAACATAGGAAATCAAACAATCACGACGTTATTGCTATTGAAAAGTCAGACAATTTTTAGAAATCAACGTATTTTGTTTACTAGTAATCATATGTTGTTCGATATAATAAAACGTTTATTGCATTAATATAATGTTCATATGGCGAAGCTCTCGGTAAATATGATTTTTCTTGGAGTAATAAATCTTCATATTTCCCCCACCACCATGCAGTGCATGTATATTGTCAATTGTGGTTTGAAACAAGGATGCTTATATAGGGTATATATACTAGTGGCAAATAGAGGCTGATAAGTCGTGCAATGATTGTAAAACGTTGCAAGATCACATGAGACATGTTGAGCAACAGTCTCAAGGTCGCAAAACACACGCATTTACAGCAGCAATTCATCTTACGACCTTTTAAAATCGTGCATCACTCTTGCGAGTACACAAAACGTTGTACAACGTTCGTACTAATGTTTGTGCGTTGCACTGCGAAAATTTGGGTCGCGTTGGGTCGCGTCTGAATAGTGTGCATTTCCACTATTCAGAGGAGACTTGATGCGACCAGTAAAACGTATGCAACGAATGCGAGGGCTCGTGCAACGTATGCGAGAGCTCGCGCGAAGCTAAAACATTTCGATCGCAAAGTGGTGTAAAGTGGTCGTGCGCCAATTGTGAAAGGGGCTTTAGTTCCATACCATTTTTTCAGAATTATTTCGATTACTGATACATAAGTGATAGATATAATTCTATCCTCAATTACTCAACATGATTCATATGGAGTTATCTCGAATTTCTTGTCGGAAAAGTTCGAGATTTCACTTTATAAAAATGTTCGTAATTCAAATACAGTTTAGCAACTACATGTACTTGCAATGCAAGATCACTTATTTTTTATTTTAAAATAAATAAAAATCGATAGAGTCAACTCCCTTCAGTACTCCAGTACTTTGATTTATATAGCTGTCCAAAGTTAACAACCATAAAGGACTGCTGGTGCAACGGCAGTTTTCTACATTCTGCAGGTTAGCCATTTTTGTGCACTCCTATGTTTATAAATGAAATTTATTATTTTTCGTCCTTTGCAGCATGAACGCGAAATGGCAATAATTACATGTCATTGAGAGTTTATTAGAATCCCGGCGTAGATGTTTTTGTCTGTGATATCGATAGGCGCATCTTCTTTCCCTAAGAGAAAGATGTTCTCAGTGGCAGTTGTTCTTACGATTGCGTTTGGACGTAAAGTATATTATGCATCTATTTAAAGAGTTGTATTTCAATCGCCGTTTGGATGCATAATCTACTGCGACATTTAGCTGCGTTTGCATTGTAGTTTGAGTACTTATGATTAGTGATGTGCCGTCGGCGAGAATAACACACGGAACACATAGGTCGCAAATATGAGGACCAATGTTGAGACGATCTAGCTCAAGAATGAGACAATCTATCATTTTGAGAGGAAATCAAGAGGGATTAACCCTGCATTGTCCAACTCCCTGTGTCAGGGTATATGACATTGACTGTTTGGAATTTTTTATTATTCTCATGAACTATGTTTATTTTTTTGATATGTTTGATAAGGCATACCTTACATTAAATACAGTCACCCTCATGTAACTCCTTAGACAAGGTTATCAGCAGCTCAATGTACTGTTTGTACATATATTTTAATTAAATTACAATAGAGAAATAATAGCATTGATCTTGGGTGAGTATTCTTCGCTTGCAATTTAAGCTTGTTTCTATCAACTAAAAACAAAAGTAGACGCATGTCATCAATTTCTGTAGTTAAACAACTTCCTTTTTATTTTTTAGGAAAGCAGAGTTTCATTTAAAGTGTTTTCATCTAAAAAGAAAATAAAAACAATGCTATATACAAAAACTACACTATTTATATCTAATGACCAATAAAAGTTTAAAGATGAAATGTGATGTTAACGTTCCTTTTAGAAATAACAAAACATGTGTCAACAATCTATTGTATGTATATATTTGAAAAATTAGAGTGTATTTTGCATTTATCAATGCATTGAATTTTTTAACACACTTTGGTTTGTTATAATGCTTGATTACTTAAATTGAGCATTCTTTTTTGTTATGAAATGTCTCTTTTAAAACACATTGTTTACAATAAAGTAGTCTTTAGAAATAACATGATCTTAACTTAATAAGTCTACAATCTGAATATATTGGTTTTTGATTTGATTATCATAAAAGGCTGCGCGCATTCCCATTAATCTTTATAAGTTTGAATTGTTACAAACCTTATAAAACATAAGACTAACCATAAATAATAACAGGACAGATGATGGAATTTTTTTTAAGGGTGCACGTATATGTTGTTGTATTGTAGTTACCATTTATTTTATAAACGTGTATCAGGAAATTGTAAAGGTTTTGCTAATACTATATTTCTGTATAGATCTCTTCGTGACACTTTATTTATTTAATTAAAATTGATTGAAAGTTAGTGGCTATTAACCTAAATATAATCATAATATAAAAAATATAGTTGTGTAATATCTAAATTTTGAGATATAACTTCCTCGTATAACGGGTTCAAGGAAATAATCAATTACATTTTGACGCTTCTGATGGGAAATTGTTGAAGCCGCCCTGCTTTTGATTAATTGAGGAAGAGTCAGCTGTGAGTTTTAAACATGTTTTATAGTACTTTCTATGTGTTGGTAAAACGCTTTATATACATTTGCCAGCAAGATTCACCATCACCAGCACAGTGAAGTATCGCCTCTTAGAGGCAGGAAAAAACAAGAGAAAACTCAAAACAGGTAAATATGTATCAATTCGGTATTAATAACTAATATAATTTTTGATAGTATAATTTTATACACAAACAAGTTGTTTTCCTTTGGAATAAATTGATTTTATGTCATGCAAAAAGACTCGTTATGAAAATGCAAAATAAATATTGAAAGGCAGTTTGAAAAAATAGACGGTAACATGAACATCGCGGACGTAACTTCTTTGTACCTGAATATTGACCCAAACGTTATATTATACTATGCCCACGACTCTAACGACTGAGCTACTCAGACTCTCGCTACAGGAATCCTGTGAATGCGTACATTGAAAACAAATTACATATTCTGAATCAGTAAAATGGTCACTATTAAACCTACAGAAAAAATTTAAAAAACAAAAATGTTGAAAAATATCATTTTTTAAATGTCGCTTCCGGTGATGACCGGAAGTGACGGCGGACATTTTATTGACCGAGGTATACCAGAAAAATGGGAGATATATCATCTCTGAAATTATTAGCCCTCTATCTTAACTTGTGCTTAAAAAGTCTCAGAAAAATTGTCTTTCAAAATTGTAAAACAACGATAACGTCCGAGGCATTAGCCTTAAAAATTTGAAGGAAATCGAACGAGTCAGAATAAGAGAAAAACGACAAAAAACACTAGAATAATAGTAGAGTCTTTCACTAAATACGGAAGACCCTAAAAAATTGATGGAATGGGCAGTAAGGACAAGGGAAATAAAAAAGAGCTACTCGCAATGTTCATCATACGGATGGTTTCACGCATCATAGGTCATCACCGATCAATTTACAAGTCATTAAAACTCATCCGGAAATTGCACCTGTAAACAAGCCGATTTGGTTTGGACTTTGGTTCAATGTCACGTGATTGCGATTTCTGTCTAAATATAGTTACAATGGGACTGTAACACTGGAAAAAAAATTTGAATTTGAAGCTATGGTTCCAGAAAATGTAAGCAAAATTGACAAAAATGCATAAAGTCTGTGATTCATCACATACAAAGAAGGCAAAGAAGGCTCATTCGAAATACGAATTTCAAAATTCGAAATTCGATATTCAATATCTTGGTTTACCAATCAAATCATGGATCTTAAAACCCGTATCCTAGTGACATTAAACTCCTCTAAATAAAGATAATCCGTACATACTCTTATCTACAAACAAATGTCAAATTCAAGTTGGTTTTTTTTATAAGATATAATATAGTAACAAAATGGTAAAAAGACGTGCAGTACAGCTTAAAACACATGGGGTGAATAACTTCTGATTTACCTATTGCATCGTTAAGAAATAAGAAACAACGTTGATTGTTGTGGTTGAAATACATAAAAATTCCTTTCAGATATCTAATAAACGTAATTATGAGCTTCCGAAAAATAACGGTCGTACAAACCGAAATAATCTTATATCGTTTATTTTTACCACGAGGACTTAAATTGAAATTAATTGACCCGTGCTGAAAACTACAAGATCTTCGTCCGACTACGGTCCTTATGGTATGGAAAGTTTAAGAAACTCTATAAATGGAACACATCAGCACTTTCTCGATAATTTAATAATGGTTTACCAATTTCGGTCAATTTTAAAATGAACAGACATAAATATGTCCAGTAACCCCTCAAGGGGTCTCATTTACAAAAATGAATTTAAGTTGTAGCAGTTCTTATGATAAACACGCAAAACACATGCTTACAAAATAATAATTGTGGTAATTTTAAAAACTTTGGATAATTATTACCTAAGAGAAGTAGAATAGACATGTCCAGGAGAATCTTTGCGGGCTCTGCATGTGTTTTGTTTATAGTAATTACGCATGCGTAATAGTATATAATGCTGAACCCCGTAGCACGTTACGATGTTAATATGTATTGGTTATAAGTAATTATTAATTTTCTCGAAATAATAAGATTTATTTCATGAAAAACTTTGTAATTTTCTGAAAATTTGATATACATTCATGAGTAATACAAAATTCGGTACCCGAACGGAATTTTTTTTTCAAGTTTTTTTTTTATAAGATGCACAGTACTTTCTCTTTAAATAAATTTGTGAATCATCTCTTCAATCATCCAACACACATATTATAACTAACTAAATCTCTGAAAACACATTGAGCTTTGGGAATCTATGTGATTTTGCCTACACTGAATGTATTTATTGCATAAATTACGTATGACGTACTAATTTCTCAATGATTAGTTTAGAATCATATTGTATGTCTATATACATAAATAAAAAAACTTTTAAGTAATACTTGTATTCATTGTTGAAACCGGACTGATAATTTTTATTTAGATAAAACATATTTTCGACTAAAAAAATTCACGCGCGGATCTAAGGGGGGAGGGGTTGAGGAGTGTGTCGAAATCCACGGCAAAATTACTGAGAATACATGTTATCTTAGGACACCCCCATTCTCCGAATAAAATATCTGGATACGCTTATGAAGCTCTCTCTCTCTCTTCTATAATAGCATTTTAACACAACAGGGGTATATAATCTTCGGGTATAAACTATTGGTTAAACTCCTTGACTACCGTAATATCTGGATTTGCTTTCTTAAAGCTTAAAATTAACAATTTCTCACGATTCTTGCTTTCAGTGCGTCATGATGCTGTCGAGGGTTTTGATTCTTCAAATTCTTTTGAAGGTCTCAGCTCAAGAATGTAACAGGTATGTTTTATTTAACTTTTGGATAGTCTAAGCATGATATGAATACAATAACTATACAGTGAAGAATGCAGTTAAGTTGGAAATGTATTTTTAGGTTGAATAACAAGTGTTGTTACAATGAATATTTTGACAACAACACTAACCAATGTGTCGGTAGGTATATTTTTCATGTATCTATCTATCTATCTATCTATCTATCTATCTATCTGTTCATCTATCTATCTATCTATCTATCTATCTATCTATCTATCTATCTACTCATGTATCCATCCTCCATCCATCCATCCAATCAAAATAAAGAATAGCTAATTCTATTTTACACTAAATAATCTGTTTTTTCTCCCTCTATTTGTAAATCCTTTTGTATCCCCATTTATCAAAGTGCTTTAAAATATAGCGAACATCGGTGACATATGCAAATTGAGGTATTGACAATAATCATTGCATGTACGTTAGGCTGAACTATAAATACAAAGTTATAAAATAGTAAACAAATTAAAAAAGTTCAGTTGAATAACGAAATATCGTGATTTTATCATTTCGTTTGTTGCACATACTAGATCTTTATAAAAGGCAACAAGATACACATTTATCATAAAACGTCATATTTGAAGTTTGTAGGAATGGAAGCATTGGATGGAATTGTAAAACACACTGTACATCAGGATACTATGGTTATCTATGTCAGACGCCATGTGAGTGTCTGAATCACCTGTGTGATAAACAGACAGGGTGTCAGCGACGACAGAGTAAGACATGTAAGCTCTTAACAAATCAAATGTGAACGTACATATGTTTTTCTTCGTATGTCAACATGAGGATCGAGCAACGAACAAAAGACGCTTTAAAATACGATCAAAATTACCTATAAGATGTTTGAATTTTTTACTTATCGTTTTTAGCAACAAACTTAACTAATAATTACACACTGACTATTTTTTCAACAACTGTTATTAAAGAAACTGTAAGTCATGAAGAATAATTTGGTAAAAAATTATTTTTCAAAACTTATATGACTGACTGTTGTTAACACAGGATACACAAGTAAGATACACAACTGGATTGTTATTAAAATAAAGGAAATGTCGATTGCTTTTTAATTGCAATATTCCCCCCCAGACTCCCATTTTTACTTATATATCTGATATGTCGCTTAAATGAAAAAGAATATTAAGAAATATATTAAAAATCAAATACCAAAACTAATTTTAATTAAGTAGCAACATTTCTCTAGTGGCTTTTTTTTCTTGCATTCAAAAGTTTTCGCTATTCACTATTCGAATAGCGAATAGAATTCTGTGGTCGGTTCGCTATTCAAATTACCGTAAACATACTAATAAACGTAAATTCAAAATTTTATGTAAACTTCCCTCTTTAAATAAAAAAACAGTTTTATAGCAAAAATTATTACTAGCTGACCTAACCTGAACATTGACATAATAAACACGACTAGTAAGAGGCTAAGCTAGCCTTGTAAAAATGCGACATTTCCAATAATACAGTTATAATGGGATATTTTTCAAGGGGCTGGCTAACACCCTGTATCCCATATTTGGGCCTTCATATTTGGTAAGAATGGTGCCCCATGACAGCCCAGTCGACCCTCAAAAAAGGAATTGGGTTTATACGGCCATTAACAGGCTTAGCTAGCCTGGCGAACAATGGGAAATTTCGTATAATATATATATAATGGCATACCTTTCAAGGGGCTTGATAACACCTTGTTTCCCATATCTGGGCCTTAATATTTGGTGGGGATGAGGACCCGGGGATGCCCAGTCGACCCTCAAAAGGAATTGGGTTTACACGGCCATTAACAGGCTTAGCTAGCCTGGCGAACAATAGGAAATTTCGTATAATATATTTATAATGGCATACCTTTCAAGGGGCTGGCTAACACCCTGTATCCCATATATGGGCCTTCATATTTGGTTGGGATGGGGACCCGAGGAAGCCCAGTCGACCCTCAAAAGAAATTGGGTTTAGATGACCATTAACAGGCTTAGCTAGCCTGGCGAATAATAGGAAATTTCGTATAATACAATTATAATGGCATACCTTTCAAGGGGCTGGCTTACACCCTGTATCTCATATTTCGATCTTCATATTTGGTGGGGATGGGGAACTAGGGAAGCCCAGTCGACCCTCAAAAGGAATTAGGTTTACATGGCCATTTACAGGCCTAGCTAGCCTGGCGAATAATAGGACATTTCGAATAATGCAATTATAATGGCATACCTTTCAAGGGGCTGGCTAAAACCATGTTTCCCATATTTGGGCCTTCATATTTGGTGGGGATAGGGACCCGGGACAGCCCAGTCGACCCCCAAAAGGAATTGGGTTTACATGGCCATTAACAGGCTTAGCTAGCCTGGCGAATAATAGGAAATTTCGTATAATACATATATAATGGCATACCTTTCAAGGGGCTGGTTAACACCCTGTTTTCCGTATTTGGGCCTTCATATTTGGTGTAGATGGGGAACTAGGGAAGCACAGTCGGCCCTCAAAAGGAATTGGGTTTACACGGCCATTAACAGGCTTAGCTAGCCTGGCGAATAATAGGAAATGTCGTATAATACAATTATAAAGGCATACCTTTCAAGGGGCTGGCTAACACCCTGTATCCCATATTTGGGCCTTCATATTTGTTGGGGATGGGGACCCGGGGAAGTCCAGTTGACCCTCAAAAGAAATTGGGTTTACCCGGCCATTAACAGGCCTAGCTAGCCTGGCGAATAATAGGAAATTTCGTATAATACAATTATAATGGCATACCTTTCAAGGGGCTGGCTAACACCCTGTATCTCATATTTTGGCCTTCATATTTAGCTAGCCTGGCGAATAATAGGAAATTTCGTATAATACATATATAATGGCATACCTTTCAAGGGGCTAGTTAACACCCTGTTTTCCGTATTTGGGCCTTCATATTTGGTGTAGATGGGGACCCGGGGAAGCACAGTCGACCCTGGATGTTTTTATAGGGTTGAATAATAAATTTAAAATAAATCATGTACATTTTATTTTACTCGTCGCTCTGTAATTTGAAATTCATTCATTTCATTTATATGTCTGATTATTTCTTTTGTCTTTGCTAAAATTCGATATGTTTATTCATTTCAAACATTAGGTTGAAAAGGAGAGTTTTTTTTTATTTGTGGAGGATATGTGAAGCGGATACTGGTCGTATTTCTGTTTTATTTTTCAGCGGATTTTTAAATTGTGTTAAACTTGTTTAAATGTAGGGGAGACATGGTCAGGACTCATTTCAGACATTGCAGAATAAAAAAAATGTACAACTTACATAAAACATTAATTAAACAGCCAGGGTCGATCTCAAAAGTTTTTGAAGATTTGTCCCTTATTCACTGTTTTCGATATACGTAGGTCCCATTTTACTATCCAATCCCCGGCAATTCCCATACACTACGACAGGATTTGCAGCTATATCCATGTAAATATTCAAGAATTTATTTGAAATTATACACTTTCCCTCTGAGTGAGATTTCATGTTCTGACCCCCCCCCCCCCCCTCCCCTCCATTTCCATTAAAAAATCGAAAGTGAAAGTGACAGTTTCGCATCTAAAGTGTCGCTTGTCAATTACATAGACATAAGGTCTTCTATCCACAAAATAAATGAAATAGATATTCTAAAGTTTATACCCCTCAAATACCCAACCAAACCTCACATTTACCATTTTTTCTAAAATTTGACCGGGTCTTTCCTGCGAAACCGAACATTTTGAAGAAAAAAAACGTGCAACAAACAAAATTGCTTAATCTTGTTTATTTCCTAATCAACACTATGCATCGGATCCAAATAGTTTATAAATAAGCAGCAATGACCCCCACCCCCACCCCTACCCAACCCCAACACATGAAATATGCCTTTCCTTCGACCAATTACTCAATGTTTTACAACATTTTATGTAAAGGAGGCGGTGTGTATATGACATTAAGTCAATCACAATTATATATATTTTTTTATAGACACCAGAGAAAAACCAACTGTACCTAGAGTTGGCAGCTATATGCATATATCTAGAGAGTGAGGGTGTCGGACTTTATAAAATAAAATTTTCTTGATTTTGAAGGCATCCTCCATCTCTCTCTCTCTCTCTCTCTCTCTCTCTCTCTCTCTCTCTCTCTCTCTCTCTCTCTCTCTCTCTCTCTCTCTCAATCCGCCCATGAAGATGATAGAACATTTCAGGCTCTGCCAGAACAAATGTTACCACTTTTTATCGACATGCAAAATATTTAACGCCTATATATAGATATTTAAGGAATAAGGAATCATTCTTTGAGTATTACGAGGTGTTAATTTTGGTCGGGGCGTGGTCAAATCTATTGATTACATTGATTTACATTATTTTAAATCTGTACACTTTAAAACAACATTATTTTAAAACCACTATTATTTATATAGTACATGCTATAGTATGTATTACTACGCGGCGCAGCCAATACCGTTTTTCGGTTATGCTATAAGATACGCCCATTTCGTGACACTCATGTTATATGAAGTTATTGGGTTTTAGGGTTCAAAATTGATTCTTTATATTATCACAGACAGACAGTTGAAAATGGAAATATGTCAAAATACATACAAAATTGAAATAATTCATCACGTGTTGAAAAATTTATCATTGTCTCCGAAATACAAACTGATCATGAGACAATGTCCATTAAATACATTCTATGTGAATGGAAAGCTTTCGTCTCGGCAACTACCAGGTTTAATTTCACACTCGTACAAATTTCTTTTTTAATCCTTACTTATTTGATTAGTAAATAGTAAGTTTCGACTTGGAAAAAAATATAGTAGTTGCATATTTATGATATTTAAAACAGAAGAAAGTTTATCGCGATTCAGCGGTTTTAGAACACAAACAAAGCATTTAATGTTCTGTAAAGATGGGAACAAGCTTGTTGAAAGTACTTGCATTATTGATAGTATTTCCAGTCTTTCTCCGACAAATGAGAGTGACTGTCGTTATTTTAATCCAGGTTGTCGTTGTACTAATCGGATGAAAATCATAGACTCCTTTTATATGGGACACCAGTCCATCGTAGATTAACTTCCAGCCTGAACCTATCTTTGTGGACTAAGACAAATGTAGATTAAGTGTCTTGTCCAAGGACACAACACACAGCAAATGGCCACACCGGGGCTTGAACCGTCGATCTTTTATATTTTCATATAACACTCACATAATATATAATAAATCATATAACATATGAATCGTTATGAAATAACACACCGTGTGAACTCCGGTATATGTAATGGGAGATAACCCAAGTCGAACAAAGACCCATATTGATTTATATATCCGTTGACCTTTGCTTACGGGATTAAAGAACATATTGCATAACATATTGTTTCGTTATCGATTTTATACATTATAAAAATCAAAAACATGGTACATGCATGCAAATGTTATTACATGTAATACCCAAAATTATTAACCTCTGTTCACTTTCAGAGAGATAGTGCTGACTTTTAATATCTATTTTAAAAAAGTGTTAAGATGACTGTTGTGATAATTGTATGATGTGAATGTCCTTACACATGTATATATTCAGAACAATAACTCCTTCTTAAATGTCCATTGATTTCACCAAGTACCACATTTTGACAAAAGAAGCTATAGATATGTAAGTCACTTCATACATATTTTTTCCCATATAGCAATTTACATGATATTTGCCACTTCAAATAGCTATTTACTCATATGTCTGAAAGTCATGTAAACCAAATTCCAATTGGTAGACTGGACAGCCGATATTCCATTATAACTGTATCACACTAATTTCTATTTTCGCCAGGCTAGCTAGACCTCTTAATGGCCGTGTAAACCCAATTCCTTTTGAGGGTCGACTGGGCGTTCCCGGGGCCCAATCCTTAACAATTATGAAGGCTTAAATATGGGAAACAGGGTGTTATCCATACAAATTTTCCTATTATTTGCCAGGCTAACAAAGCCTGTTAATGGCCGTGTAAACCCAATTCCTTTTGAGGGTCGACTGGGCTGTCATGGGGCGCCATCCTCACCAAATATGAAGGCCAAAATATGGGATACAGGGTGTAAGCCAGCCCCTTGAAAGATATCCCATTATAACTGTATTATACGAAATTTCCTATTATTCGCCAGGCTAGCTAAGCCTGTTACTGGACGTATAAACCCAATTCCTTTTGGGGGTCGACTGGGCTGTCCCGGGGCCCCATCCCCACTAAACATGAAGGCCCAAATATGGGATACACGGTGTAAGCCAACCCTTCAATGATATCCAATTTAACTGTTACATAGGAAATGTCGCATTTTCGCCAGGCTAGCCAAGCCTCTTACTGGTCGTGTAAACCCAATTCCTTTTGAGAGTCCACTGGGCTGTCATAGGGCGCCATCCTCAACAAATTTGTAGGCCCAAATATGGGATATAGGATGTTGGCTCGCCCCTTGAAAGATATCCCATTATAACTGTACTATAGGAAATGTCGCATGTTCGCCAGGCTAGCTAAGCTTCTTACTGGTCGTGTAAACCCAATTCCTTTTGAGGGTCCCCTGGTCTGACATAGGGCGCCATCCTCAACAAATTTGAAGGCCCAAATATGGGATACAGGATGTTGGCTAGCCCCTTGAAAGATATCTTTTTATAACTGTATTATAGAAAATGTCACATTTTCGCCAGACTAGCTAACCCTCTTACTGGACGTGTAAACCCAATTCCTTTTGAGGGTCCCCGGGTTTGACATTGGACGCCATCCTCACCAAATATGAAGGCCAAAATATGGGATACAGGGTGTTAGCCAGCACCTTGAAAGATATCCCATTATAACTCTATTATAGGAATTGTTGCATTTTCGCCAGGCTAGCTTAACCTTTTACTGGTCGTGTAAACCCAATTCCTTTTGAGGGTCGACTGGACTGTCCCGGGGCCCCATCCCCACTAAACATGAAGGCCCAAATATGTGATACAGGGTGTTAGCCAGCGCCTTCATAGAAATTCCCATTATAACTGTTATATAGGAAATATCGCATTTTCGCCACGCTAGCTAAGCCTCTTATGGGTCGTGTAATCTTAATTCCTTTTGAGGGTCGACTGGGCTGTCATTAGTGCCCATTCTCAACAATTATGAAGGCCCAAATATCGGATAAAGGGTGTTAGCCAGCCCCTTGAATGATATCCCATTATAACTTTATTATTGGAAATGGCGCATATTTGCCAGGCTAGCTAAGCCTCTTACTGGTCGTGTAAACCCAATTCCTTTTGAGGGTCAACTGCGCTGTCATAGGGCGCCATCCTCAACAAATTTGAAGGCCCAAATATGGGATACAGGATGCTGGCTAGCCCCTTGAAAGATATCCCATTATAACTGTATTCTTGGAAATGTCGCATTTTCGCCAGGCTAGCTAAGCTTCTTACTGGTCGTGTAAACCCAATTCCTTTTGAGGGTCCCCTGGTCTGACATAGGGCGCCATCCTCAACAAATTTGAAGGCCCAAATTTGTGATACAGGATGCTGGCTAGCCCCTTGAAAGATACCCCATTATAACTGTATTATAGAAAATGTCACATTTTCGCCAGACTAGCTAAGCCTCTTACTGGACGTGTAAACCCAATTCCTTTTGAGGGTCCTCTGGTCTGTCCTGGGGCCCCATCCCCACCAAACATGAAGGCCCAAATATTGGATACACGGTGTAAGCCAACCCTTCAATGATGTCCCATTTAACTGTTACATAGGAAATGTCGCATTTTCGCCAAGCTAGCTAAGCCTGTTACTGGACGTATAAACCCAATTCCTTTTGGGGGTCGACTGGGCTGTCCCGGGGCCCCATCCCCACTAAACATGAAGGCCCAAATATGGGATACACGGTGTAAGCCAACCCTTCAATGAAATCCAATTTAACTGTTACATAGGAAATGTCGCATTTTCGCCAGGCTAGGGTGTTAGCCAGCCCCTTGAATGATATCCCATTATAACTTTATTATTGGAAATGGCGCATATTTGCCAGGCTAGCTAGGCCTCTTACTGGTCGTGTAAACCCAATTCCTTTTGAGGGTCCCCTGGTCTGACATAGGGCGCCATCCTCAACAAATTTGAAGGCCCAAATTTGTGATACAGGATGTTGGCTAGCCCCTTGAAAGATATCCCATTATAACTGTATTATAGAAAATGTCGCATTTTCGCCAAGCTAGCTAAGCCTCTTACTGGACGTATAAACCCAATTCCTTTTGGGGGTCGTCTGGTCTGTCCCGGGGCCCCATCCCCACTAAACATGAAGGCCCAAATATGGGATACACGGTGTAAGCCAACCCTTCAATGATATCCAATTTAACTGTTACATAGGAAATGTCGCATTTTCGCCAGGCTAGGGTGTTAGCCAGCCCCTTGAATGATATCCCATTTTACTTCATTATTGGAAATGGCGCATATTTGCCAGGCTAGCTAAGTGTCTTACTGGTAGTGTAAACCCAATTCCTTTTGAGGGTCCACTGGGCTGTCATAGGGCGCCATCCTCAACAAATTTGAAGGCCCAAATTTGTGATACAGGATGTTGGCTAGCCCCTTAAAAGATATCCCATTATAACTTTATTATAGAAAATGTCACATTTTCGCCAGACTAGCTAAGCCTCTTACTGGACGTGTAAACCCAATTCCTTTTGAGGGTCCTTTGGTCTGTCCTGGGGCCCCATCCCCACCAAACATGGATGCCCAAATATTGGATACACGGTGTAAGCCAACCCTTCAATGATATCCCATTTAACTGTTATATAGGAAATGTCGCATTTCGCCAAGCTAGCTAAGCCTCTTACTGGTCGTGTAAACCCAATTCCTTTTGAGGGTCCTCTGGTCTGACATGGGACGCCATCCTCACCAAATATGAAGGCCAAAATATGGGATACAGGGTGTTAGCCAGCACCTTGAAAGATATCCCATTATAACTCTATTATAGGAATTGTTGCATTTTCGCCAGGCTAACTTAACCTTTTACTGGTCGTGTAAACCCAATTCCTTTTGAGGGTCGACTGGACTGTCCCGGGGCCCCATCCCCACTATGAAGGCCCAAATATTGGATACACGGTGTAAGCCAACCCTTCAATGATATCCCATTTAACTGTTATATAGGAAATGTCGCATTTCGCCAAGCTAGCTAAGCCTCTTACTGGTCGTGTAAACCCAATTCCTTTTGAGGGTCCTCTGGTCTGACATGGGACGCCATCCTCACCAAATATGAAGGCCAAAATATGGGATACAGGGTGTTAGCCAGCACCTTGAAAGATATCCCATTATAACTCTATTATAGGAATTGTTGCATTTTCGCCAGGCTAACTTAACCTTTTACTGGTCGTGTAAACCCAATTCCTTTTGAGGGTCGACTGGACTGTCCCGGGGCCCCATCCCCACTATGAAGGCCCAAATATTGGATACACGGTGTAAGCCAACCCTTCAATGATATCCAATTTAACTGTTACATAGGAAATGTTGCATTTTCGCCAGGCTAGCCAAGCCTCTTACTGGTCGTGTAAATCCAATTCCTTTTGAGGGTCCACTGGGCTGTCATAGGGCGCCATCCTCAACAAATTTGAAGGCCAAAATATGGGATACAGGATGTTGGCTCGCCCCTTGAAAGATATCCCATTATAACTGTACTATAGGAAATGTCGCATGTTCGCCAGGCTAGCTAAGCTTCTTACTGGTCGTGTAAACCCAATTCCTTTTGAGGGTTCCCTGGTCTGACAAAGGGCGCCATCCTCAACAAATTTGAAGGCCCAAATATGGGATACAGGATGTTGGCTAGCCCCTTGAAAGATATCTTTTTATAACTGTATTATAGAAAATGTCACATTTTCGCCAGACTAGCTAACCCTCTTACTGGTCGTGTAAACCCAATTCCTTTTGAGGGTCGACTGGACTGTCCCGGGGCCGCATCCCCACGTTACATGAAGGCCCAAATATGTGATACAGGGTGTTAGCCAGCGCTTCTAAGAATTCCCATTATAACTGTTATATAGGAAATATCGCATTTTCGCCAGGCTAGCTAAGCCTCTTATGGGTCGTGTAATCCCAATTCCTTTTGAGGGTCAACTGGGCTGTCATTAGTGCCTATTCTCAACAATTATGAAGGCCCAAATATGAGATAAAGGGTGTAAGCCAGCCCCTTGAAAGATATCCCATTATAACTGTATTATTGGAAATGGCGCATTTTTGCCAGGCTAGCTAAGCCTCTTACTGGTCGTGTAAACCCAATTTCTTTTGAGGGTCCCCTGGGCTTAAATAGGGCACCATTATTGTCAAATATGAAGGCTTAAATATGGGATACAGGGTGTTAGCCAGTCCCTTGAAAGATATCCCATTATAATTGTATTATAGGAAATGTCGCATTTTGGCCAGGCTAGCTAAGCCTCTTTCTGGTCGTGTAAACCAAATTCCTTTTGGAGGTCGACTGGGCTGTCCCGAGGCCCCATCCCCACCAAATATGAAGGCCCAAATATGGTATAGAGGGTGTTAGCAAGCCCCTTAAAAGAAATCCCATTATAAAATCCCATTCTTTTTTACCAGGCTTGCTTAGCCTCTTACTGGTCATGTTTATTATGTCAATGTTAAAATTAGGTCAGCGAGTAATAATTTTTACTATAAAGCTGTTTTTTTAATTAAAGAGGGAAATTTTGAATTTACGTTTATTAGCATGTTTACGGTAATTTGAATAGCAATAGCGAACCGACCACAGAATTCTATTCGCTATTCGAATAGTGAATAGCGAAAAGCAAATAGAACTCCAACTTCTGAATGCCTTTTTTTCTTTGTGGGTACTAAATTTTTTAGATAACAAAAAAAACTTTATGCATTGAAAGTAAATTGCGGTTGTTGGCCAAATAAAATTTTATGAATCTTATTAATATTAATTAAGAGATATTTAAAAACTATTTTAGCAACCACGCAAGCTCGAAACAAGCCTACTTTTTCCAAAAAGAATGCTCAAGAATCATCAAATCAGACTGTTGATATCGGTAAATATTTTTTTAACTAAGCTTAAAACAATTATTGTTGAAGATAGTTGATTACAATAATATTAAGGAAAGCACAATTAAATAAAGTTTAAAGAATAATCAAAATCAAAATCCACCGTTAAAAAAATGCTGATTACCCGAAGGTTTTTATCTAGAAATAAAAATCTGAATCAGTAAAAAGATTATTTGTTTAATTGAAAAGTATAAAGTGGTATTTACGAGTTTGACAAATGTCTTCAGACGGTAAAGTTCACTATAGTGTTGTCGTATTTTTAATTATCTTGAAATTCTTAACATTATCTTTAACAGAAACCCATGATCAAAAATGGAATATTAGTGAAACGCCAGCACCTGGCGATGGTTCAGAAGGACGAATACCGTATTCCATGTCAAGTGCAATCTTGTTTTTTATTGGTTCGATTACAACAGTATTCTTTGGTGGAGCATTTATTTATTTTCGAAAGAGGTTGAAATCACATTATTTTACCACTGCTTAATCGTATATCCATATCAATGTTAACGTTGATATCAAACATTTATAGATAGATAGAAAACAATATTAAAAAACTCCAAATATTTTTCATTTCAGATTCTTAGGGATATTCATAAATCGATATAAAGGTAAACAGGACCTTCCGTTATTTTTTTTTAATTTTCTGTGGTGTTATGTATTCTTATATAATAAAATATCTTATCTTAAATATCAATTTCGTTCTCCGGATGACATCTTTAGTTTCATTGTAAAAATTGTCCATGAAAGTAACTTATATTATTCTCATTGTCTTGTAAATTAATATACACCGTGTCATATTTATTCTATTTTTTTCTTTATCATTTTTTAGGAAGAACCCACTCAATAAGAAGAACGCCACATACCGAAAGTGATTTAAATTACGATGCAATTCGTTACTCACAACTCATCAGGAATAGTAACATTTGTGAAGAAGTTAGTGCATCATCGCGTGCAAATGGAATGACTGGTCTACTTTCAGTCATTTATGATAATTTTAATGACGACGACGAAGACTATAGTCGGTTAATACTCAAACAAAATCTGAGCACATGCATCCCAAAGACAAACATTTTTATTGAGGATGAGGGTTATGCTTTCTTACAAACAAGCGATATCAGAGAATTAAAAACGGACATTGTCGTCCAACAACACCAGTCTCTGCCAAGTTTCGCAACTTTTGAAAACCCAATTTCTACTGGGTTCAAACCTTTAACACGATGTTTATCGGACAATAATATCATATACCTTAAACCTTTATTACCGAGTTCAGTTGTCTTTTTAAAAGAACAGAAAATACGAGATGACAATGATAAGAGACCTTCTGAAACAGCAGCAGAAAATATTGAAGATTTATTCGTATCTCCACAAAATGATTGTATATAATTACTTGTTAAACCTTGCAAATCCATGGTGCTTAGGAGAGATATTTATGATATGGATATAACTAAAAATTGTTATTTTAAACTTATTCTAATTTGATTTGTATTACATGGGTTTCATTCATGAGAAACAATTTACAATCACTACAATGAAATATCAACTACACACTGTAAAACATTCTTTTACATGTCTCTTATTATACTAACTCATTTATAAAATCAAATTAATTAAATAAATATATTCAATTATTGTTTCATGTTTTTTATTGCGAAAAATAGCTAAATGTTTAAGGAAGGTTGCCATTTTGTGTAACTAAAAAACTGAAAACCATGCTCTGTTTATGTGGGTTTATTTTTTAAAAATGTAATAGACACAGGGGTATTCTGTATTGTGTGGTAGGAATGAGTTTGAATTTGCTTTCAATTGATTGCATCGACTGGCTGATAAATGAGGCTATAAAAGTATAATTCTTCTATATCCTGAAGCGAAGTTATGATCAAAATCGAAAATATCCCTTCAGTTCCCTGTGGTAGAATTGTGCTGACTAACTTCCGGTTTCATGTACTCATCCCTTCGATCCTCAGCTGGTCACGTGATACCCGAAGGGTATATAAGCTGAAAAAATCAGTAGGATCGGGGAGTCTGTGTTCGACAGCCGAGACATCAACACATCGAAGCCAGGAAAGAAATTAAGGTTGGTAAGAATAACCTGTCTGTAGTCTTACGTGCCTGTAATAGGCTTTCGAGACTATAGGTGTATATTTGGAGTAATAAATATACAAATTGGCGTGTTGACTGTAGTTAGTACGCTACATTCCCGAAACGGCGCGTGCGCTCCTGTCTCCGAACAGCGCATACGCGATCGTAGTTTGAAGTGCGTGCGCCACAGAGAACCGGGGGATATTATATGTATATATTCCAAATCAAAATCTGTGATTGAGGAAATAGATCATTTAATTCACTCTTTGATTTGCTCAGGCAGAGCAGCCGAATCCCATATCGAACTCAGAAACGTTACATAAATTTGGTGGCAGCGAGCGGTGGGATTCGGCAAATAAAAGAAATAATCACATTTAAAGTTAGTTGTTAAAATAGAGTACTGTTTGTTTGTTTCTCTTTTATTTGTTAAATGATGAGCGCAATGGATGAAATGCTGGATGAGGAAATCTCTTTCCTTGAACAGAGTTGAGAGCGATTGCGCCTTGAAATAGAAAAGCAGTCGACACCAGTAGTGAGAAAAAGATCGATGCGCGATTCTGGCATTGCTACTATACCCAAGGAAGTTGTAGTTCGGGAATGCTTACCTGAAGGAGTTGCGAATGATACAGTGGTGAGCGTGAATTTAAGGCAAACGGAAAACTCTTAGGCGGAGAGTAGTTACATTGATGGTGTTACTTTAAGAAAAACGGCACAACGAAAGCCTGCTTCTGCACAGAATGCACATCATGAAAGTGCGCAACAGTATTCAGCGGATGCGCCGGTAGCCGTGACTGATAGGCTATCAAACGCATCAAATGCGCATTTACAAACGGCGAGTGCGCCGCAAGAAAATCGTATGCATGCGCAACACCATTTACCACTGCAAGTGCATTCGCAGATACTAGTGCCAGCGCAAGCGCAACAACAATTAGCTACAGGTGAATTGAGTACAGTTACAGATTCTGTAGGCCAGAGACGAAATAACGACTTTGCGCTAAGGAGTTTTAACAGTCGTCTGCCTACGCCAATGCCAATCACCACCGACAGGAATGCAACAAAATGCTATATAAAACCTGCGACTTTTGACGGTAGTCATTCTTGGATTGATTACAAGTCTCATTTTGACGTTTGTGCGGCCATTAATAACTGGTCTGATAGAGAGAAAGGACTCTATTTAGCCGTTTCATTGCGAGGTGCTGCGTGCATGGGAATGTCTCGTCAGAGACGGGACAACAGTATAATCTGTTGGTTGAAGCACTGGAGGAGCGATTTGCGCCGCCGAATTAAACTGAGCTTTACCGTGCGCAATTGAAAGAGAGACGACAGAGAGCTTCGGAAACACTGACAGAACTAGGTCAAGCAATTAGGAGACTTACTTATCTGGCTTATCCTTCAGTACTAATGGAGGTAAGAGAAACGCTGGAAAAGAGGCATTTATAGATGCACTGGTAGATTCCGACATGCGATTGCGCTTTAAGCAAAGTAGACCTCAGAATTTAAATGAAGCGATACGCTTAGCAGTTGAGTTGGACGCATATTACAAGACTGAAAAGAGAAGCCACGTGCACAGTGTGAACTTCACAAAACCCACTAGTGAGAAGGAATCGCAGTCCAAAGATTTATTTGAAATGATGCAGACACTTCAGGATAAGATAGAATCGTTAGAGAAGCGCATTGAGGAGAAAGGTAAAAATCAAAGCGTTCTTGAAGGTCACAGATTTGCCAATACACAAAGAAGCGGAAAAGTGAAGTGTTACAAATGCTCAGAAGAAGGACACATCCGTATAAATTGTCCCAAATTGAAGAGAGAGCGCGACAGTAGTACTCGACGCAGTGAGCAGCCTAAAGAGGGAAATGCGCGTCGAATTCGCGGTAAGCAGAGGCAAAAAATTCGAAAGAGTTCTAAAGGAAATGTAGGGGCAATCAACTTATGTGAAGAAGCGGGTATTTTTATAGATTCAGAAGTAAACGGCCTCAAAACAAAACTTCTCATTGATACTGGTGCATCCCTGACTTTGTTGTTTAAGAGAATGTATGACAAACTACCAGACAAGCCCGTCTTAGAGGAGAGTAGACAAGTTATAACGAGTGCCAGTGGCTCAAGACTTTGTCAGTATGGAAAAGCCGATTTCGTTATAAAGATAGGAAGGTCGAGGGAAACGGTGAAACTAATGGTAGCGGATATTAGTAAAGACGGGATACTGGGTCTTGATTTTCTTAGAGCATGCAAAGGAGATAGAAACTTCGAACGAAGTTCTCTGAAAGTGAATAATGAGGAGTGTCGCTTCTCATGGGAAGGTACATTAGGGTGCTATAGGGTAACGGCGGATAAGGATGTGTGCCTGCCACAGAGAAGTGAAGTTGTAATTCAGGCTAAGGTACCGGGAGAAAATACATTTGGTTCCGGAGACTATTTGGTAGAGGCCGAGCCAAAGTTTCTTGAGAGTGGACGCGCATTTGTTGGCCGAACTTTGGTAAAGGGACATAATATTGTGCCAGTTTGTCTCATGAATATCACTGAGAGCGTGCAGCAAATTCATGGTGGTACTTTGATTGCAAAAATGACTGCAGTGGAAGAACAAAATGCTTCCGCGGGTGAGGCTGAAAATAGTGCTAAGGGATTACGCAGTGATTTGCGGGTGCAAACTTAATCTGTCTCCTGCGCAGTTTTCGAAGGTAGAACTATTCTTGCACAAAAACGAGGATTTGTTCGCAACATCGAACTATGATTTAGGGCGGACACATGTTGTGAAACACAAGATAAATACTGAACTAGGAACTCGTCCTATCAAACAGGCGCCTCGACGAATCCCTCTACATTTATCTCAAGAGGTTGATAAGCAAGTCAAGGAAATGGTTGATAAAGGGGTAATCGAAACATCTATCAGCCCGTGGGCATCACCCGTTGTCCTAGTTCGTTAGAAAGATGGGACAATGCGCTTTTGCGTTGACTTTCGTCGATTAAACGAAGTTACAGTGAAAGATGCATATCCACTTCCAAAGATAGAGGAAGCGTTTGACCATCTTTCAGGGCATGCTATGTTTTCTACACTAGATCTCAGCAGTGGGTACTGGCAGGTCGGCATGGAAAAAGGAGACAAGGAGAAGACTGCCTTTTTTACGTGCAAAGGGTTATATCAGTTTAGGGTTATGCCCTTCGGTTTGTGTTGCGCACCTGCCACTTTCGAACGTCTCATGGAGACAGTGCTTGCAGGCCTTCAATGGGACAAGTGCTTGTTATATCTGGACGATATAATTGTTGTCGGGAAATCGTTTGAAGACATGCTAGAAAATCTCGGAGAGGTGTTCAAGCGTTTGCGACAGGCAGGTCTCAAACTAAAGGCTAAAAAGTGCAACTTTTTTGCAAAGAAGGTTTCGTACCTTGGGCATATACTATCTCAGGATGGTATTGCTACTGATCCGGAAAAGGTAAAAGCAGTTGATGATTGGCCGATACCAAGTAATGTCTCAGAAATTCGATCTTTCCTTGGCCTTTGCAGCTACTACAGGCGCTTCATACGAGACTTTGCTTCCATAGCCAAGCCCCTGCATCGACTCACTGAGAAGGGAAGGAAGTTTCAATGGACGAAAGAGACCCAGGAAGCTTTTGAGGTGTTGCGTGATCGATTGGTCAGTGCGCCAATTTTAGCATTACCTGATATAACAAAGCAATTTATACTAGATACGGATGCCAGTGGAACGGCAATCGGTGCTGTGCTTTCGCAGAAAATTGATGATAAAGAACGCGTGATTGCATATGCAAGCCGAACCTTGTCTAAAGCTGAAAAGCGATATTACGTTACCAGGAGAGAATTATTGGCGGTTGTTCACTTCATCAAGCATTTTCGACACTACCTTTACAGATGTCATTTTCTTATCAGGACAGACCACGGATCACTAAGATGGCTGTTACGATTTAAGGATCCGGAAGGTCAAATGGCGAGGTGGCTGGAAGTGATCAGTACGTACGACTTCGAGATTGAGCACCGCCCTGGTCGAAAGCATGGTAACGCAGATGCACTCAGTAGAATACCATGTCCCCAGTGTGGTTTCGAACCTGAAACAGTGCAAAAAGTTCGAACTGTGTACGCAAATCTAGACTCGAGCGAGAAAGATGACCTTACTTTGAAAGAGGCGCAGAGTGAAAGCAAGGACATTCAGTTGGTTCATTCTTGGGTTGAAAGTTGGCAAAAGACCTTGTAACTATAAGATAACGCAGCAAGGGTTTGTAGTGAAATCACTCTGGAATCAATTTGATCGCCTGTGCATAAAAGAAGGGCTGTTTATGCGAAAATGGATACTGCTACCCTCAGGCAAGGAAACATTCCAGACTATTATCCCCAATGAAGAGCGTCGGAGAGTCCTTAATATGTGCCATGACAGCCATACATCAGGACACTTATGTGTTACGAAAACTCTGGCCAAAATAAGGCAAAAGTATTACTGGCCTGGGCTTCAGAAAGATGTCCATCAGTATATTTCCGGTTGTGAAATTGCCAGAGACGGACAGAGGAAATCGCCATATACTTGTAGTGTCCGATTATTTTACAAAGTGGACAGAGGCTTTCGCTCTACAAAGTATGGATGCTGAAACCGTAGCAAGCACAATCATGGAGCAAGTTCTAGCCAGATTTGGCGTACCATCAGTTCTGCATTCTGATCAAGGGCGCCAATACGAGAGCAAGCTGTTTTCTGAAATGTGTCGGTTATTGGGTATTAGAAAAACACGTACCACACCTTATCACCCGAAATCGGATGGTATAGTGGAACGATTTAACCGTACACTGCTCTCGATGCTCAGTACCTATGTTCAAGAAAACCAGCGTGACTGGGATGTGTATCTCCCTTATTTATTAATACAGATCCACAGCGCACGAGACAACTAACTTCTCCCCAAACATGTTGATGTTGGGTAGAGAGGCGACTACTCCCTTAGACCTGATGTACGAGATGCCATCTGATATAAAAGACATTCCTTCTAATCAGTGGGTATGGATTTTGCGTGAACGCCTGGAAACCGCGCACAAAATTGTTAGAGAACATACAGAAAAAGAGATGCTACGCCAGAAGAAATATCATGATGCGAAAGTAGCATGGTCAATATTTGAACCCGGTGAAAAGGTATATGTGTATTTTCAGGTTAGAAAAAGCGGCTGTTCGCCAAAACTGACATCGTTTTGGAAAGGTCCTTTCGTCATAGAGAAAAAGTTATCTGATTTTCTTTACATAGTAGCATGCGGATTTCGAGGCAAGAGTGGTGTTATTCATTGCGATCGCATGCGAAAGTGTAAATCTCAGATATTGACAGGTGAAGAACAAGAACTGTCAATAGAGAGAAACACAATAGAGTGTGAGGCTGACAATTTGCATGTTATTGATGACAATGCGCATTTGTGTGATAATGATTTAGAAAGCGCGAGCGCAGACCTTAAAAGTATACCCCTGCGCCGGAAACGCGCACCTGCTTGGCATGATGATTTTGTGGTAGAATACAAAATATAGTTCAGTTATAATATCTGTATTGTTTAAACTGTGTAAATAGTGAGCAGACAGAATTCAATGTTTGGTTTTGTTATTTTATGTTGTAGGAAATGGTTAACACGAAGACCCCTGCTAGAAAAGAGGGACACCGATGTCCTGTGTGCAATGAGCGCATTATGGAAGAGAATTCCTGGGAAAAACATGTTATAGAGTGTGGAAGGAAGCGTCGCCAGAAAAGATTTGAGTGTACGCAGCGTGATTACGCCACCAACAAGAAGAGTGATATGCAGAGACACGAGAGAACACGGCACGGTGGTAGTTCTGGAACCGTACAAGCAGAAAACGAGTCTGATCATGAGTGGGAATCATTGGATCCTGGGAGTCTCTCTGACGTGGTTGGTGAATCTGACATCCTGCGCACAATCCCTGTTACCTCAGAAGTGACGAAGAGGAAACCCACGAGACCACTTCCAGTTTATGTTCCTAGAGCAAAGGCCATAGTGAGTCCTGATGCCGCTGTTCCAACTGCTCCAAGTCCTTTTGCGACTCCGATAATAACTCTACGTGAGCGAGCAGCTAAAGACCTCACCATTACTGCTTCTGCATCCAAACCAAGCACCTTTAAAAGGGCCGTTGCTGTTCAAGCTGGTATACTTACCGTGGACGCATCTACCCAGACATTGACTTCAACGGGAGTAAATGTTGACACGCAGACAGAAGGAACTAAGAGGAGGCGCTTAGATCGAGTTCAGAAATCGTATCAAGTTGGTGGAGAATCGGTGATAGAAGTCCATGAAGATGAAGAGTGGTTTTAAGATGACTTTTGGTCAATTTCAAGCTAGAGAGCAAAGATATTGCACTGTTGTTACTATTAACCCTTACATGTTTGCTTTGAAAATTAGATGTAGTGCATCTGAAAATATATGTTACTGTCTTAGATAAACAGAAAATTGAAAAAAAAAATGTGTATAGTGTTGTTTAATCTTGTTTCTTTTTGATATTGATTTGTGAGAATGCGGGACGCATTTCTCGGAGGTGTGGGTTGTGAAGCGAAGTTATGATCAAAATCGAAAATATCCCTTCAGTTCCCTGTGGTAGAATTGTGCTGACTAACTTCCGGTTTCATGTACTCATCCCATTCGATCCTCAGCTGGTCACGTGATACCCGAAGGGTATATAAGCTGAAAAAATCAGTAGGATCGGGGAGTCTGTGTTCGACGGCCGAGACATCAACACATCGAAGCCAGGAAAGAAATTAAGGTTGGTAAGAATAACCTGTCTGTAGTCTTACGTGCCTGTAATAGGCTTTCGAGACTATAGGTGTATATTTGGAGTAATAAATATACAAATTGGCGTGTTGACTGTAGTTAGTACGCTACAGTCCCGGAACGGCGCGTGCGCTCCTGTCTCCGAGCAGCGCATACGCAATCGTAGTTTGAAGTGCGTGCGCCACAGAGAACCGGGGGATATTATATGTATATATTCCAAATTAAAATCTGTGATTGAGGAAATAGATCATTTAATTCACTCTTTGATTTGCTCAGGCAGAGCAGCCGAATCCCATATCGAACTCAGAAACGTTACAATCCCTTAGCTACTTGACGGTATATGAACAAAATGTTAGTTTTCATTAATTCAATACAATTCAGACCCTGTGTCTTCAATTACAATATCGACAACCAAGGAAGACACACAACTTCAGCAACAAGAATTAAATACACAAACTGCATTGTAGTGTATCGATGCCATGACCAAGATTAAGAGTGACAGAGAAAGAGAAACAATGTTGATAGTTTGTGTTCAAATATGTTAAAATTGACATTGAATATGTATTGAGGCTATTTTTCCGCCAAAGTTTATGCATTTTTTACAGAAAAAACCAATGTATCTTTCATCCTGATTGGATTTTATTCTATGCAGTTCACACAATTCTTTGCAGGTTTACATTTTGAAAGAGTTATTTACATACGAAGTACATGAAAGGCAAAATGTAATAGTCAATTGGACGAGGGTCCGGGGGATGGAAAAAATACAATAAGATTAAACTAAGGTGTGATATATATGCCTGCTTATATATTATAGCGAGCGCAGCTCACCGGCGCGCAGCGCCGGCGCGAAGCGAGCTCTACCGGCAAGGCGTGTGTGAATAGAAAATTCGGACTAGTTGCACATTCATTCAACGGATTTTTTTGGCGTCAGTAAATCGGACCAGTAATGCCTTGTTTTAATCGTCCCAGTAATTCCCTGTAAATTATGTTTCCCATTTCACACTCTCACGAGAACAAGATAAAAGACTATGTACACCATGCATTGTAAATAAAATAATTCCATTACATAAGACTAACAGAGTTGTCGTTCCTTCGAGTGACGTCACAATGGATTTCTTGCACATTGATCCCACAGAAATTTTCGACGTCAGTAAATTTCGATCCACAATGCAATTTATCAATGTCGGACGATCTCACTAGACTTGATACCTTCTCGCGAGAATCAAAGTAAAACTTTTGAGAAACAGATAAATTGTGTAATTTCAAGAATATCATGCTGTTTAAGTAAACAAAACAGTATATTTCACTTTGTTTTTTTTTCAAAGAGACAGACGACACTTGACCGACGTTAACTTTGACGTCGCAATAAGGGGAAATTACTCTAAGTAGTTATTGTACATATGCTGGAATATTAATACCAAAATCTTCTCAAAATCTTGCAAAGCTAACGAATGGGGACATTTTTTTTTAAATAGGAAACAGTTGTAACTTGCTCTCATTTGGATGAATGCTCACATATATTTTATTCACTATATATTTACAGTAGGCTAATTAATTTCCAGGAACGTTTTTAAAAGGGGCGCGGAAGCATCATTCAAAAAATATTTACAAGCAAAATGAAAAAGAAATTCTCAAAATCAGGGAAATTCTAATCCAGGTGAGGGATGGTGAGTGCGAAGTAAGCATTTAGCTCTTTAACTGCTCAATGGTATCTTTATTTTCACATTTATTACATCCTCCCGGTGGGGGGGGGGGGGCAAAACCGTTTTTCTTATATGATCATCAATTTTTTTTATACGTAAATTATAATTTTTTTAACGGGGGGGGGGGGGGGACTCTATGATAAATCAATTTTTTATATGCAAGTTTAAGAAAAATGTCTGCTGCAAGAAAAGAGGAAATAAACTGCAAAAAACATTATGTTAAAATCTTTATTATTCAACAACATTGTAAAAACTGAGATATATTCTATTTTAATAAATAAACAATCTTATAAATTATAGATAATGAAAATTTACTAGAAAAAATAGGCATGTTTATTTTGCATTCAAATTCATTTACGTTACGTTGATACTTTTTTTTTTATTTATTTATCATAATTCATTATTTGATCACATGCTGCGCTCGCCCCAACGGTCGCACCGTAAACATATTATTATATCGCGTTGATATAATAGAATATTCCATGAGAATTGAACCTTTGTCATTCAATGTCACAATTGGTTACACAGAGAAACAATGAAAAGTGAAATACGTTTGTGAAGTTTTTAAAGTATAGATTGAGACATATGCAATATTCATTAATATTGTTATGGGGAAGTAGCGCCCTCGGGCGATATCCTCCATGTATCTTCGGTCAATATTGTCATCCTGGGTCATTATAAATGCATATTGAGCTACATTGAGTCCATATTTGTATAATATTATTATGGGGAAGTAACAACACTGATATTAGACGATCCTTTTTTATTCTTCCTATAACTTACGTGTGATATATATGCCTGTCTATATATTATATTCTTTCGCGTTGATATAATAGAATATTCCATGAGAATTGAACCTTTGTCATGCAATGTCACAATTGGTTACACAGAGAAACAATGAAAAGTGAAATACGTTTTTGAAGTTTTTACAGTATAGATTGAAACATATGCAATATTCATCAATATTGTTATGGGGAAGTAGCAACACTGATTTTCGACGATCTTTTTTGATATTTTCTTCCAATAATATAGCGTTGATTGTGTCAGTCAGATTTGTTTTACATTTCATCGACGGATAAAATAATGGTTTGACCCTCCAATACTATTTAAACATTGTTTAATTGATTACCTCATAGTTTTGTTTAGATTAGAATCATATGTGGACTCATATGTGCACTTCTCTTGGATGGATATTTTTTATTTAAACGTCTTGTTTTGGATAATTCATCAGACTGCAGGACAACTGAAATGTAATAGGTAAATGATGATTTTATAAATAGGGGCAACATTGTTTTATCTGTTAACATAAGTACACAACGTACACACATGATGATGTAAAGTCGGTACCTCTGTTATATATGAATACGAATGAGAAACTACGTAGTAGTGTTCAGTCCATGTCTGTTTATTGCAAACATAAAGACCAACCCATAGACCATGCTGCTACAATGAATATTGGAACAACGAGACTAACAATTGCATAGGTAAGTTTTATGGCAATTAATTGCTATAAATACACGTTACTACCAATGCATGGATTAAGTTACAACTTTTTCAGCGTTTGAATACATATATTACGATATTAAACGACGCGTCTTCAGCCTCATCATTAATGAGGGTTTAGATAAAAAAAAACTTAACTCTATTGACTAAATGACAAAGTTTCAAAGAACATTTACTAGTGGAAGATGTCCTATGTAATAACTAAAGATTACAAAGTTCTCTTTAAAAGAAAGAATTTTGCTTGCACGTACAAATATATAGACCAGGTTGATTATCCTGCAACTATCAAGTATGAGGTAATTAAGGTCTTTGCAACATGAACAGCTTTGCACACAAAGATGTCGTTTAAAATAATGATGAACAAGTAAGAATGTGCAAGAAATACTCAGCATTTTGGTCTTTTAAAAATTTACATAAAACTCAAGGGTGTTTAGAAAGCGTGCTGAATTGAATATACATAAAATATCGTGAAATTACAAATTAAGTTCCTAAATATATATATCTAAATACGACCAAAATCAGAATAAATACTCGAAATAATATTTTTTTACTAAAACAATAACTCTATTACATAGTTTTACACATTGATTCAAAATGTAACAATTAAAGAACGGTAATAAAGTAGTTTGGTGTGATTTGTTGAGAAATAAACAAGATAATATTAGAACATATGTTAACGTTATGAAATATACCCTTAAAGGTATGCAATTATGCTATTATTTTCGGCCAGGATTTCCTCAGTCGTTGTTTACGATATAATCTTCCGACTAGAACAACACTACCCTGTATATACGAAAGCCGAGAAGGATCAGTAAATTTCGATCCACAATGCAATTTATCAATGTCAATATATTCACTATATATTTACAGTAGGCTAATTAATTTCCAGGAACGTTTTTAAAAGGGGCGCGGAAGCATCATTCAAAAAATATTTACAAGCAAAATGAAAAAGAAATTCTCAAAATCAGGGCAATTCTAATCCGGGTGAGGAATGGTGAGTGCGAAGTAAGCATTTAGCTCTTTAACTGCTCAATGGTATCTTTATTTTCACATTTATTACATCCTCCCGGTGGGGGGGGGGGGGGGGGGCAAAACCGTTTTTCTTATATGATCATCAATTTTTAATACGTAAATTATAATTTTTTTAACGGGGGGGGGGGGGACTCTATGATAAATCAATTTTTTATATGCAAGTTTAAGAAAAATGTCTGCTGCAAGTAAAGAGGAAATAAACTGCAAAAAACATTATGTTAAAATCTTTATTATTCAACAACATTGTAAAAACTGAGATATATTCTATTTTAATAAATAAACAATCTTATAAATTATAGATAATGAAAATTTACTAGAAAAAATAGGCATGTTTATATTTTATTTTGCATTCAAATTCATTTACGTTACGTTGATACTTTTTTTTTATTTATTTATCATAATTCATTATTTGATCACATGCTGCGCTCGCCCCAACGGTCGCACCGTAAACATATTATTATATCGCGTTGATATAATAGAATATTCCATGAGAATTGAACCTTTGTCATTCAATGTCACAATTGGTTACACAGAGAAACAATGAAAAGTGAAATACGTTTGTTAAGTTTTTAAAGTATAGATTGAGACATATGCAATATTCATTAATATTGTTATGGGGAAGTAGCGCCCTCGGGCGATATCTTCCATGTATCTTCGGTCAATATTGTCATCCTGGGTCATTATAAATGCATATTGAGCTACATTGAGTCCATATTTGTATAATATTATTATGGGGAAGTAACAACACTGATATTCGACGATCCTTTTTTTTTCTTCCTACAATATAGCGTTGATTGTGTCAGTCAGATTTGTTTTACATTTCATCGACGGATAAAATAATGGTTTGACCTTCCAATACTATTTAAACATTGTTTAAATGATTACCTCATAGTTTTGTTTAGTTTAGAATCATATGTGGACTCATATGTGCACTTCTCTTGGATGGATATTTTTTTTATTTAAACGTCTTGTTTTGGATAATTCATCAGACTGCAGGACAACTGAAATGTAATAGGTAAATGATGATTTTATAAATAGGGGCAACATTGTTTTATCTGTTAACATAAGTACACAACGTACACATATGATGATGTAAAGTCGGTACCTCTGTAATATATGAATACGAATGAGAAACTACTTAGTAGTGTTCAGTCCATGTCTGTTTATTGCAAACATAAAGACCAACTCATAGACCATGCTGCTACAATGAATATTGGAACAACGAGACTAACAATTGCATAGGTAAGTTTTATGGCAATTAATTGCTATAAATACACGTTACTACCAATGCATGGATTAAGTTACAACTTTTTCAGCGTTTGAATACATATATTAAGATATTAAACGACGCGTCTTCAGCCTCATCATTAATGAGGGTTTAGATAAAAAAAAAACTTAACTCTATTGACTAAATGACAAAGTTTCAAAGAACATTTACTAGTGGAAGATTTTAAAAAAAAGAAACAAATTATTTTTGTTTTAAATTCCTTATAACATAAGAACATATTCTTAACGGCTAAACCATAAGCATAAAAAGGAAACTTATAAGAAATGAATGCTATCCAAACTTGAGCGATATTTGTTATCAATTAATTACCTTATTTACTTTATTACATGTACCTTATTACCATATTTTAATTTTGTTTTTTTTTATTTAGTATACAACTGATCTAAATATCTTTATGTACCTATGATTTAGAATGTCCTCATGGAAGTTATGGATGGGATTGTAAATTTACATGCCCCTCTGGGTTTTATGGACGTTTATGTAAAGTTCAATGTACTTGCCATGCCTCAGAATGCCATTATGTTACTGGCTGTGTAACAACAAAAGGTAATGCGTTTTGCATAAATAGGTTGTGAATTTCATTGAAATAAACGGTTTTTGATTATACGAAAAATCAAACTTAGTATAAGTCAGCCGAAGTAATAAAAGTTTTAATTTTTTTTTCATAAAAATTAAAGTATACTAACTTGTCTAGAAATCATTCACATTTGCAAACCATCTTGTGGTAGTGCAAAACATGAGGATATTGCCTCTACTAACTGCCTATTGTTCAAACATTAAATTTGTAATTGAATTTCTCTGTTTGTTTTAAATAAAAGTAACATTTTAAATCGCCCATAACTATATAATTCTTAAACAATAAATAAATGTGCATGTTCTTTGACGATATTACAAACTTATATTTGTTATGTATGTTAAGCTGGCCGTGCATTTGACAGTAAAAAATTACCGACAAATCGCGAACTCATTTATATCATAATCATCTAGATTTGTGCATTATCACAATATGCATCCAGATATGTCTCTCTAGTCAAGAGTGTTTCATTACATTACGTCATTAGCTCTAAAATAATGGTGTGGTTTGTTTGCTATTTGTTTGAATTGATGTCCACTTGGCTAGTATATTAAAGGTTCAACTCGTTAAGAATGCAACAGGAAAACAAATAAGTTGATTCAATTTCCTACGAAGGACTCTGACCTATAGCATATACTAAACGAAAGATAATTACGTTTTAATTCATTACGATATAAAATCTATTTTCACTTCAAATATTACATATTGAACTAGTACTTCACTTGACTTTTGATCGAATATTTAAGACAATTCATTGTATTGAACTATTAAATACAAAAAGCCTGAAAAATAAAATACGTTGACATTTTCAATATAACGATTCTAAACTGACAAAACAAAATATTCAAAATACATGTCCTATGTAATAACTAAAGATTACAAAGTTCTCTTTAAAAGAAAGAATTTTGCTTGCACGTACAAATATATAGACCAGGTTGATTATCCTGCAACTATCAAGTATGAGGTAATTAAGGTCTTTGCAACATGAACAGCTTTGCACACAAAGATGTCGTTTTAAATAATGATGAACAAGTAAGAATGTGCAAGAAATACTCAGCATTTTGGTCTTTTAAAAATTTACATAAAACTCAAGGGTGTTTAGAAAGCGTGCTGAATTGAATATACATAAAATATCGTGAAATTACAAATTAAGTTCCTAAATATATATATCTAAATACGACCAAAATCAGAATAAATACTCGAAATAATATTTTTTTACTAAAACAATAACTCTATTACATAGTTTTACACATTGATTCAAAATGTAACAATTAAAGAACGGTAATAAAGTAGTTTGGTGTGATTTGTTGAGAAATAAACAAGATAATATTAGAACATATGTTAACGTTATGAAATGTACCCTTAAAGGTATGCAATTATGCTATTATTTTTCGGCCAGGATTCCCTCTGTCGTTGTTTACGATATAATCTTCCGACTAGAACAACACTACCCTGTATATACGAAAGCCGAGAAGGATCATTCGAGATTCGAGATTCGAAATACGAGATTCGAAATACGAGATTCGAGATTCGAAATTCGAGATTCAATATCTAAATTAACCAATCAAATCAAGGATCTGAAAATATGTATCCTAGCGACATCAAACTGTTCTAAATAAAAATCATACGTACATGCTCTTATATACAAATAAATGCTATGTTCACTTCTCTCTACCTAACTAAATAATTATTTGTATTTACTTTTACACAGAATATCTAAGTAGGCTAATAATAATGCAGTGTGCTTCGCGGATCTAAGTGGTTTTGTTTGCCCTGGTGCATTTCCACCTGATGCGTTTGAACCCTAAGGTATTTCACCACCAGTAATAGTTTAAAACCCGGGTTTATTCACCCCTTTTGTGTAAAAATGCGGTTATGGTAGATAACTTCATAAGCGTAGCTAATTTTTTCTGTATGGGGTCCTAGGCCTATTTTTAAAAAATTTACTATGTAAATTTAATAAGCTCCAATTTTCCCGAGGAGGGGGTCCAGATCCTTTGACCCCCTCCTTTCTAGATCCCCGCATGAAGATTAGTACATGTATCTAAATAATCTAAATATAAATAATCTGTCCTGTTTCACTAATAAATTTAAGCATTACTTATCGTTTTTATGTATGCATACAGTGATACACTAGTACTATGATTATAAACAAATCATTGAGATATTATCACATCATACGGAATTATTAATAAATACAATTTTTTTTCCTTTTCCTCAGTAAACAACTTATTATGAGTCTTACTTTTGGAATTGTTTTCAATATAGAAGGATGCTTACTCTCTACAATTAAAAGTAGGGATGATAGGGTGCCAATTTGTTCACATTGCCGATTTCTTGTGCAGACAACAGTAAAACCCTTTATTTGATAGTGCATGAATATTTCAAAATTAATTGTTGTACATATATTTTGTTATAATTCACTCATTGATATATCAACAAGAAAGAATAAAAGCATATGTTTCACAGCCAAGTTAAGTTTCTCTTTAGTTTCCTACCCCCCCCCCCCCCTACCCCCCACCGCACCAAAATTGACAATAATTACATATGTCATACAAAGGTTTACTTTTTTTGTAAGTAAATCTCTAAAGATGTAAATAAGCACTGCAAACAAAGATGTGTGTATTTAATATATTACTACATTACACTTAGCCAGATAAAATGTAATCAGGATGAAGCTACAAGGGATGAGTGGTGCAAATTTACCAATTTGTCGCCATACACACAGAACACCAAATAAAGAAACTGTGAGTGGTGTGTGGAATGCATAAAAGATGGCGGCAAATTATCTCAAATAATCAGTGCAAAAACCCACAAATAGGCTGTTATTTGTTACATATCCTGAAAAAACGTTGATAAAAAATGTTATTGTCCCATAACATAGCCGATTAGGTTAATGTGTACATATGGTCAACGTACATGTAATTCTAATATACAAGAAGGCGGACGTATCAGGCAGGGATCCAGAAAATTAAATTTCAAAAATGATCGGTTGAATTACATTAAATGCTTTGAAAATTGTTTTAAACTATCGCACGGGTCAAAATGCGTGATAGAAGCTATGTACAGTGTAATTGGAAACTTTCATTTTATATCAATATGTAGTATTACCTATTATAACAAATGAGAGTATAGCACAACTGCCACAACCAATACATGTCACCACCTCCCTCCCCATAAAAAAATGAAACAATTGTCGTTTTATTTGCTAAAATGTGTATGGTTCAAGATTTTTCTAAAGGACATACCCGATTAGAATTGAAAAAAAAGAGTCGTACGTTTAAAACTAATTTTGTCAAAACTTTTAGATTCATTTGGTTATATTTTGGTCCATTTGGGTAAATATATGCACCAGCGCAGCTCTAATTTATATATAATCAGGCCATAAATTCAAAATATTTTCAAAAAATAATAACTTTAAATCCAGTGGATGAAAGAAAAGGAAAGCAAGTCGAACTCGATGAGTGCTAATACCTGTGTTGAATGAATGGTACAGTAGGATAAGCGCAAAAAAGTCCCGTCTCTTCTTTCCTACCCTATGATTATTGGAATATTAAATCCGATTATAAGAGTCAAATTAAAAATCAAGTACGGATATGTACCTGTTTATCAAAAGTAAAACTACTCATAATTTATCTACAGTGCATCGTTATGGAGCTACATAGAAAGTTTTATATTAATTTGCCGAGCCAAATAAAAAAAACCTGGAAAACGAAGAGAAAACACAGTCGGGACAGAATAACTGACAAATTAATTAGGACTATATAGCCGCCCCCCCCCTCCCCCCTCTTGAAATGTATATACTGAAAACAGATTATTGGCGTACAACATCCGCACACAATTTAAAGAAAATTTCATGTTTTTTCATTTTCGCTAGCTAATGTAAGACATCACAAATACCCCAAGCCCCGTCACGGACAAGGAAATGCTAGATGATGAGAGAGAGAGAGAGAGAGAGAGAGAGAGAGAGAGAGAGAGAGAGAGAGAGAGAGTCGATGTAAATCACAGGTGCGCTAACACCGTTAAAATTAAAGCTTGCTAGTTGGTCTGCCCTACCCTAGCTACCTCCTCTCTTTTCTCGTTTTAGAGGCTTAATTATTGTCTATATATGCTTGTAACAAATCAAATCAATTTCAAATTCTAAATCAAACTGAATTTGACACTACAAAACTCTCTCTCTGTCTGTCTGTCTGTCTGTCTGTCTGTCTGTCTCTCTCTCTCTCTCTCTCTCTCTCTCTCATATCGACAATGGCATTGCCATACCCTACAATACACTATTCTTATCTGGATTTTTGTCTTTGAGGTTGTAAATCATTATATCTTCTATGGTTTAAAACTTTATCATAACCTATATTTTGACATGTCGATTATTTTTTTGAGTTTCGTTTCATAGCTTAAACATTTATATTAAACAGATCTTTCTTCGCGAGCCGATTTTTACACAGTTGGGGCGAATACACTTCGGGTTAAAATTGTTCGGGGGAAAATACATACAGGGCAAACAAAACCCCTAAGATTCGCAAAGCCAACAGTGTTATTTCTAATTTAATTGTTTATACTGTGTGTGGTTAATTCATCAATGTTAATTTAACCATTTTATAACCACTATATAAGAGCTATTCAGACATTTATTTGTAGGAAAGAGCATGTACGAATGATTTTTATTTTGAACAGTTTGATGTTGCTAGGATACAGGTGTCAGATCCATGATTTGATTGGTTAATTTAGATATTGAATCTCGAATTTCGAATCTCGAATCTCGTATTTCGAATCTCGTATTTCGAATCTCGAATCTCGAATGACCCTCTTCGGCTTTCGTATGTATATTTTTAAGTTCACATTTATTACTTACTAGTATCAACAATCTATTCAATGCTTAACTTGAAATGTGCTACTAGAATTCTGTGTTATGTGTTGCCTTGTTGCAGCATCCTTTGAATTATGGGAGAATAACTCTACACAGCAAAATGTGCCACATACGTTTCACACACGTTAAACATGTGTGATACGTATGTGACATTACCTACGTTTAACGTGATTTAAGTACCACGTGTGTTTAACGTACGTTAATGAACATATGAAACGTATGATGCACGTGTGTTAGACATACGTGATACATTCCATACGTTTTACGTATGTGAATCCTACGTACGCTTTTCACTTGAATTACATACGTATCACACGTAAATTGCTTAAAATTAAATTACTTGAATATTTTTAATTTTTCAGTTTATTCTTGATATACTTCATCTTGCTGCTTGAATCATTTCAATTGATTACTCAGTAACTTCAGTGGATCTTTGGAACATTCATTTTGCATTTCCAGCTACTTGTTAATCTAAAATTAGAGTTACAGAAAAAGGCAGTTTCTAGATTAAAAATGAATTTAATTCCTTGAATGATTACATTTAGATTTATAATGTTGTCATTCTTCTGTGCTTTAATAGTTTCTGGAAAAAAACCCCAAACTATTTAACATTTAATTTCATTTTATGATAAAGTAAAATTTACAAATGCCTCGGTTGCTTTTTTATTCAACAATATTGTTAAAGAATAACAGGATCCATTTAGAATAATTTGTTCTTTTATTTGCAAGCTCTCAGTGAGAGAGAGAGAGAGAGAGAGAGAGAGAGAGAGAGAGAGAGAGAGAGAGAGAGAGAGAGGCAAAATAGAAGGTCAATCACAAGTATTAAAATAATTTGTTACCTCTAGTATATTCATCCCGATTTTTGTCCACCTCCAACTTCTTCCTTTTTAATGTTTTCCCATGACAATGCTTGTTTGAATTTCTTTCTAAAATACTTATACAAACTTAAGTACATACAATCATTTAAATACATTATAAAAAATAGAATTTATACATGTAAGGGGGTGAGTGGATACATGCCTGTATTAATCCTTATCTAAATTGAATTATCTTAATCTGCCACTAAATTAGCAACCACATTGCAACTGTCTTTGAACTTCGCGAAGAACTTTTGGATCCTGGATCATTCATTACTAAGTCTTCAGGCTACATCAAAACAGATCTTTGAAACTTCTTCTATTATATCCATTTGCTACAAATTATAATACATGCATTAGATAAATAGATATATCAAAATTTTACACTTACTTACTAAGAAATATAAATGTAGGTGTCATGAAACAGATTATCATTAATGATCCTGAACACCCAGTGACTTCTACTTTTTATGAAGTATGTTATAGAAATCCATACCTTTGAGTTATTTATTAGGTTGGGTTTTTATTGAAAAAAATTTCCCAGCGGTGTTGATGACCCTTACAAAATGTTTAAATTGTGAAATGTAATGGTATGTGTACTTACATTATGATTTTATCAATTCAAAGAGACATCTGTTATTGACTGTTAGCTAGTTGATGTCCTCTTCCAGGGATATGTCAAGCAGCCAATGCATGCCTATAAAAAAGTTTCAATTACCATGCACTAAGAATACAACTTAATAGAGACAATTCAGTAATCATTTCACTTAGTTGCAATGGAAGACCTACTCATTACTTTGCATAGGCTTTGCTCTAGTTTTTCTTTTTTTTTCTTCAATATTTCAGTTTTCAAATGCGTCTTATCCAAGATCGACATATATTTCATGGGTTTTAATAAGCATTGATTCTTCTAAATTAACTAAACCAAATAGCTGCTTAGTTGTAGCTCTCTTGGGAAACATCATTTTTATCGTCATTAATTCAACTCGAATTTTCCCGGAGAACACAGTTACAGCTCCGTTCTACATGTTTACTCTTTTGCCATCGGTTATTTAAGAAATAAAGAACGAGTTTTCGTGAATGTTGCAGAATAACCTCCGAGGTCGAGAAATGTTGTTTTGAAATATAAAAGCCGAGGCGTTAGCCGAGGCTTTTATATTTCAAACAACATTTCGAGACCGAGGAGGTTATCCTGCAACATTCATGAAAACAAGAACTTTATTTCTATTCTACTAACAGCCCAGTATTTCTACAGATCGTTTCTCCTATAGAGAGACGATCTAGGTCATTTTGACGGCTGTTCCGTGTAACCCCAACGGTTTTGTTAGTAATGTTTACATGTGTATCGATCAAAGGAATCACATGCAGACGACATACTTTTTTCTAAGGAGTTTAATACTCTTCACTTATTTATAAAATATCTTTGAATCACATTCCTAATATTTAAAGACAATTTAATACGATTATTACTACAACACGTTATATATTTTATGTAAAAACACGCCGTGAAAATGTGCTAGGGAGGTCCTTGGAACAGCCGCATTGATCTCTTAAGAATAAAGATTTGAGGCAATACACATTGTTTTGACTGGAACTAACACGTGAAATTGACATGGTTTTAAAACTTTTTACAGTTTGAAGTGGTACTTCCATGATCAGTGCGAGACAAATATGTATTTCTGATCTGATAATTTACTGATGACGTTCGTGGTATATTGGAGAATAATGTCCGCGGCATCTCTTTGATCTCGGCAATAACTGTAGTAGAATGTACGATATAATTTTCAAATGCAAGTAAATAAAAACGAATGCTTGACACTCATTACCTCTGCTAAATTCATCCTGCAGTTCGATCTTCTGCCTCCGTGACGTAAAAATGTGACGTATATTTTGTCATCGACAAAACTAAAACCGATTTCGTATTTATCCCGAATTCGTTATCGAATTAATTTTAAGAAGACACGTGGCTTCTGATAATGAAACAACTTCATTTATGCATAACTAAAATTTAAACCAATAAACATGTACAGTAGCAAGGCTTTTTCTTCACACATGTTCACATGCATTCATTTCAGAGACAGGAGTGATAAAGCAACATCAAATATGTACATGCAGATCATGCGCGGAACCAGAAAAAATTTTCCCGAGGGGGGGGGGGGGGGGTCCGAAGGATAATTGTGTTTGCCCGGGGGGAGGGATCCGAGGCATATTTGCGATAATTTTACTGTGTAAATTTCAATAACTTTCATTTTCCGGGGGTTGGGGGGTTGGGACCCCTCAGATCTCCCCTTAGATCCGCGCATGCAGATAATTTTAATGTCAGGTTATTCAAATGCATGCCTTCACACATATGTAAAACATATATTATTAACGCACGTGTAACATATGGTTTTTTGAACTGTGTTAACCAAGTGTTTATCAACATATGTGTAACATGTGGTTGAGATCTACATATGTAAAACATATGGTTCACATACGTTAAACATATGTAAAATCTAACGTTAATGTTAAACATATGTGATGTTGAACGCATGTTATCACACGTATGTTAACCATGCGTTTCTCAACATATGTGTGAAGTACCGTTTGATTTAACGTGTGTGTCACGTATGTTTAACGTAAGTTGTACATGTGTTAAGTTCAAACATATGTGAAACATATGTGGCACAATTAGCTGTGTAAATCAAGAAGAATATAAGATACTAGCAGTAGTTTTTACAAAACTAAGATGGTTTGACTTTACTTGATACGTTTATTGATTGCCTTGTAGACATGTGCCCTCACCCTTTTTAGTGTGTGATATCCACATGAATATCATTTAAAGGTTTGACCACATATGCAGTTATAACAAATACATGTAGAACTTTTAACAGTTTATTTTTTTTCTTTTATTTATTCATTACAAAATGACGTGACTGCACGTAGATCTAATAATGATTGGACTTTTCTTTTTTCTATTCTTTTTAAATAATTTTTTGTCACCTACCTAACGTATGCATATATGTTTGGATCAATATTGCAGTAAATTTAGCATTGAACTTGCATGTGTATTTACTGAGCAAAAAATATCATAAAACAAAACTAATCAGTCAAAGAGTCACCGTTAACACTGATACTTAGTACTTTCTACACGTTACATCCAGTACAGATGCTTGATCCACCTCTAAATTTATTGCTGGAAATTATATAGCCCAATATCACTGTGACGTCATACTTAACTTTTGCGCTCGACAGTTTTCTTAAATTGTCGGACAAATTCGGGAAGGAAATGACGTCATATGTCAGCAAAAGGTACAGGTTTTTTTTTACGTAAGCATATGTGTTGTTTACTTTAATGTTTTTCAAAGGATTTTTTATTGTTAAATGAAAATGATGTATGCGATTTACAGGTAAGAATTTTTCCGTAGAAACACTTCCTGTTCTACCATGTTGCTATGCACCGCAAAGGATTATTGGGATATGTAGAACTTTTTCACGCGGGTCCACAAAATTTCCTTTGAAGAATGTGCAGATTTCAACTCGAATTTCCTCCGTTAAAAATAAGATGGTTATTGGTTAATCTTCAAGGAACTTTTTTCCATGCTTACAACAGTTGACGTCTTGAAGAGAATATGCCGTGCGGCTCACATTTATATTTTCTACAGAAAAGACTGGGGTTTAACAAAAGACGTTGTAAAACATGTTATAAAAAATATGTTATAGTGTGCAATGCTATATTATTTTTATCCAGCACTCAATTCATTGGATAAAAATCATATACTATCGCAAATCCTGAGAGATCATGTCTATTCTTCGTAAGGTTGAAACTTTAAAACGACTTTTTAACGCTAATTTCTAATTTCGACAAAGATTACAGCAGTCTTGAACTTGCGTTTTTATATACATTCACTTATATTGCGAAGAAATGATGGTTAATTGCCATGTTTATCGCAAATCACTCACACTGCTTTTCATGATGTGTTTACTATTTGGTTTATAATAGACATTTGCCATTTGCTAAGAGCTTTTTTCTTCAGTAAAGTTATGAAAATTAATATAGCATTGTGTCACACGCCGTTTTCTATTTCGTCGTATGGGTGCTGGTACATTTATTACCAGATTATTTCAAAAGGATATCCTATGGAATGAACGGACCTGAAACATACCGGTATTGTATTTTTGGATTTATATATGAAGTTTTCTTTTTTTCTTTATTAGAGAAAACTCTATATTATCTATAGTCATCGAAATTTTCGAACAATTATTTTTTTAACATAAGTTTCCTTATTCGTAGTGTTAACTATCTTGCCTTCTTATTTAAAGTCTATATTCTATTAAAAAAAATATGATTTATAAATTTTGATTTGTAACGTTCTTTGTTCTTTTTTATTTGATCCAAGAACAATTTGCTCTATCGTTAAATATGTGCTTCATCAGTTCATATCCTAACCTTTTAAATCAAAATATAACCTATTTTTTAAATTTGAGACAAAATAAACCTTGCAACTTCCAATCGAAAAAGAACAAATAATAAATGAAGTTGAAGGAAGATGCTTGTAATAATTACAGGAAACAAATTGGACAATGAAAGAATTTTACGTGTCAGTATCCCTTAAAGATTGATCACTGACGCTTTATTATAAAACCCATTATTTCCGAATTTCGGCACGAAACAAAATTTTTGTTTCACCTTTTCTGCAGACTTCGTTGTGTATATCAAAATCTTGAATTAACTTGACCTTGAAAAACATGGTCAAGGTAGTTCCAGGTGCTTATATAAGCAACAACGTCTGAAGAAAAGATAATACAAACCGAAGAGGTTCAAAATACGTTCAATAACACAAAAACTAAGTAATTGCATTTCTAATGTTAACTGATTTGACTAGGAAATATTTTGATAAAACAGGAAGTTGAAGAACAGGAACTTTTGTTACGAAATAGATATTGATTTTTTATAGCAGATGTAAAAGAATTTTAAATATGATTTATGAAAGATACGGTTAAAAGGAAATATTTCTAGATCAACAAAGTCAAATTTATATAGGTTTTATTTGTTTCTTTATAAACATCACAGTTAAGCCATCTTTTAATGTAAGTATTTTTTTTTAAATTTCGTCATACAAATCCTAACCTATTAAAACTGGCATAACATTATATCAATGCTTTTTTATCAATCTGAATCAGATAAAATTCTAGAATGCAGTTTGTATATGTATGTTAATGAAAAAAAAATGCATGGGATATTAAAGACTATGTGAAATTGTTAAGGTTTTCTTTCTAGGATGAAATATCACATATGTTACCTCATTGCATTTTGGATTCCTTATCAGTCCAAGTCAAAGTCAGATTGTAACAGGTAATATTTCACACTGCATCCCAGAAGTTGAGTTAACCAAACCCCATGCAATTTAATGTGCAATTTTCGTTTTATTATTTTAGTTTTCCAGAATCTATAATCAAGTACGATGAGTTGGGCAGTAATGTAATTACTAACCAATATCCACTATGTGTTAACTCATACTTTAAAAAAAAAAGGTTTGATAATACTACTTTTTAATTTGAAAAGATAGCACAGAAATGTTATTTTGAAAGGTGTATTGATATTCATATCTCTAAACTGAGAATTAGTGTATTGAAAAGATTCTCGAATTCAATGCAAATTTTACATCTAATTTATCTAACGCACACAAAAAATGTTTAAAGCGTATGATCACTTATAGTAAGATTGCTAAATTTGAAGATTTAAGTATATTTAAGAGCTGAGATTGACAGATATATGTCTTATAGAATATTGGAATCATTCATAATTGGAAAACAAGTGATTTATGAAATAAAGAGGACAAATTGATAATCATATTTTTTTGAAATTAAAATAACTTAATTTTTAATCGGCTCTGATTGAGGCCAAATTTTTACACTGTTAAAACATAAATTTTGGGGATTATTGTTGTTTAACTAACAAATAACTGCTTAAATGCTTTAAAAGATATATGATATCGTTCATACTTGGTCCCCATAATTGGCCAATTTTTAAAGTGTTTCATGTTTATTAGATTGTTTTGTCATATTTAAGGACGGCGGACCCAATTCAGATTCAATAACAGTCTGATATATTGGCTGATTGCGGGCTTTAACAATGTTATCTTGACGGATTTTTGAATGAATAAAATCCTTTTTAGAGACAAATTTCCCTTTTTTCCGAAAACAGTTGTCAACAGACATTGTCGTCTGTTTTGACAGATGAGCTTCCGGTGAATGTCGTAAACTTAATTTCGCTTCTTAAGAATTTATGAACATCGTTTGAAATATCACTGATATTTCTGTGTAAAACAAATTAGTTTAGTGGAATGAAAAATTTATTATTTACTCTTATTCTGATGTACCTTATTACGACAGTCATATTCATAGCATATGCGCGTATTTCTGCGCAGAGGCGCGAAATCTTGAATTGGGTCCGCTGTCCTTAAGAAGATTTTATATAGCACATAATTATAACCTAATTATTTTAAAAACAAATTTGAAAAATATAGCGACACTTTGAACAAGGAAAATAGTTGTGTTCCTTATTAGTCCTAAATAGATGAATCTCTGGCGGAAATTTATTGTTTGTTCATGCATGCGTGCAATATTTTTATGAAATAAAAAAAACCAAACAAATGTCTAATAACTAGCCGTTTTATGCTAAAAATGGGAAAATGGCAGGAATAGGTTAACTTTGTGATGCCATATTTCTAAAATGTGGGCATTTGGATCAAAAGGAAAATAAAAAAAAAAAAACTTTACATATGTATGATTTTCATTTTACATTATAGCTCATATCACATATAGTTCTTTGACTTAATTGCATATCTATAGCAGTGTTTTACATTTATACCAGTTAAATTTCAATGATTTTTTTTTCATATCAGAAAGTGGAAGAGCTTCATTCAAGTGTACAAATATGTTATATTTACATGCATGATATATTTTACATTTTGTTTGCATTCAAGTTGGAAATTTCCAGAAATCACACTTCGCATTGCCACGGCGGAAGAGCACAAATTTAAATGCATCGCAAGTTTTAAAAATACGAATTTATTACATTCTAAGATTAAATGAAACGTTTAAAATAAGCTAGCCAATTTGAAATGAATTTTTAGTCGGGGGCGAAATAAATAAAAAAATAAATGTTAAAGGGACTTGGACACGATTTGAGATCAAAAATTTTATTTTGATTTTTTATGTATAAAATGGTTTACTGGTGCATTTTAAATGATTGACCAAATTATTGAATGTTAAAGTCAAGTTACGAGTGAGATATAGAGGTAAGAATTGGTTGTAATGTAAACAAAGTTCGAGTCTTATAGTTGTTTACAAAAAATGTATTGTAGAGAATTACCATTTCTTAGACAAAATGACATGAAAAAAACAATTTAAACTAATTCAGTATCTTCATAAATACCATTATAAACAAAAGAAAGATAAATTTAATTGAAACGTACACCATTACAACACAAATGTAAAAATGACAATATTCGAGCCTTGTTTACAAAACAAAGGATTATGAACTCTGTAACTTGCTTATAACTTCATATTTGACTCTCAAATTTTGACATAGCATTATAAACATCTATATTTATCAGTATAAACATTGAAAATGGAAAAATAAAATTTGAAAATTTTAAGTTAAATAGTGTCCAAGTCCCTTTAATAATATGGCTAGTTCATATATGTTTGACATCCCTGACGAAGAACTATATAATGGTTTTACAGTGGCGATACACAAATATTTCATACATTACACATTTAACATTAAGAGCAGTGCAATTTTCATGTAAACATTTATTTTATGCAAAATGTTATTTTCGATTTAAATGACAACAAATATCATGGTTTAAAATTTTGGTAGCCATATTTTGTGAGGAAAAGTCGTTAAATATCGTTAATTAAAGCGAAATTGAATTATTGTCGTCCTGTACAAAAATTGATATGGTATACATTTCTTAGAAGAGAATTGTTTTTATGACAAAAATTATGGATTTGTTTAAATCTTATTGATCATAAAAGTTTAAGCTACATGCATACTTGTTATTCTAGCAGGTTTTTGCAGCAAAATAAAATTCTAAAAATTACAGCTCATATTGCTTTAACTTAATATAAATCTAAGCATTTAATACTTATTTTGGATATATCGTCGGTCCTATTACACACCAGACATTGCATTTAAATTAAAAACCATTAGCATTCACTTTTTAGATATACAATTACCTCTAGTGTCGTCAATAACAGAGCGAGCAAAATAAATATGTAGCATGATTGATAGTACTATGGGCAAAATCTGACATATACAAATAAATATAATTTGTTCCTGGTGAATTTGCTTTATACAAACAGTACATTGATAATGAATTAATTTGTTTTTAAATATGTCATTTATTTTTCTGTATTGCATCTCAAAGATCACCAAATACGCTTTGTTGCTACAACCAATACCTGAACAATGTTACCAACACCTGTACAGGTAAGGAGACTTAAAGCCAATGTTTATCTTTTTGTATTTGAAGGAACATACGTTTGCCCTATTATACATTTAATTTTTTCTGACAATTGATAATTCCATATTTTAGGCATAGAACATATCTATAAAGTAATCGCAAAATTAAAAGATTGTTTGAAGTTATCAAGGTCAGCTTGGTTATTAAATTAAATTTTCACACAGGTGATTGGCGGTTAGCCAGATTGTGTTACGAAGACTGAACATATACATTAAATACAAATGATAGCATTATTTTGCTTATATAGCTAAAAATAATGTTTCAGTTTTTTAATCGAAACTAATGAAAATGAATTGATCAGTACACACGTTCAGCAAATGCAATTAAGCACTATATCCAGTCACAGGTTAACGTTTCTATCACTTATTTGTTGATTTATTTTTAAAATAAATATTCATACTTGTCAGTAAAAACAATATAAATCAATACATTGCTCAATTTCAAAGACTGTTTCCTGGTTTTACAGGGATAAATTCACAGGAAAGAAAATACGTTTTAAGCGCGTTGATAATAAGGGATTCTGACTTTTTTATTCGGAAATTCTCGGGACTCATTCCAAAATTTTCAACAGTATTATGTAACTACTTTTCATGTCATATTCATGCAAAATCTACGTAGATTTTTTCTTGGTTGTGTACTGAAATTTGAAGCGGTAGATGAGCCTTTTCAAAATTAGAAGAAAAAAAAAACTTTTCAATTGAAGTAAATGAATGTTGCTAGGGTTCACAGGTATTTATAATTATTAAAATATAAGATAGATAGTGCGGAAACAAAACCTAGGACATAGTATTAATTACATTGTCTACCCTTTGACATAATGCTTAATATTCTTTGTTTCGCTTCAATAAGAATGTCCACGCGGACGCATAGGCTGGAATTGCAAATTAGTTTGTCCATCCGGATTTTACGGACAGTTTTGTCGTTTCCCTTGTAAATGCGACGCTGTGGAGTGTCATCGCGTGACAGGATGTGAAAGGACACGTGGTACTCTATGTTTTTGTTTACTTTCAATTTTATATTAATTCAATAAGACAATGTTATACCTGTGTCAAGCATTTCATATTTTTACATATTATATTTGGACTTCAAAATCTCTGTAAAATGTTTATTTTTATTTATTTAATGTTTTTCATTTCACATTGATTAACATTGATTATTTGTGAAAATAAGATCTTTCACAATCTTTTCTCTTACAATGTTAACCTCTAAAAATTCATTATATACCTGACTGTGTAATTTTCCATGTAGCATAAATATGCTGTTTGCTACTTTAAAAACGTAGTTGGACTTTTCTTCAAGTTGTAGAATCCGGTTCTGTGCCGAACAAACGAAGTACACTCTTTTATAAAAAGCGAAAGATTTTCTTTGATTGGAAAGTCTTTTGGCTTCCTTTTATTGGTGCAATTTTCTGCTTTGTTTTCGTCGGTTTGCTGCTTCTCATCACCTTGCGGTTAGTATAAAAGATTTACATTTTGTGTGTGTAAAGATAAACCTTAAAGATCAAACGAAAAATATTTACTTTGAAATTATCATTGTTCGTGGGGACCAATGTTTGTGGCTTTCGTTGATAACCATTGCCCACAAATTTATATCCCCACGAACGTATAAACATTTGTTTAATTCTTAGTAGTATCCCGAACTTTTTATCAACAAAATTACGTCCCCACGATCCAGGACAGCTTGACTACCCGCAAACATTAAACACTACGAATAAAAACGATTCCAAAGTAAATGAACTATTTTTTTTAGGAAGATGAATTTAAACTTTTGTTTTCCTTCCATATCGCTTCTACGAGGGGTATTCGTGCCATGCTTTAACGCAAGTAAGTAAATCGTAATGCATTTTTTTTAAATAAACGTTGTTGTCAAAAATATAATGTCACTTTTAAAATTTTACTATTACATTTCGCCACAGTAAAAGGGGAGAAATAAAACCTAACAATAAAATTCGATTTTAAAACAACAAAACAGAAGTATTCTGTGACTGGAAGCGCATACAACACGTGTAATTAATTCGTATAGCTACAAACACAAGTAAAGGACAAAATGTGAAAAAAATGTAAATAATCATATTTCCTTCTTTGTATAGTTTTCCTGAATTAATTATTTCATATTATATACTGCTGATAATCATAATTCAGATAATCAGAGACAGACGATTCAAGAAGATATTGAACTAGCTACCATCAGCTCAACATCACAATGTCCAAATGAAGAATCAATATCGGAAGAAAACAGAACTGAAATAAAATGTTCTCGACCTCATACCTTACGTGACGTTTGTTTCGGAACAAATGATATGCTTACATGTTATTCAGATGAAGCCCATATAGTTTCAAACACAAACCATGTTTCTCAATTATATAATGATGAAAACGAATACGATCATGTCAACCTCCGAATACCAAATTGTGTGTTAGATAGTTCTTTGTTATACAGCAAACCATTTAAAAGAGATGCACGATCCCAAATTAATGTACGTTCTTGGAATCTGACTCTTCATAGAAACTCAAAAACCGAGTGCAACAAAATTGAACCATTGATCAGTAATCTAAATTTTTCGCTCCCTGACATCAGACTTGTTAAACGCTTAAAACAGGACATTTTAAAGAAAAGGAAAAATATCATTCTGTATAAAGTTTTAAAAAACAAGAACAAGTTCAATAATGGGAAGTTATTGAAAAACGCTTACTAAATTTATTTTTATAAATATTTCTGACCAAAAGTCGTCTTTCTATGAATCGTCTTATTCACCTTTCTTTGAATCGTCTAATACAGTTTTTTTTTTCTTTACGTATTTTTGAACTGTTTACATTATTAAGTTAGTAGAAAGTGCTAGTTTTTTAGTCCTTCTGTTTCAATCCTAGTTAAAATAATGAGTAAAATACGATACAGTTAAGTTCTTGAGCCCTTTACATTCTACAGATTTTTTTTATGTAATTACTTGGCCTGAAAATGTCTTCTCCCGAGTTTTCCACCAATCTAATATATATTAGCTGCACTGCATTAAGGTAAAATTTAAAATAAAAAAGCCGTGGACAGATTTCTATTGCTTGGTAAATATACTTGTTATCTCCATATTCCAAATCAAACACAAGAGAAACGTGCACAGATATAAATTGCAATGAATAGCAAAATGATCATATATTTAATTTATTTCCTTTTTAGCAATAGTTGGTCTAACAAACCTTAGTAAATAGATGTTTAAGTTTTTTAATCTTTATTAATTATATTTTGATAAATTGCAAATATATGAATATTTTGAATGATTGCATCATGCTCCAGTTCCAGTTAAAGTATCTTGGCTTCTTGTACTATCAATACAATTATGTTTAATGCTAACTAGTGTTATATAAAGCGTGTTTATTTGAGCCAGACAAAAATAGAAGTATGAGTTGAAAACAATACAATTGTATTTAAGTTCATCTTTATCTATTTAATGTTTACTATTTTTGTGAATAGTTCAATGCTTTTAAACGTGTTTCAAGTCCATTTGAAATTCGAAACATCCGTCGGTTGTTATAATATTAGTTATCTAAGTCTAATCAAGGGCATGCGGTCCCAGGGTGTATGGAATACAACTCGGGGTACACCCTTCATTGGACCTGGATAATGAATTTATTTCATATGTTTATACAAATTTTGAAATTGTTTTACTAGTACTTTGCAACTTGAAAATCAATAAATATTAATAGAAATTGTGCTGAAATTCATTTAATCGTACCAATACGGCTATAGAGTGTTAAGGTTTAGGGATTTTGAAAAATTATTTATTTATTTACTTCACTAAACCTTGCATTATTTTGGGCAAAGATCTATAGGTGCACTTGTTTAAAACAAGAATTGCATTGTGACGTCACATTTTATTTACATCCGGTTTCAGCAGGTGGTATAGAATTTCCACACGGCTTGTTAACCAATCAGATCTCGCGTTACAAGCGACATAGGAAATATTGTGTATAATGCATATGTGTATAATACTTTTTGTTGTTCTTTAAGTGCTCATTCAAGCATTGGCAAACTTGGTATATGGTAATATCATCTTTATCACAAAACACTCGTGGGCTCAATTGCAATTTATACATAATTAGTGTCTGAAAGATTCAGGATTTGGGATTGCAAATTGTACCCCTAAAGTAATAAAAAAAAAATATGCATAGCAATCCAAGCAGGTATGTATTCAGAAAACACCTGATTAAAAACGATTCCAACTTAAGATTTGTTATTTCCTACACGATATCATACAATTTATGATCAGTTTTTTCACATTCACTGAAATAGATGTGCAAAGATAAAGATTTGACACCCTTGCTTATTAAATACTGTTAACATTAACCAACTATAAATTGATCGTATTACTCGCTTTTTAAGCCATTAAACAATCTGAGGAATATTTTTTCATGGTATATATGTTGTCAATATCCGTGTAATAAAGTTGGTTTATAAGACCCTAATCAAAATGTGAAGAAAATGTAAATAATCATATTTCCTTCTTTGTATAGTTTTCCTAAATTAATTATTTTATATTATATACTGCTGATAATCATAATTCAGATAATCAGAGACAGACGATTCAAGAAGATATTGAACTAGCTACCATCAGCTCAACATCACAATGTCCAAATGAAGAATCAATATCGGAAAAAAACAGAACTGAAATAAAATGTTCTCGACCTCATACCTTACGTGACGTTTGTTTCGGAACAGATGCTATGCTTACATGTTATTCAGATGAAGCCCATATAGTTTCAAACACAAACCATGCTTCTCAATTATATAATGATGAAAACGAATACGATCATGTCAACCTCCGAATACCAAATTGTGTGTTAGATAGTTCTTTGTTATACAGCAAACCATTTAAAAGAGATGCACGATCCCAAATTAATGTACGTTCTTGGAATCTGACTCTTCATAGAAACTCAAAAACCGAGTGCAACAAAATTGAACCATTGATCAGTAATCTAAATTTTTCGCTCCCTGACATCAGACTTCTTAAACGCTTCAAAACAGGACATTTTAAAGAAAAGGAAAAATATCATTCTGTATAAAGTTTTAAAAAACAAGAACAAGTTCAATAATGGGAAGTTATTGAAAAACGCTTACTAAATTTATTTTTTTATAAATATTTCTGACCAAAAGTCGTCTTTCTATGAATCGTCTTATTCACCTTTCTTTGAATCGTCTAATACAGTTTTTTTTTCTTTACGTATTTTTGAACTGTTTACATTATTAAGTTAGTAGAAAGTGCTAGTTTTTTAGGCCTTCTGTTTCAATCCCAGTTAAAATAATGAGTAAAATACGATACAATTAAGTTCTTGAGCCCTTTAAATTCTACAGATTTCTTTTATGTAATTACTTGGCCTGAAAATGTCTTCTCCCGAGTTTTCCACCAATCTAATATATATTAGCTGCACTGCATTAAGGTAAAATTTAAAATAAAAAAGCCGTGGACAGATTTCTATTGCTTGGTAAATATACTTGTTATCTCCATATTCCAAATCAAACACCAGAGAAACGTGCACAGATATAAATTGCAATGAATAGCAAAATGATCATATATTTAATTGATTTCCTTTTTATCAATTGTTGGTCTAACAAACCTTAGTAAATAGATGTTTAAGTTTTTTAATCTTTATTAATTATATTTTGATAAATTGCAAATATGTGAATATTTTGAATGATTGCATCATGCTCCAGTTCCAGTTAAAGTATCTTGGCTTCTTGTACTATCAATACAATTATGTTTAATGCTAACTAGTGTTATATAAAACGTGTTTATTTGAGCCAGACAAAAATAGAAGTATGAGTTGAAAACAATACAATTGTATTTAAGTTCATCTTTATCTATTTAATGTTTACTATTTTTGTGAAAAGTTCAATGCTTTTAAACGTGTTTCAAGTCCAATTGAAATTCGAAACATCCGTCGGTTGTTATAATATTAGTTATCTAAGTCTAATCAAGGGCATGCAGTCCCAGGGTGTATGGAATACAACTCGGGGTACACCCTTGATTGGACCTGGATAATAAATTTATTTCCTATGTTTAAACAAATATTGAAATTGTTTTACTAGTACTTTGCAACTTGAAAATCAATAAATATTAATAGAAATTGTGCTGAAAATCATTTAATCGTACCAATACGGCTATACAGTGTTAAGGTATAGAGATTTTGACAAATTATTTATTTATTTACTTCACTAAACCTTACATTATTTTGGGCAAAGATCTATAGGTGCATTTGTTTAAAACAAGAATTGCATTGTGACGTCACATTTTATTTACATCCGGTTTCAGCAGGTGGTATAGAATTTCCACACGGCTTGTTAACCAATCAGATCTCGCGTTACAAGCGACATAGGAAATATTGTGTATAATGCATATGTGTATAATACTTTTTGTTGTTCTTTAAGTGCTCATTCAAGCATTGGCAAACTTGGTATATGGTAATATCATCTTTATCACAAAACACTCGTAGGCTCAATTGCAATTTATACATAATTAGTGTCTGAAAGATTCATGATTTGGGATTGCAAATTGTACCCCTAAAGTAATAAAAAAAGATATGCATAGCAATCCAAGCAGGTATGTATTCAGAAAACACCTGATTAAAAACGATTCCAACTTAAGATTTGTTATTTCCTACACGATATCATACAATGTATGATCAGTTTTTTCACATTCAATGAAATAGATGTGCAAAGATAAAGATTTGACACCCTTGCTTATTAAATACTGTTAACATTAACCAACTATCAATTGATCGTATTACTCGCTTTTTAAGCCATTAAACAATCTGAGGAATATTTTTTCATGGTATATATATTGTCAATATCCGTGTAATAAAGTTGGTTTATAAGACCCTAATCAAATATGCAAATCACTAGAGTTTAAAAAATATAGTTTTTATTTTCCAAAATGGCGCAACATATTGCTAAATAAAACAACAGAAATCAATGCATCCATAAGATATGCTAACAAGTGATATTGGAATTAAAAAACATATATTGTAGTACCTTCATTATTGGTTAACACAAGGAAAAGTTAAACTTCTTAAAGCAAAGCAGTTGTTAAAGCAGAAAATAGTTAAAAAACATATAAAATGAACATCACTTGTACAACTTATACATGTATGTACACTGTAAATGTAAGGGAGGTCAGTCAAAACAGTTTAAATTATATCAAAGGACTATATATGGTTTGAGCTTAAAATGGCCCCCTTAAATGAACATTGTCATTTAACTATAATTTTTTGTTTTATTTTCATCCTAAAGTATAAAAAAGCCAATATGAGCATACAATGTTGACAGATATGATAAACTCAACAATATCTAATCATCTAAATGCTCTTTTTGCTACAAAAATATATTTTTTTTTTATTTGATTCGAATGTATGAATGTTCGGAAAATATGAAGATTTTTCTTGGGGGAATATATCTTCATATTTCCCCCACCACCATGCAATAAATTTATAATATACTGAGCAAGAAAGCTTTAGTCAGTATAAACAATATTTGGTAATAATTATAATTTACCACTGCTTGACAGTTTTTTAAAAAGCTGGTTTTTGAACAGTTCTCTGAACCACCCTGAGATTTTTTTTTGATTTCAAGAGTAAGTGCAGTGAATGACCGCCGCCATATTAAGTATTACAACACGTCCGCGACGCGTAGAGGTGCCATATTGTTGAAGTGGTATTCCATGCCTCTTCTAGTATTGTCCCCAGTTGCAAGACATGTTGATGGTGCCCGCATTTTTTATATCCTATCAAAAAATTTATTTTTTGTTTACATTACTTCGGTATGGCATATCTAAAAGCTCATGAACATTTGAGTGCAAGTCATTGGATTATTAGCTACATTGTAGATACAGAGCTGTCACATCTTTGCAATGAATGAAATGTGGCGATGACGAGTAGGGTTCTAAATAATATAGGAAAAGTACAAGATAGGAGCAGGCCAAACACGGACCTCTGCAAAGAGGCATGATCATGTGCCATTGTATTTAAACAAATCTTATATCATACAATTTCGATGTCAAAAACTTAATTCAAAATAAAAATAGTTTGGAACTGTTTATTTATAATCAAATCTTTTTAGCAGATAGAATATCAATTTAAACTAACTCTTACTAATCAACTGAACTAATAAACGAAGTCTAGATCAATCGTTTTAAAATAATTAAAAAGCAATCAAAAATTCATTTGATTTTAATTGACATTCTAAAAGAGGCATAACTAATACTCTCTACTTTCCGTGTACGATATCTAAAGTACAAGGACTAATCATCAAATGCAATATTAATTAGGCTGTCTGTTCATAGGCAATTATAATTAAGACACGATTAATCGTTGAATATAGTTGATCTTTACGGACATGAAGGTAGAGGATGTTCTTTTTTACTATTTTCTATTTTTTATTCAGAAAGATGTTGTTTTACATAAGTTGGAATTGCTAAAATTATATCAAAACCAATCATTAAATAGCATCTAAATCGAATTACGTTATTCTATAGGAACTAATTCAAAAATTGTTTGTATTAACTCTCTTTTTCAACTAAACTTTATGGAGAAAAGCGTTCACGCGAGAGAAAAAATATTATAATTCCGAAACATATTTTCTATCCAAATTAAACTATGATACCTATATGAATATTCTTAATTAATATTTTATAAAAATGGTTATGTCATTGACCTTGATTTAGGGGGCGCATGTCAAACTACAGTATGTCGTTACTATAATTCGTTTTCAAATTTTCCTAAAAAGCACTGCGCAAACTTTAATAAAATTGTTATGTTCATCATTTCTACGAAATAACATTTGGAGTTTACTCAACATTTTCAAATGAAAATTGTTCAAAAATTAAGCAGAGGGACAGCTTTTCTCTATTTTTAATACAAGCATTGTAGCAAAGCGGTATGTAAATGATTTTTTGAGTTGCTCAAACTCTGTGAACCAGACTTTTTTTTTGTAAATAATTTTAAATAATTTGAGATAGTGTAAAACTAACTACAGTACTTTGACATACCCTGAACAAGTGTGAATGTTTAATCACGTTGTAAACGTTACATTTTTTAATTATAGCCAGTTCAGCCACTACTTGTACTCTATAAAAAGTGTATTGATGTCGAACAGCGATATATTGCGTCAAAAGCGATTTTGAACTGTGCTTTAGTGATTTTGACGTAACATTGAGAATTCGATGTTCGTAATAATAACTCTGTTTTGATGAGCAATACATCTGCGCAAAGCAAATTGGGTCCCTTGTAACTAATATGAATCTAAAATTTAAATTTAAAAACGTAAATTACAAAGATTTTTTTTATTTGCTTTTCGTATCACAAAGTATGATTTGCATTATAATAGTTAATATATAAGGCAAACCCAGGACAAAATTGAATGCGGAAATATTAAGTTTATCAAAATATCAGTTGTGGACGACTATTGTAACGTTTCTGGGTTTAGGTATTCGGCTGCTCTGCCGGAGCAATTTAAAAAAATATATAAATAAAGTATAACTTTTTCAATCAAATATTTTTATTAATAATATTTACAACATCCCATTATATTATGGAGCGTACGCGCTTTTTTACAACCCTAAAATAATCACAAGCTATTACAATAACAAATCAAGTCTCGAAAGCCTCATTTAGGCATAGAAGGCGTATCCTGTTACCTAGGGTTTTCCTCACCTATTACAAATTGAACGTCTTCAACTTCAGACTGCAACTGACTAACAACCTCCGTTGTAGCCGCTTATATACTATCACAACCCACGTGATCAACGAAGATCAAAAGGGAGTGAGATCGGAAGCGCTTTTTACTCAGCTCTGGTAAACAGAATGTGATAAATGATCTCGATTCCGACAATTCTTTCACTATTAACATAAATCTGATATGTGTACTTGAAATTGATATTCAGACATTTTAGATACTTCGTTTCCTTTTAAAAGCGTTTTTCAGTAGTAAAAATCGTCATATGTAGCAACAAAAACATTCAAAATTGAATGATAAAAGAAGAAGGTACAGTTTCTTTAAATATTTGCCCTAAAATTCAAAAGTTGTTTAAATCTCATAAAAATACACATGTTCCAATTTGAACATGTGTGTATATTAACTACCAATTTGTTTTCTTTAATCTTGTTTCAACAAATAGCTATGACTTAAACATTTTGGCATTTTTCTAAGATTTGGTAAAAAATGATGAAAATGGCACATTTTCTCACAGTTTTTTGAAGAAAAAAATGTGTCCACAGCCGCCGCCCACAACGAAATTTTAATATTTTATTTGATATCACACGATAAAGTTTTAATGTGAGTTTCATCGTGGGCGACAGCTGCGGACATATTTTTCTATTCAAAACACTACTAAGGAATTGGTGTCTTCTGCTCAGTTGTATGAAAATTACGGGAAAATGCACTGTTTGTGACGTCACAATTAAACTCGTAGAAGTCTAATCGAGTAACTATATATAGAGTCTTAATCTATGTGTATTCTTGTGTAAATAAACGTTGCTGTTCTATTTTTTGTGATATCTTTAAAAATCACCCTAAAACAAGGCAAAATATGATGGAAACTGTACTTAGTTCTTTATGATCTGCATAACTTTTTTGAATATATATCTCATTTTTTGTACTCGTGTACACACTTAAAAATGAAAAGGAGAAAGACGTAATATAGATAATTGTGTTCATTGTCCATCATTTAATTTGGTTATTTTCATATTGCATTCTTGCAACAGTTGTTCATCCTATGTTTTGCTTATGATTCTTCATTTATTAATCGTAAAGTATTAGATAGAAGAATTCCTTCAAATGGATGACAAGAATCATTCGCGAAATAACTTTAATGATATTTTATGTAGATATTTTACTAGAAAAAGACGTTAATGTTATCTTAACTACACAACTTTATCAGAAACGTGAGAACTTTAATTTTTGTAACGTTAACTCTTTTAACTTATGTACCAATATGCCTTCATCGCCTGCAAGTTAAGTTTTTGTCTTGCAGTTGATACGCAAAGACATGCTTTGTATGTCCAATTTCTAAAACGAGGCAAGCTGCTGACAAACAAGATATTCATCAAGATTATCAACAATCTCGATTGAAGTTATCTTTTTGTCCCATGGTCGATACAACGACCTCGTGAGCAAATACAATTTTCTGCTAGTCCAATAACTGGCTGACACTTTCCGTACTCGTCTTATTTTAGGCCAATATTATTCACCGACAATTTTTTTCCCGATTTTATTTTTTGCGATTACGACAAAGAACACATGGCGGGTACGATCGGTCAGCTGAAGATGCTCACTTCTCCATGGCACCTGATCTACCTCCTATTTTTTAGAGGTCCGTGTTTGCTCTGCTTCTATTTTGTATTTTTCCTATGGACTTTTGATTTTAATACAGTACGTTATCACCACATTTTATGCACCAGAGGTTTTTTTTTTTAATATGCAAAATAAGCGTCCCATTATCACGACGTTTGCAAATAAAATTTCAAATGATAATTACTTTTTTAGGATGAAAACCTTGGTTTTATTCCTTCCGTTACTTTGTGTTATTCATCAGTCTACAACACTATCTGATTGCCGGAGGTACTAGAGAACTTATCAAGTTTAACTTTATCTTAATTCAAATGGGATATAAAAGTTGTTTCTAGAAAATGAGGGTTACTTAATAAAAGTATATCTTTTTTTATATTTGTATTCTAATTTATCTTTACATTTTAAAGATTATCATCTAACCCTTGTTGCTTTAACCAGTATATGAACAACGATACTTTCAATTGCATAGGTAGGTTTTTCAGAACAGCATTTTTTTTAAATTTATGTTCAATGCAAAGTTTAGCAAAACAATATATTGTACAAGTTCGTTTTTTTTCTTCAACTTGATCCTATTATTTATATATTAATTGCTTGAATATCGATTTTGTTGATTAAATTTATAAGATATAACAAAGAATTGAGGTTATACAAGTTTAATGGAGCTTATTGCATTCATGCCTCCAAGTATTAGCTGGTCATATCGTAAAATTAAGATACACAGTTAAAAGTCAATTTAAGAGGATTGTCAAGATCCTTAGCATAAAGATTTACACATAAAACATGTATAACAAAGCAAACGAATCGCAAAACCTCTAAAGGTGACATGTATTGTATAATTATAAAGATGAGGCTATTTTACGCCTTGTCATTTAAGAAGTTAATTGACACCATTTTCAGTAAATCAGCGAATTTTACCTTTTTTTATTATCGAGAGCTTTAAGGCATCGTTCGATTATGATGCCGGATGAAAATCCAGGTAATAATATATATACTTCAACTTTTTATTCTAACAGCTAGTGCAAATTGTTAAAAAAAAGTTTATAGGATAAAGAAATAAATAACTTCAGTATATACACACACAATGAATGAGAGAAGAAAATATGCTCAGGATGTTTACTGGCTTAACTAATTTCATCTTACTATTTTCTGTTTCTTAATATTCGTATCTATATAATGTAGATTGTCCTCGTGGATTTTTTGGCTGGAATTGTAAATCAACTTGTCCTTTTGGATTTTATGGTCAGTTCTGTAAATATTCATGCATGTGCAACGCATCAGAGTGTCATCACGTAACTGGCTGTGAAATGACAACAGGTAAAATTCAATGTGTGACAAAACCATTCCTGTTTTTGTGATTTTTTATATATACGAATAAAAAAGTAGCATATTCATCGTTTACGAAATTTCTGAAAAATGTTGTTCTTGCACAGGTTAGCTTATACTGATTTAGTTTTTCAATCATTGATAAACATATATACCATATTGGTAATGTACTTGACTTAGTGTGAGCGATTTGAACACAGAGCCATCATGTATTAATATCTACGTAATGAAACGTAAAGAAAAAAATCACAAAAAGTATCTTCTTGCTCCTGTTATAATATTTATGTAATCAAATAAATGTAAATGCACGTATTATGTAAAGACAAAAATTGGGAAACTAAGCAATATCCAATGTATGTATGGAAAGGTAAAAAGAACATTATGCCCATCTATTGATCTTAACAATTACGAATAAATCCTATTAAAAATACTATAAAAATCTCAAATATTTTGTTCCATATATGAACTACAGCTTGTTAACCTTTTCACTTTAAAAATAACTAGATAGTCATTGACGAAATAGTGTCTTTTATTAGTGTCGAATGAAAAACTTACACAAAAACACTACATCACAAGCAGGGAGATCCTTAACAAAGTCAATACTTAAACTTATTAAAATGACTGATTGAACAGATACTGCGGGATCGCCCTTTTCAGTTAAAAGCACCTGAACAAATTTTAAGGTCACCAGGTAAAATAAAAATGCAAAAAATAGTAAACAACAATGACAGTGTGATATCCCTTAATATAAGCATGTAATGATTAAGGTGGCATATACAAAGTTCTGACAACCTGATAAACAACCTGATAAACGCAATATAAAAAGAAGCAATGATTTCAGATTGTGGCACATTGTATTATGACTTTTTAAAAGTATAAACGTAAGATATTTTTGACAGTAAGATGGGGATAAGATAGTAAGTGCATCATATGATGAAATATTCTATTCTAAAGACTTTGCTTTCTCTCATCGGAAATCTTAAACATACACACTCTGTCCACAGCTACAAGCCATGAACCAACCAAGGTACGAGAAACGCTTCACCAAATAGAATCATCGCCGCATCCGGTTAAGGGTATGTTTTGTTAATAGTTTACGTAATATCCTTTGCTTTTATTAATTTAAGAAATAAATGTACAATATTATCATTTAACATATAACGATTCAATATATAGAAATATCTTAAATTTACAAATTAAATGGGAAGCGGCATACTTTCGAGTTCTAATCTATTCCCTTATACATGCATTTCTTATTAACAATGACATAGTCAATACGAAAATAGATCATAAGTTTTCAAACTGTATTTGTATATATTCCGTCGATATCTAGAGAGGTGGAAACCAACAGTAATACCCGGTGCCCCAGTGTCGCTTCTAACATTGGCTGTGGTCGCTCTGTCTTTGGTGGTTCTAGGACTGGTTTTCATCATTATACTAATGTCGTAAGCTGATACAGGATATTTTGCTTATAATGATCCTAAACTATAACTATTGTGCAACATTCTTTCTTAAAATACAATTGATGCAACACTATATGTATTCTATTTTTATTTTACAAAATTAATGAACAAAAAAAGACTGCTCAACAGGAAATAACATTTAGTTTTTTGAAAAATTCTTATGAACCATTGAATATCATTAAATTTCCTTGATTTAGGTTGTACATTTGGAAACAGACAAGATCAGTTTTAGTCGTGAAAGGTAATTATTTCATAGCAAAACGAATTAAATTTAAACCACACCACTTTAGAAAAGTATACTCAAATGCAATATTTACAATTTAAGGGAGACGCTTTGTTCCCAATACGGATATCATGGATTATAACCAACTGCAGTCAAGTTTGGATCGCGAGGATCCGGGGTACACGTCTCCTGGAAGTGAGGAACAACAGAGAGCGATTGGACACAGGTCGGAATACATGACGACTCGTAGCCTAGAGATTGCAGAGATGAGCACGGTGTATGTCACATCATTAAATTAATAAGAAATATATAGACTTTTTTTTGCAATTAAAACGAGTTATCGATCTCGATAGGCTGTACGCCTTTATTTATTAAAATTTCTAAAAATAAAAATAAAAGATAATAAAACCTTGATTTTTTTTCTAAAGGCACTTTAAATAAATGTGCTTAGTTTTTATGAAAACTGATTGAGTTTATTGCTTACAATAATGTACAAGACTTTCAATGAAACATTAAAATATTTTCCAAGAAAACATCTTTTCTTTTCGTATTTTTTCTATGCGTGAGTTCAATGTTATAAAAACATCTATAACAATCCAAAAATAACCTTACCGTTTAACATCAATAAAAAATTACGTTAAAGAAGGAAACAATGGAATAATTCTTATGCTTGTACAGTTTAAAGATGCCCCGCGAAGGTTCCTTCTAAAAATATTGTTTTTCATTTAATAATGTTATATGATTATGTTGTGTGGTTTTATGTGGTTTTACTGCAAAAGGGACATTGATGGTAACCTAACCTTTAAACTTTATCATAAAAGTAATTGCTTTCATTTTTCTTTAGTCAATTTTCCTTATTTATGTAACAATATACATTCATCACCTGCATATGGAGTGTTTATCTCTTAGTTGATTCGATACGCAAGGGCAAGCTCTACCACTGAACAATTTTTACGGCGAGGCAAGTTACTGATAAACAAGTTGATAAAACGGGATTATCAACAGTCTTGATTGAAGTAATAATTACTGTGGTAAATTCTATAGTCAATACAACGACCATGTCAACAAATACAATATTCCACTGGGTCGCATGCTTGCTGACGTTTGTCATACTTATAGTTAGAGCATATTTAATTGTCTACGGTTTTTATCCATTTTCCCGATTACGACAAAGATCTCACTCCTCCATGACACCTGATCCTACCTCCAAGAGGTCCATGTTTGCTTTGCTCCTGTTCTGTATTTTTGGATTTTGATTACGAACACTGTCATTACAAAATGTAACAAAATGCATTTTATTACTAACTTCATATAAATTGTTAGGTACAACTAAAATACATATACATGGTACTCTTCAGTTTGCTTTATACAAAAAAATGCAAATGTTTTGCATATACGATTTGTTTTTGAAATGAAGAGAAAAAAGCAATTCGTATTGATAACTTGAAATAAATGGTGAAAATGCAGTGTTGTATATTCTGTCATCACTTGATAAAGTTAATATCAATAAACATATTATAAAATGGTGCATATCAGTACCATTTAACAAAGTACTAGTAACATTACTTTCATCAGAAAGGATCTTTGTATTAGTCATGAGCTATTGATAAAGTTAACGACCTTAGTCTGATATATTATACCCAATTCGGAAAATTCATTAACTTATTTTACATTCTAATATATTGATAAAAACACAAACAAGAAAGCTATCTATGAACTAAAACGACGATTGTTTTATATTTGTCATTGTGCACAAAAAGTTGCTTTAGGAATACGTTTTCCATCACTAACAAGTGTTTTAAATATATACTTTACAATCACAAATGTGTGGAACTTTTTTTTTAAATCAAAATCTTGAGTATGTGTAATAAGAACCTTATTTCGAGTAATTATAATTACCCAAAAAGGCATTATTTACAAAAATATTTGCATTTGCTTATTATGTTAGAATGAGAGGTCATCAATACCTTTTTGCAAACCGTATCGCCAAATGACGGGATACAGCTTACAACAAATATTATTTGAAATGGCAGTCAAATTCAATTTTCAAGAAAAGACCAAATGTCAATCTGAAGGCATCGCCAAGCAGATTAGTTGCCCTCTACATAACGACAGGCCATACATCATGGCTGGAGGTTTGTCAGAGAACGACATGAGTTGAATATTGTAAACGTGGAAATTTTGACAATGTGTTAATTTTGACTATGTTGGCGATTTTTTTTCTCGTCAAAATTTCCACTCGCCAATCTTCACATCATATATATAGCGTATTAATACCAGAATGTTTTATCGGCATTAGCCCGTTAGGACTAGATCAAAGTTAATGACTCATTTATGTAAATAGCTATAAAAACACGTAATAAGCATGGAAAAAAAACAATAAAATCTAAACAACCATGTTTTAAATGCAATTATCACTCAATCGTCACAACATTCTATAATAACTTTGCGTGCGTAACTATCATGCCGTGTTTGACCTACTTTGTTACCTCGTATAGTGAATAAAAACAAAATACAAAGAACAATTTTATTCCATCAAATCTGTACATACTTTTTTTCAATCAAAGTTAAATTTCATTTATACCAACGCTTGTAAAAGAGTTCGCAAGAAAGTCGCAATCCTTGCTGATTACATCATGAACTTTCTGCACCAATTTTGCATGAAGCGGCTTAACTGTCGACGTTCTCATGTCTATGTCAACTAAGCCGATGTTTTCCCCCGGCTTTTGATTTTCTAGTTTCTGGCGAACTTTCTCAGAGTACCAGTTTGGAAATTCGGTTTTGAGAAGTTCTTTGTATTTCGTATGAACTGTTTGGTCTAGCGGCTGTAAATCGTCAGTACAACCCGCCGGTACGAACACATATGGCATGTTAGCTTTTTTCAATGCTGTTAAGACTTTTTTGCTTCTATGCGCTGCAAACACATCGAAAATAGCTAATGCCAGTTGATTTATTTGTACCACGGGTAGGTTTTTGCGAACAGCCTCAACATACGGGAAGATAACCCCCTCAATGTTCCTATAACATCGTTTCCTCGGTAGACCAGTGATTAGGCGAGTGGGTAATTGCCCAATCATCCGGAAAATTGATATTTGGGTGACACATAGATGTAGTTCCCTGCTATATGAGTTGTGGGGGTAATAAGTGACCATCCACATTCACACAAAACAAAGCAATGATTTTTCGCTTATCCCCCAACCCGGCGACGTTGACTTGTCTCGCGTCGAATGGTTCCCTTGTCCAGGAACACTGAGGGATCATATTTAGACCAGTCTGGTCCCAATTGAACACTGAATTGTTTGTAATATTGTACTCACTCCTTTGTTTTTCAATCATATTTTTGTTTTATCGAAATCGTCAGGCTTGTGCTTTATTCCCTTTGTCGCCTTTCACTTGCTGAAGTTCATACGTATAAGAACTGAGCGTGCCCACTCTTTGCTAAGACATACCTGCCCACCAAACTCCTCCTGTTGAATTTTGTCTTTATGAAGCAAAACGCCACGGCCAATAAAGCAAACGATGTTGGTATTGATAATCCCTCCTGAAATGCGCAAATCTTTAATATAATCCTTAACATCTTCATCCAGGTTTCCGAGTAGTGGTGGCCTCCCGCGTTTCTGGGGTGTAAGAGCGGTTATGGACGAGCCGTCATTTCTTTTGGATTATAAAAGATATGCCGTTTTAAAACGTCGAACTGTGCTTTCCTGGACATTTTATTTAGCGTCGTTGAATAATATCTCGCAGCTTTTGATGCTCCGTGGATAATGGCATAGCGCACTATTTTAGCTTTAGTTTCAGGTGAAAATCGTTCGTAATTACCAAGTTTACGTTTTCTGCTACCACTTGGGCTAGATGGACTACAGGTTAACATCTCCTTTTCAACACTTTCATTCACATTTTCAATTTATATTTTTTCTCGGGCGTGATTGCTTTTTGTGGATCAGGCAAGCCTGGTTTTACCGCAGCCGTTTTCAACCAACGCAACATCGTGAATGAGATTAGTTTGTTCAATTTAGCAAAATATAATTTGAGATGTGTTAACGTTTAACTTTTAACATTAAAAAAATAGCCAAAGGCATGCAGTGGTCGCAAAGTATTGCAATTTAAGAGAGACTCATCAACCTTAGAATACAATTTAAACAAAGAAAGATAACTCTAACCCTGGCATTATAAGATATCAAAGATAGACAACTCTTACTCTTATTCAAAATTTCGTCAAAATTTAAACTCGCCAATTGTCTCTTAAGTAGAAGAACCTTTTAATCTACTGAACATCAATATTTTTGAAGGGAAAAAAATTGTTTGAAAACGATTAAAGTGAAGCAGTTGAGAAATCTGTAAATCCAGAAGACATTAATATTGCTAGGAAAAGAGAAAACATAAGTAATTGGGAAAACAATATACAAAGAATCCAAGACCTAACAGTACTGCAAAAATACCAGAGTTCTAACTATAAGACATTATATTTACGATTTTTATTAACAAAAAATAGTAAACTGTACTCCAAATGTTCATGAAAAAGACTCACGATGATAAACTTGTTGTAAAGCCTGTACGTTGAGAAACGTTTGGCTTGGTGTTGATTTTTAAAAACGTGTAAAAGAGTTCTTGTAGATGTAAGAGTATGAAAATTGTTGATTTAAATAAATAAAGTTATTGTAATTAATACATCTAAACAGTACACATATAAAAAGTTACATCCACCCTTTCTTTTAATTCATACACATGTTCATATACCCTTAGGGCAGTGCTTGATCATGAGTTGGTCAGTGGATATTTGTGATCTTGGTTTTTATTGGTTGTTTGTGTCAGGTTGAATTTGGTTGGTTTGTATATCTTGCTTTATGTGTTTTACCGCCAAGTTTGACAATCTTTGTCTGGACATTGACCAAAGCAGACTATATATTTATATAGAGAAGTAATTTAATTTTGGACCAGACTTTGCTCTTTTTCTGGTAAGTTATACTAAGTACACTAATATCCTATAACACTTACTATTAATAAATTGATTATCCTATAAATTGCAGAAAACATTAATTAAGTCCATGATCACAAACTAATGAGTATGAATGAATTGGAATGAAAAGATATTTTTTATATGGAATACAGTGTTGATTATAAAGATCAATATTTGGTTTATTTATTATAGTATTAATTGATTCTCAAATCAATTGTATATAAGAATGTTATGAAGATCAGATATTTGATTAAATTGGTCATTTATAAGATCAATTAAATTATATGTCAGTAATAAATATTTTTAGAATTATTTTGTTCGAATTACTGAGTCAGTCAATGTCAATATAATCTCACCACGCAATCGGTGTACGTATTATGAGCCTGTTCCCATAGAATGGTGAGAAAGTGTTTTCGAATATTTTTTTAATCTGATTAATATATTTTATGACTTATTTTGGAGAAATGTAATTCATGTACATTATAAGAGTTACCTCCCGCTAAATGTTTAAAGTACAATTATAGTAAGATAATGTAAAAATAGTATCTTGATGGAAATACATATATATTGTACTAATGTTATATTTTGATATAAATTATATTATTGTTTTATGATATTTCAGGGCTTAAATATACATTGCAAATTTTAAAGTCACTGTGTCCGGATACAAATAAAACGAACCATACAGATATCTTTGTTGTCAGTTATTTTAAAAAAATACTGTAACATAGACCTGCAATAAATGCATTTAATACAAAGTATTACGAATAGACAATAGATGTTTCTTGATGAATTACTTGTAATATATCATATATGTATAAGCTACATTCCAGCATAACAAACATATTAGAGAGGTTTAGCAGACCAACGTGTACGTGTACTTGTACGTGTAGGTTACAAGTTAGAACTACCCGTACAAGCTCAATAACTTTTTTTGTTTAGCAGTTGTAACGTGTACTTGTACGTTTAAATGTTTTAATGTAATTATGGATATCCTCTCCTACTAAGGTGAGAATTAATGTTGGGTATAAACGAAAAGTAGGAATTCTGCATATGTTAATTTTATTAAACATCATTTATTATATATGCACATTTTTATTTATCGCAAATTAATAAGATAACGGAGCCATTGCATGTTTTGGAGGAAGAGATGCGTGAAATAAAACTCCAATAACATAATAAACGCTAATGAAAATTTATGTTGGTAGATATCAGTATTCGCATTGAATATTCAGGTTTAAGAAAAGTTAACATATTTTTTAAAATTAATAGACAACAGGAAAACAGAGGCTACAAGTTCGACCTTACGGGTACTTTGCAATTTACACGTATGTTCATTCGGGTACATACGTGTAGAAATTCGTCATTACACAAACTGATGACGTAATGCACATATTTTCCGTTCTACACGTACACGTACGCGTACACGTTGGTTTGCTAAACCTCTCTAATATTACTTTGCAAAACACTTCGATATTTTACTATATAACGGTTTGATTTTGATTTATAGATAAGGTAAGTAAACTTACGGTATATATCATATGTTTCACATTAAATTCCAAACTTAAAAACCCGTTTTGAAGTTCAGACAACTTTTAACTTTATACAAAACTCTGCTACTTGAGTATTTTACAGTTAACAATCATATATATGGGAGGTGTTTCGATTTTGCGAAATGAAGATACATGGAAGTATTTCAGTATTTTAGCTATTTCCAAAGTTATGTGACTTTGACCCATTTGATGGCTTCGACTGATTTAGATACTGTATCCCCGGGTTTAAGTCCAGCCTGTTATTTTTTGCGGTTTTATTGTAACCCTGGACAAATTACTTTACTCTACATGATTGTGCATTTTCCCCAACAATGGGTTAGCATGGGTATCTAGTACATGAAATGAGCTGGATATGACAATGAATAAACATTACAGCCGTAGCAGCTCTAATTGTTTGCTCTCCAGTAGAGGATACTATAGATTGTACAGGTCTTGCCAGAGGGTAATGTTATGTAGAGGTCGTGTGAAGTCATGAGAGGAAATTTACTTTGTGTGCAAGACTATAGACCTCTACCTTTGATTTTTCTTTTGAAAGTATTTTTTTTTAACTGTCAAAAGGTAGAATGGTAAAACTTGATATCCACTATTAGTGGTTTATTATTGCAAGTTATAAACGTTGAGTTTAGATATTACTTTCTATGTAATATATAGTTCATGCCTATTCAAAACATAGTTATATAAGAATAATGTGCTATTCTAAATCCTGAAGGTTGACAATTTAGTATTAATATACAAAAAATATGAATCAAGTTTAGTCCTTATCTTTGTCCTTTATATAAAGAGGGCTAATGTTCAGCTGACACTCACACCTGTAAAATAAGTGAAGTGAAAAAAAACAACATAAAAACATAAAGATGGTAATATCCATTTAATAAAAGTTTGTTAAGAAAGAAATCAACTCTGCGAAGATAGGTAGAGTGCTGTACAATATTTCCAAAATTTTGATTTGAAATATATTTGTTCTACCTGCCAATAACATAAAAGTAACATTACAAAAATCAGAGAATGGATTTATAAAATAGAGAATGACAAGTGTATTTTAATATATCGTAGCAAATTTGTGTTGCTCCTTATGAACGCTCCAATAGAAACAATATCGTATGTTAATAATTATCTCTTTTAAACTTAAAAACCCGTACTAACTGTAAGTGTACGAATATATTACTCATATTTAAACCCACAAGATTTACATACACATGAAAATAGATATTCGTAAACAATTAATGAGCATTCAAGGGTATACGGAAATTTAATCTTGAATAACTCAATGTTGTGATATCTAATTGAAATCCCTTATCTTAGTCCAATGTTAATTTCCTTCTTTCTTAGATTAAAGTTGTTCCGTGTGATTTACTTCAATTAGTTTTCCATGCAACAAGCAAACGATAGAGAGAGATTAGTCTCCACTAAATACAAAATATATCAATAACACAAAATTCTGTTTTTAAACCTTGTTTTAATACATTAACATAGTGTTTTATGAAGTATTATTATAATTTTCTTTTTGTATTTCACCATTTATCCTACAAAAAAAAACAACAACCGGAATAGAATTTATCATACTAAAAAACAACCAGAATACAACAGGTAAGAATTCAGTTATCAATTTAGAGGTAACATTTGAACGGCGTTCAGTATTACTGGCTTTTTATAATATGTTTCACATACTCATATCATAAAGATTGCCACATTATCCTCGCTGCTAAAACCAGTACCTGAAAAGCCAATACCACTTGTACATGTACAGGTGCGTTTAAAATTATTGGCTTTGTTCTATAGATCCAAAAATATATTCTTTCACATTTATTGACAGTAACAAAGAACAAGTTAATAAATGGAAAGGCATTATTGCGTTTTTAATCTTAAAGTTACGTAATAAGCAATGACATGACATTCGTCATAAATGTATTTAACAATCACTCTTGTTCATGTAGTGTCCTTCTTTCTAAATTATGATACAACATACATTGTATTGTTTGTAGTACATAACAAGGGGATGAACATAAACTGACTTAACAATACGGATATTTTTTAAAGTACTATGCATGACTGCAATTGCATGCATTGTGATAGAAAACATTTTCTTATTTAGCGTACAAGTATCAACGTCAGGTTTTGTTTTCTTTGGTACCGTTTAATAAGAAATAAAGATTTCTGTTGATATTGATGGATTATCCCATAACGTTACGACGAAATGTTGCGCAAAAATAGTCTTTTTTATTATCAGACGCATTTGTTTGAATACGTTTGATAACTTTCCAAACTTTATTTAAATCGCAATGTGTCCCTACGGAACCTTTGGTTGGAATTGTAAATCTACCTGTTCCCTCTGGATATTATGGACGTCTGTGTAGATCTCCCTGTGAGTGTTCTTGTTAGGTTTCCTTGATGTTCCCTTCCAGTAAAATATCAAAATATGAAACAGATATTTCTTTTTTTGTTTGTTTGCATTTTATTCTTCAACTCAACATCCAGGTATATCGACGACGTATTATCAATTAACAATTATTTCCATACTTTCGTCGACTCGATATATCCCAGTGAACTTAAAATAAAAGATACCACAGCGTCTGCGTCATCTGTTTCATATTTGGATATTTTACTGGACATGGACGTTGATAGTAACCTAAAAACAAAACTTTATGATAAACGCGATAACTTCAATTTTTCTACAGTCAACTTTCCTTACTTATATAGCCATATACCTTCATCACCTGCATATGGTGTTTTTTGTGATCGGCTTCGGCCGATCACTGTTGTGTCCATATGAGGCATCCGGCAAATGCTTCCACGTGCGCACACATTCCGCTTGCATAAGTAGTTTTTATAAAAACTTGAAGTTTGGTTTAGTATTTATATAACATTTTACTCAGTTTTATTTCAATTCATTTACCTTAAGAGATGCAAACATACATAAAATTCAGTTCGACCTGTTAATTCAAGAATGCACATTTAGTCTCACGCGTAAGAATTTCGATCGAAAGATCCATTCAATAATGCAGTTGACCTCGATGAACTGACCTCAATCATAAGAAGATGCTCCATGAACTGACCTCGATCTATTGATGTTGCATAACTAGGAAGACGGCTTGATTTATAAACAAGGTTACCTGATAATGCGACCTCAATAGCAAGTTATGATGGATTTCAATGTTTTTCAGTCGCATTAAATTATTTTAATACAACTCTTTCATTGTATACGTGTTTATGCTCTTTGAAGAGCCCTACTCAGTATTCTGAAGAAGAAGAAGATACATTAACATTTAATAATTACGTTAAAAATATAAAACTAGACAAGGAGTTTACGAACGGCTTTCCCCAAATTTATTTCAAAGTTAAATTTGTTGACGGTTTAGGTTTAGCTTTGCGTCGGTTGACAATAGTTTTCTCGGGGTGTCAATTTGAACAGTTACCCTCCCAAACAGGCACTATCTATAAAGACCCGTTTTTTTCAACAAGTTTTTGGTGCATACTTTGTTCGTTGCGTTAACTCACCCTCGTTAATTCAATTGTGTAGTTTATCAATTTGTCTTTTAGGAAGACCTATAGGGGTACATCAAGGTTCTAGGACTCACAGTTCTCCAAATATTGTTCGCTTTTCGGGTTACGATGACATCAAATGAATCAAAACAGTGATATTAGTGAAGAATCTTATTCTACATCGAGTAGGAAGAGAATGAGAAGTAATTCAGTTAAAAGTAGACATTTACTGTCAATTATTCATGATAGTTATCATGAAGACGATGACGATTATAATCGTCTGCTGCTTAGGAAGAGACAGAGTGCTTGCATTGCAAAGAAAAACATTGCTTTTGAGGATGACGGATAAGCTTTCCTGCTATTAGGTATCACCGAACTGAAACCTGACCTTGTTATTCGAAGACACCGATCTCTGCCTTCGATATCAACTATCCAAAATTCTATCTCTCTAGGTTCCCAGGATGTAAAACGATGTTTTTCAGAGAGTTGATATTATTTTTGTTTATTTGTTTTTAATGTATATTTTAGTTTGACATCAGAGATAAGTACCCATAGAAGGAAAAAGCAGTTTTTCAATAAGACCAATTTGAAATATATAACCGATCAAACCAAATCTAACTCCAGGGTAAACCCCAAAAAACCCCGGGTTCACTTAGGATTTACAACAGGTTTACTGTTTGAAAATTTGTGTTCAGTCGGTGTTTACTTTGGGTCCACTCCGGGTTTACTTTGGGTTCACTCACCGTTTGCATTTGGGGTTTAAAAAATGAAATGTGAAGCAGGCATGTCTTTTATCTAATTATCTTACTGTCTGTAATTCCTACCCTTTCTATATTCCAAATACACATGTAGCGTCTGCCTTAGGAGTCTACTTCTAATCAGGGTTAACTGTCTGAGTGTATTCTATGTTTACTTTGAGTTTACTCTTGTTCTGCTCTTGTGAACCAGGAGTAAACAAATAGTAAACCCTAAAAGAAAACTTTGATCGGTACTGTATTATTACAAATAAATAAACACAAAAATGATTCAAGATAATTGGCTTTACATAAAAAATGTTATTTACAGTCGGTTCAAGCATATCTTTTACAACATACACCATAGCATAGCATAGCATTGAAATCTCATAGCAAAGCATTGATATCTCATAGCATATCATTGGAATCTCATACCATAGCATACAATCTCATAGAATCGCATTCGTCATATCATACCATAGCATAGCATAGCATAGCATACAACATTCTTTTAACTCGGTTTTAAATGCTTTTATTTGAAAAAAATAAATGTTTACATAATAGATGTGTGGTAAACTTTGGCTTCTTATTATTTTACTTCGAAATGTGCGGAACTCTTCTGTGTATGGAGGCGTTTTTGTTCAAATCTCATAGCATACCATAGCATAGCATAGCATACCATATCATTTGGCCCTTCATTTCAATTTCTCATAGCATAGCATACAAATCTCATAGCATAGCATACAAATCTCATAGTATATCATTAAAATCGCATACCATAGCATAGCATAAATTTGTAAAAGATATGCATGAAATGACTGTATATTCGAGTATAGTTATAGATGTTAACTTTTTTGTGCAGCATGTTTCTATTTATCTATTTGTAAAGTCATTAAATTTGCATTCAAACGGAGGGAATGTTTTTTAATAACCAAAAGCAAAATTTCAATAAATTCATGAAAAACAGCATTCCATAACTGTCATCTGAGTAAAATAGCCAAGAGATGGACCTGTCAGCAAGTCTCAGGTTTGTATTTAAAACTTCATTTTGGAGTTTGGAGTCTTAACCTTTATCCAGAACTTCAGTGATTGTTACCTCCGCTTTTATTATCTGATGTTTGCAAATATCAATTTACTAGAAGAGGGAGGGGCAAGCGTCGGGGGGATCTCGGATTATCTATACTCTAGCTCAAGGGGCCAAACATTATATACGTTCGGCAAAAAGAGACCTGCAGGCCTATTATGTACACAACATGCACTCAGTGTATTGCAATTTTATTCAAATATCAAATTAAATTAAATTTCCTATATTAAAACACATACTTAATTTAATATGGCCAAGTGAGAAGAATAACTCAATTAAAAATGCAAGATTGTTAAAGTACGACAAACGACAAAAGGTTACTCAATTGACTCAAATGATAAGAATAATAAATATTGACTATATGGCCATAATTGCCATCGTAGCCCATCCCCCAATATTAAGCCCGAATCCCTTTTCCATGGGCATAATAAATGAATGGTTTTTATTGCATATTTGGTCCCGCCAAAGAGGCCCTAAGATGGTTATGTCATATTTTTTTTTTACAATTTATATATGAAATGTGATAACAATTGGCCAATTGGTTTTAAAGTAGAAGATAAAATGACGCTCGACGAAGGGCAAAAACAAATGGCAAAAGGTAACCCACGTGACTCAAGTGACCTGAAACTATGCAATCCCCCCCCCCCCCCCAAACAAAATTTATTGCAAGGAAATATGGCATTAAGTTTCAACCAATACAGACATATACTTGATAATTTGCGAATTGGTCACATGAATATTCAAATAATCTGTTCATTCAGGGCAGACTGTTTGCTTTATATTCATTTTTTTCCGCAGGATTACGTACGGAACAGATGTTTAATACCTTTTAAAAGATATAAAAAATCTAATATTTTCAATTTGCATATATGTATTGACTATAGAGTCATTAAAAGCATCATTATAATGTGTTATTTTCATTTTGATATCTTGTTTGAACGACATCGTTTAAAACAATGCAATAAAAGAAATAAACTGCAAATTAAACCGTTCACAGGGGTATGAACTTACTTGATCACGTAATCAAATCTTGTGAAGCCTTAAGGGTTTTTCAGAAGGTTTGATCAAATACTAACCAAAAACATCTCCCAGTAAACTTTTGTGATATTTTTTTTTTTTTACTGAAATGTTCGTTTGAAAAAGGCAAATACTAAAGAATTATTAACATTGCCGTGTTAGTACGTTTAGAATAATGCAACTATCAAACGAAGGCGCATAATCAGAGTGACATCATTAAAAAAGTTTACAGAGAAGTTAACGTTTTCGCTATTCTATAGTTTCATAAAAGGAAGCATATTTGCAAATGTGAATATCAAAATATAAAGTTTAAAAGGGGAAATAAATATTATCAAATAAGTGATGATGAAAACGCAGGTACTTCAAGCAACATATTTAAAATAATTCAATGTTAATGGAAAATAACGAAAAAAAGGTTGATTTAAATTATTCTGAAAATGCTTTTTAAAAAAAAAACAGTTTATGATCGAGATAAATAATAACACAAATTTGTTTTGACTAGATGCAAGGTCAAAGAAAAACAATATTAGCATTATTCACCCTTAATTTCCCATTTATTGGTAAAACATTTTTTTCTGAAAATAAACATTATTAGAATCTAAAAAAAAACTTTTACACGATCTCCTTGCGACTAACAATAGATCTGTTGCTCAAAAGATCCTTATAATAGGCACTCGAAATAGGCACCAGATCCTACCTCTATCTTTTAGGAGGTCTCTGTTGCTCTGATTGAATTTATATTTTGTTTTATGGATTTTTGAGATGGTTGACATTTTTAATTGTCATTTTTTCTTTCTTTTATTTCTTAACACTCCTTTAATTTTGATTTAACCCTTTCTAGGGGTTTATATACTCATATGTTTGTATTGAAAAAAAGAAGAAGTAGTATTGTGAATTTGATTAAATTAAAACGTAAATTGGAAGAATCCATCATTTGAAAGAAAAAAAATTAAATTGAAACATTGAATTATATCTATAAGTGGCGTAAGTTTATGACTGGTAACGAAGTTTCAATATCGTAAAGCAAACTGTTATTTTAAAATACATTTGTTGCCCAAAAATAACAGTCAAATTTTCAAAATCAATCACAATAAAATAATAATTGACATAACGTAACTTTATCGATTTTTACAGATAATGTATGAATAATGGCTCTGATCGTATAAATTGTATTTGATTTTTTATTGAAATAAATCGTGTTAAAACGTTTAATCTACTGTTTGACAGATTTTAAAAAAGCATTTCTGTTTTGTTTTAAAGAATGTCTGATCGGAAGTTATGGCTGGAATTGTAAATCAAGCTTTTATCCTGGATACTTTGGAAGATTGTGTCGAGGTCGTTGTCTCTGTAATACATCGGAATGCCACACTGTAACTGGCTGCATCCCGACAAATTGTATATGTTTTTGATTTTAATTTAGTATCACCTTTTATCATACCATTTTTTAAAACATAAAATTCCTTAACTATAAAATATTGGATTTTAATTAACTGCGAATCCCAACTACATGTATATATCTTACATATTAGTTTTTTCATCAAATATATGATTCTTAAATTGATTATCAAAATTGAATGTTGTTGTTTACAACACAATCAGGCAAATCCTACAATACTGCTTATTTGTGTCTAATAAAATTTTACGAAGTTATTTTTATGTGAATATGTTCAAATATCAAAATCAAAATATTTTCTGAAAAGTGATTATTTTATTAATTTTATCTGAATCTTTTTTGTACATTAAAACATTCAAATAAATGATGATCTTAAAGTTTGACTCTATTGATTTAAAGATATCGAATTTATTTTTCAACTTTTAATAATCATATAATTCATTGATTATTTATTTAAAATCCATTTTCATCAAATCATCAAATAGAATATGCTAATTTCTTTAACATCTCGATTCTCAGTCAACTATCATGTTAAATACAACGAGACGTCCAGAATCAAGTTTACAGCATGCATCAAAAGGCGTCGCAACAAAGATATCAACATACAGAGGTATCAATATCATCAAGAAAAAGTATTGCAACGTTGTTTTGAGATGTTTCTGTTTAAGATAAATCAACAAAATTAATCAAATATGGCACTTTTGTTTGTTAAATACAAATTTAAAGATAATTCCCAAAATCCACATTATTATTTACTAAAACGCAGGAAACTTTATTTTGTTTGTATTTTTCAATTTTTAAACCATTTATTTTGACATTTATTTGAATCTTTTTATTGTTCTTTTAATATTTAAGGTTACATTTTAATAATTGATCAAGTTCAACGACACGTTTTTTCTGAGCAAAGCTGAATTTCGTAAAAAAAAAGATTCTTGTTGAACCACACTTTTAAAACAGTTCTAAAGAAACGCACATCTTATTTTTTGAATATCATATAATGACCGTTATTTGCTATAAACTAGGGCGAAGCATTAATTTCAATGGCGCCAACAGTAAAAAAAAATGACAACGTTTGTAATTTATCTGTTGGGTACATTTTCCACATTCTTTGTCAATGGTTGCTTTCTTCTATTCTACTCGCGGTAAGTTGAAATTGGAATATTACTTACGATTTTAAGCAATTAATTAAAAGGAACACATTTGAAAGTGACCGGTTAAAATCAGGTTTCTTTTTTTTTCTTTAGAAGAGCAAATATGAATTTCAACTGTTGTTTTCTTGGTGTATGTATCAGACAATTGATATGCCCCTGTATAGATCAAGGTACGCAATAAAATCTCTATTGCAACTCATAAACAAGAATACGTAAATAGAATAACTAATTATATCTATGATGTGTCTTTTGCGTAAACATTGCATATAGAACTGTTCAATATATAGTACAATAAATTACACCATTGGCTTGATTTGTGTTTATAAAACTCGTTACATTTTCTTAACATTCTTTATATATAGTACTTAACAAAGCGCCGATACTCAATCTTTTTTTAGTTCAAGTTTTTTAATTAACTGAATGTTTATATTTCTATTGATAATGTAACAAAAGTGATCCAAGAAGACACTGAACTTTCTACTGTAAATAGAACATCTTTGTATGAACAGGTGACAGAAAACGAAGACCTGTACTCTAAAATAAGATTTTCTCAGGGTATAGAAGAAATCAGTTCTCGTGGAGCATGTAGGAACACGAATTTTTGCCCGATGCGAGAGTGCGATTATTCAGATAAACATAACCTCTACCAAATGTATATGGATCACAATGTATACGATCACATTAGATTGAAAATTATTTATTCAAAAACGGTTTCTGATAAAAATCCTGATTCAAGAAATAAGGAATTTGTGTCTCGTCGGAGCAAGCAGTCACTCAAAAAGGAACAACTAAAAAATAATGATATAAAAAATCAAAGTCTAACAATTCCTCCAAACACAACATTAGAACACAAAACGGGTATAAGTAATAAACATAAGCATGCACTGCCCAATTACAGTATGCAATTAGCAGATATCAACTTAGATGCTGAACTGGATCGTTTCACAGAAGTAAATCAAAACTCTATAATCACGGATGGTATGGTTGGCGAAACAACCGCTATACAGTTTGGCTCATTGCTTGTCAAAATCAGATATAAGTATGGATAAACAAGAGTCTTCCAAATCCACCGATCATCCTTGTTGATGGAGAAATCAGAAGGAAAGGAAGAAATCATTCCTGTATCGCAAAAGAATCGGATACTAAACAGTAAAAAAACATAAAATGTAAATCATACCAAGGGAGATACAATTTTATTATTATCAATTATGTAACTCGAACAAATATAGATATGTTGTAAAAAGCTTTAATTGAAAAACATCACATGAATTAGGTGCATTAGACACAAAACGACTTTTATTTTTTTTTTTAAATATTATATCCAAATAAAATGACCAAAGATTTCAAGCTAAGTCGACAGTGAAGAAAACATTTATAAATATTTAATACGAATAGCTTAACATATTTTTCATTCGTTTTCATTATTCTTTGAGCTATTATAATTTCGGATTACTTAAGCGAATCATGTTTTCATGCCTGGTTTTCATATATTCACTTTGTATTCACTTTCTTATCATGATAACCTATCGTTGAATTTATATTGACTTCAAATGCATATAGGATATATATATTTTTTCAAATACTTTACAACTAATATTGGATGGATAATGTTGACCTGCGCTTACGTGTCTGTAACTATGTTAATTAATAAGAAGATGTAAAATTCAAAATCTATAAGAGATTAATCGTTATAACATAATTTTGATGTATTTACACTATTAACTGTGATAAAAACACCAACAAGAGTAAAGTAATTGAACGAAGAGAATGTCATTTTGTTTAGCCTTTATTATATAGGTAATTGTATTTCATTAATTTTCTCATTTGATTCCCAGCTATTGGATTATAGAATCAACATTTTTTTATTACACATATCTAATAATAAACCAAAGTACTATATTATGTTTATGATAGTTATTGTGTGATTTGCAACATAATTCAGACGTGAAGCTTTCACATTAGATAATTAAATATCAAGTGTAACTAAAGACTATAGAATGACGTAGTGACACAAACTAATAAATTAATTCAATTCAAAACTGAGAAGGTGAAGAAAAAAATTAGTTTTTTGTACATAATTAATGATTGTCTATACAAAACATATATATAGTACATGAAACATATTTTATTATGTGGATACGTTTATGTGATCTTTTAAAGGGACTTGGACACGATTTGACTTCAAATTTTCAAATTTTATTTTTCAATGTGTATACTGATAGATATAGAAGCTATTAATGTTATGTCAAAATTTGGTAGTCAAATTTCAAGTTATAAGCAAGATACAGAGTTCATTATTCTTTGTTTTTTAAACAAAGCTCGAATGCTGTTTTTTTTTTTTTTACATATGTGTTGTATTGGTGTAAGTTTCTATTAAATGTATTTTTCTTTTGTTTATATGTTTATATAGGTATTTATGAAGATATTGAGTTAGTTTATTTTTTTTGCAAGTAATTTTGTCTAAGAATTGGTAATTCTCTACATTACATGTTTTGTAAACAACTATAAGATTCGAGCTTTGTTTACATAACAACCAATTATTACCTCTGTATCTCGCTTGTAAATTAACTTTAACATTCAATATTCTGGTCAATCATTTAAAATGCTCCAGTAAATCATTTTATACATAGAAAATAAAAATAACATTTATGATTTCAAATCGTGTCCAAGTCACTTTAAAAATCTCACACTTTGTTTACTATAATATGGTCTTTCTTCAATCTTCAATAAACTATTTAAAATAGGATTAAATGCAATACAATTCAAAATTTAGAATTACTTTTATGTAAACGAAAACAACTTTATTGAAATTTTTCGATGTCCAGGAAAAACTTATCATAGTATGTGTGTTAACTAGTGTTTTCATGAAAATCACATGTTGTGGACTTCGTTTCCTTTGAAAACTGATAAAAAGCTAATGAAACGTTACTATTTACGTTAAATTACAAATCCCCGCAAAAAAGTGACGTCAATTATCGCACCATACAAGTCTTGACGTCATATCTAAGATAGAGAATACCTGGTGCTACATCACAATGGAAATCTGAGTAATTTCACCATAGCCATAAACTCACAATAAAATCATTTGGGATAAGTACATTAATTCAGTAATCATTTTCTTTTGTCGATAAAGAAAAATATGCATTTTGATTAATGCACCATTTTGATTTAAGGAAGAAAAAAGCTATTGTACTCTCTTCCCTCCGAGAGAAAAATGTTTATAGCGAGAGTTTGTGTTCAGTTTACGATGTGATCATCTGTTCGTGCATTTAATTTATTTCGTTAATTTTGTAATAACAATCTTCAATATATCACGGAACAGTGCTATGAAAACAACACACTCCGTAAATGTATACCGTCGATCTCACTTAAACATCAATTTTGCGTTTCGGTAAAGAAATTTTTGAAAAAAAAGCGTTCGCATCTAGAAAAAGTATCTTTTATTTATAAAAGAAAATAGATCCATATTTTGTCTTAAATTAATGCTTTTATATGAAAAATACATTATATCCAATGACTCAGTTAATACTTCATGGGGTATTTTAAAAAATAACAAAATGCGTGTCAACCATCTGTTGTACATACGTAATCGAAGGATGTATTTAGAAAATGCATTGTATTTTTCTAAATAATTGAATTTCCTACCATATTTTTTTGTTAAAATGCCTAATTACTTAAATTTAACATTATTTCAAACTTACCAAAAGCAGTATTTACATTAGTGCAGTCTTTGGAAATAGCGTTTTGTGAATTTCAACTCCATAATATCTCTCTCTCTCTCTCTCTCTCTCTCTCTCTCTCTCTCTCTCTCTCTCTCTCTCTCTCTCTCTCTATTGGTTTTTTATTTCATTTTCAAAAAAGGAAATGCGCAAGTCCATTTTTTTAAATAAAAATCTGAAATGTAACAAACCTTATAAAAACAAAAACTAACCGTGATTTATATCTGGATAGATGATGGAAGTTTTTGAAGGGCGCTTGTGGATGTGTTGTATGAGGGTTGTTCGGAATTTTTTTTAGACATATACTCCAACTGCTTTCAGAAAAAGAATAAACCATTGAAGTTTTACTAAAAAGTTAACCAGGATACCTTTTATTGATGTGAAAATTAAATTAGATGACATTAATATATCATCTTTGGTAGGCTGACAAACATGTCAGTCACGATAAAAAGCAAATTGAACATATATAATTTGATTTTCTTTATTATTTATTAATGTTACACCAACATATAAAATTTGAAATTGTTAAACTTTATTATTCTCCGAGTGTCTACACGCGCCAGGTACCCCGACCACCGAATTGTTGATGTTGATGTGCCGTCATAAACAAAATATTACGTAATTTTTATCATTACTTTGTTTAATTATTTGTTAGATTATTTCATTATTTTTCTTTAATGTTTCCGCAAATTTTCACCAATATTTGTCACATAGAAAGGAAAATAATTCTGTTGTTTCAATATTTCCGAACAACTCTCGAAGTTATAATTCATTTAATAAACGTCTATCAGGAAATTGTACATGTTTCATTGATTATCCAATTAAAATGCTAAATCAAAATCTACTTATTGAATATGTGGCTTTTAACATAATTAGAGGTATACTACGAAATAAAATTCATCGTGGAATATATCAATTTTGAGATATAATTTCCTTGTAAAAAAGGTTCACAACAAGGACACATAGTCAAAACAATTTAACGCTTTCGATAGTAAATTGTTGATGCCGCCATGCTTTATTTTAATTAAGGAAAATCAGCAGTGAGTTTTCAATATGTTTTATCATACTTTCTATCTGTTGATAAAACGTTGTTGTATACATTTGCCAGCAGGATCCATCAACACCAGCACAATAAAGTAACCTTCTCATAAATCAATGGGAAAAAAACAAGAGAAAATTCAAACAGGTAAATCTCTTTCAATTGGTAGTATTAGCTAATTTTATTTTGTGATAGTATATTTTTATGTAAACATAACATATGTTTTGCTTTGGACTAGATTGACGTTATGTCATTGAAAGGACGCGTCATGAAAAGGCCGTCTTAAGCATTTTGAAGGCAGCGCAAAAAGTTAGACGGTAACATGAAGAAGGCCTACGTAACGTCTTTTTTTTTTTTTTACTGAATATGGACCCAAACGGTCTATCGTACAAAACATTTCTAAGCTATTTGATATCGACACTACTGGCTCTAAAAAGTACTGAAAGTGCCATTATTTACTTAATATAATAAATACTTATTAGTAATTATCAGAACTCTCAGCAAAAGCATCAGTAAATATCAGCCAATATCAAAACCAATAGCAACTATCAGAAACAACAGTAAAATTATCAGTAATTATCAGCAATTCTCAACAATAACAGTACAATACAAGTTAATTTAAGAAATTATCAGTAACAATGGCGTTTTCAGTACTTTTTAGAGCCAGTAGTGTATCTAAAATAATCCCCATTTGAATATTACGTAATAACGTTTAAATTTACAACAGTAGTTTTCTCCAGACGAAATATTTGCACAGACAGCGGATGAAGCGCGCATGCTGAAGCATTTGATTAATGCTGAATTCAGACAAATCTTTACGAGCAATGAAATTTTGTCATTGAATTTACCTACGCATATTTCTTGTTTGTTTGCATGCTTTAAGTTTTTGTCCTCGATAAAACAAAACACATTTGAAGAACTTCTTAACCTTCTGGAATTTTTACAATCGACTTATTTCCGTAGACAGTTTCAATATTCATAAGTAATCTTTTTTAACAGGACCTAAATTTACTAAGACTTTCGAATCAGATTAATACCATCATTTAATGATATGTTTCGTTGAATCTTTACATGTATCCAATATGAGTAAACTTTCCTTCTAGTATTTGTTTTACATAAATATATTAAATACTAAGACTTCAATCATCTGAGATATATCACTGTCAATCAATACCTGTAACTATATCCTTGAAAATGTAGTGCAAATGTGACACAGGTGTTTTAAAAACCCAAAAATGACATTGGCTTATCTTATAAAAATGTAAATGAACTACTAAAAATGTATCAGAAATTTTTTATCATTGTTTGGCTATTTACTCATATTAAAACTCATGTATATTGGATATAGAGGTGTATATTCAAAAACAATCTTAATCTGCGATATTCCGTGATTGAGTCGCACTGCGATAATATTTATCTTGACTTAAACAACATCAAAACCATACTGAAACTGAATCACTACCCCTTGATATTAAAATGGATTTATTTAAAACCAAAATTAACTAAAATACATGTTATCTGTGATGCATCACTCTACTTCACGCAAAAATAATATATCAAATTTAAATCATCGATAAGTTATATAAAATAAAATGTATAGGTATCAGTATTTAACAGGAACACGTTTTTTAATTAAATCATAAATATATCAGCATGGTATAAACCACTGATTAAGTAGATGCACTCAAAACAGAAGCTGGTATTGTTGAATTTGACGTGCATTTTTCAATGTTTAGAGTATACATGTATATGTTGTACAATATCTCTAGTGTAATAAACACAAAAACGTGATGACAATTAGAGCTTAATTGCTCGCTATTTACCCGATACACAATATTGTAGAATCCCTACAAATAAGAATAGTCTAGTTCTTATTAATAGACTAATAGGTAAATGTAAATTAAACAGACAATCACTCTCGAGACTTGGCAACACTTCAAGTGTAGTCAGTTTGTTGGTGTTTTTCCTTCATGTTTTCAACTAAATGCTCAAGAGAGTCGTTAAAAAAACTAATAGTTTGAATATTTAAAGTTACACTGTACATTGTACAGATCATCAGATTAAAATCATTGTAGTTGTAATTCATTGTTCTGATTTGATAAGGTTATTTCCGTCCGTTTATTATTGTTTCTAACTTCCTTGTCTACCTGTTATATCTGGATTTACCTCCTAAAAATTAACAATTTCTCACGATATTTGCTTTCAGAGCGTCATGAGGCTGTCGAGTTGTTTGCTACTTCTTTTTCTTTTAAAGGTCTCTGCCAAAAAATGTAACAGGTATGTTTTTTTACACTGTGGTAGCGGAAGCTTCGATACAATTCGATGACAAAACAATGAAGAATGCAATTATATTGTAAATGTCTTTATAGGATAAATAGCATATGCTGCTACAATGAACAGTTTGATAACAACACTAAAGAATGTGTTGGTATGTACAATTTTTAATATCTATCTATCTATCTATCTATCTATCTATCTATCTATCTATCTATCTATCTATCTATCTATCTATCTATCTATCTATCTATCTATCTGTCTGTCTGTCTGTCTGTCTGTCTGTCTATCTATCTATCTATCTATCTATCTATCTATCTATCTATCTATCTATCTATCTATCTATCTATCTATCTATCTATCTTTCCATATGCCCGTCTGTCTGTCTATCTATCTATCTATCTATCTATCTATCTATCTATCTATCTATCTATCTATCTATCTATCTATCTATCTATCTATCTATCTATCTATCTATCTATCTATCTATCTATCTTCGAGTATACATCTATCCATCAAAATAAAGAGTACCTAGTTTTACTTCACACTAAAATATTTTTATTTGTATCTGTAAATATGTGTATGTCTGTATTGGATCTTTATTCATCAAAGTGGTTCAAAATATAGCAAACAGTGTTGACATATGCAAATTAGAGTATTGACCATAACCATTTAATGCTAACTAGGGTAAATTATAATTACAAATTTATAACATTGTAAACAAATTAAAACCGCTAAGGTCAGTAACAATATTTTTCGAGGTGCTATTATTGCTTTTTTGCACATTTCAATTCCGGTTAAATGGCAAGAAGATACATGTTTATGATACAACTTTATATTTGAAGTTTGTAGAAATGGGAGTATGGGATGGAATTGTGAAGAACACTGTAAATCAGGATACTATGGTTATCTATGTACAACGCCATGTGAGTGTGAAACTCACCTGTGTGATATACAAACAGGTTGCCAGTCACCACAGAATGACACATGTAAGTTTTACACCAATCAAATGTAAACTTATGTAATTCTTTCTTTTTTTAGATGTCAACATGTTAAACAATTTAAAGAACAAAATCTGTTTTTAAATATGATCCAAGATCATTTAAAATATTTGAGCTTATGAAAATATCATTTTTAGCAACAATCCGAACCAGCTTTCCCACCCTGACTACTTTATCAACAATCGTCTTTAAAGGAACTGCAAGTCAGGAAGAGTACACTGATAAATATCTATTTAACACAATTTATGTGACTAATTATTGTTATAAATTATCAATAACAAATGGAAGAAAGCATTGGAGAGTCTAGAAAGGTAACTAAATGACAAAGCTGCGTCATTAAATCACCTATCAGTTACCTTTCAGCCACGTTTCAGTTGACTTAATAGAGTAAGATTTATCCTTTGAAAATATACAACTCGAAAGACGTTTTAATTCATTCAAATTTTATTTTAACTTCAGACCTTTAATTTGGTAAAAAAAAATGTAAATAATAATGTTAAATAATTGAATCAACACAAAAAAATTACTATCAAATTTAACATAAAAACAAATATCTACCAAGCTCAGTTTTATCATTAATTTGCTGCCCCTTAAAACCAAACAGCTTTATGAAGCTACTTTTGATAATACAATATACACAACTAACATGAAAAACTGGATTCTTCTTTGAATATTATGATTTATTTCTAATTGCAACATTAATATTTGCTTCATACTCCTTTCTTTACTATTTTATACGTTATGTCGCTAACATAAAAAAAGGAATAAAGAAACACATTAGAAATCGTAAAACAGGTTTTACCAAAACAGACAACAAATTCTCGTAATAATGCATGCAAATGTATTTAGTTTTCCTTTCTTTGAAAGTAATGACTTAAAAACATTATTTATTCTTAAAAGTCATTGGCGGATATTGACCATACGAAACTTTATAAATCTTATTCTTATTAATTCAAAAATGTTTTAAACTTATTTTAGCAACCACCCAAACTCGAAAGCAGCCCACTTTATCAGGAAACAATGTTCAAGAAAATACAAACGAGGGGGTTTATATTGGTAAATTTTTTTTGACAAGTTTGTAACAATGATTGCTGATAATAGGTTACTTTTAGATAAAAGAAAGCACAATTTACTATTTGTTTTTTCTGGCATCTACTTCTGTATATGCATTTTTTTTTATCATGATGAGTACAACATTGAACACTTTTGACTTCACACCATCTAAGACACAAAAAATAAAAGATTCCTTAAGAGTTGCAAACTCTAACAAATTCTGCTGATAAATGTTGTACCCTTGGACATTCCCATAATAAGTGATATATTGTTTCCTCAGCATCTTCACAAAAGGTACATAGATTAGTATTCATGTTACCAATAGTATTCATGTTACCAATTTTATTCATAAAACTGTTTTTAGTTAATATATAATGGTTTATTCTGTACTCCAACCATTAAAATTTAAAGTCTGAGGTACTAGTAAAAGGTAAATGAAATATTGAAACCCATTGTTTTTCTGTATAAACAAAATGTCTACTCCATTTTTCCTTTCCCACGGGTGTTACATTTGTCTGATTTAATATATCATACATTGGTTTTGAACCTTTTTTTGTTAATGAGTTTTAATATTAAATGGTATAAAAGGTTTAAAAACTTCATTTCTAATGAAGTTGTATTTCTTTAGATCTGAAAGTACAGCTTGTCTTACTCCCATATATGTTAAATAATTCATCTGAATATTAAATTTTCTTTCTAACATTTCAAAATCTAAAAAGTTTTCATTTTCATCAAAAAAGTCAATTACACATCTTACTCCTTTAACATGCCATGATTTATAAAAAAAAAAAAAGACTGATTTCCTATCTTAAATGTATTATTGTTCCACAATGGATGGCAACAATAATCATACCAAGATTTTACATTTGAGTTATCTTAGATTTCTTTAAAAGCTACGGTAACTTCCTTCCAAAAATCATTTCTTAACATTTCCTGCATTTGCAAAATATAATCTGAACCTGTATTTAATAGCTTTTCTATATTAACAGAATTCTCCAGCAGTGTTTTCCATTTTGAATTATTATTCTTAATTAATCTCCTAATTCAAGTATACGTTAAGCCTTTGATATAGTAATTTTTATGAACCATCCTTAACCCACCATGTTCATACTTCTGAGTACATACTTGTCTTTTAATTTTATCACATTTTGAATTCTAAATAAAATTGGATAGAATATTTTTTAATTCTTTGAATGTTTTACTCTTAGGGTTTGGTAAGGCTGTAAATAAGTGGTCTAATTGTGAAATTAAAAGAGACTTAACCAGTGTTATCCTTCCAATTGGAGTCAAGTGTCGTTTGCTTCATTGTTCTATTACAGATTTTATCCTAACAAGTTTCTCGTCATAATTAAGTTTTATAATTTTATCTAAATCTACATCATAATATATACCCAAAAGTTTGAATTGAGTTGTCAATTGAAAATTTATTTCTGAACGGAATTTTTCATCAGAAAATGTCTCACTTCCTATCCACACAATCTGAGTTTTTTTCTTGGTTTATTTTAAGACCAGATAATTTATAATAGTCATCTATTTCTTTCATGGTTGCCCTTAATGATTTTTCAGATCCATCAAGGATTAATGATGTATCATCTGCATATTTTGATATTAAATATTGGGTGTTATTAGTTTTGATTCCTGTAATATCTTCATTATTTTTAATTTTAATTGACAATATTTCTGCACATAATAAAAAAATGTAAGGTGATATTGGATCACCTTGTCTACAGCCTCGCTCAAGTTTTAAAAAAGTGTGATAAAATGCCTGCCTGGGACACAGAGGACATAGCATTACATTGAAAAGTTTTAATCCAGTTACAGCTAAATGGGCCAAAATTGAAATAATTGAGTGTATTTTGTATAAATTCCCAAGCTACAGAATCGAAACCTTTCTCAAAATCAATCATAACTAATACCCCTGGAATTTGATTATTTTTTGTATAGTTCATCAGATCATAAATCAATATCTTATTTTCCCCTATATATCTTCCAGAGATGAAGCCAGTTTGGTCATTACTGATAACTTTATATAGAACAGTTATTATCCTGCTTGCTATACATCATGACCCAATTTTGTATAACATTGAACAATGAGATAGGTCTCCAACTACCAAGGGAGAATTTAGTCTTTCTCTCCTTTGGTATACAAGTTATAATTCCTTGTTTCTGAGTAGATGATAACTCTCCTACTTTATATCCATGATTTAAAGATCTAACAACAAAGGAGCCTATTTTATTCCAAAACAGTTTTAAAAACTCAACTGTAAACCAATCACTGCCTGCACTTTTAATGTTTGACATACTATTTAATACTAAATAAACGTCCTTATGTGATATATATCCTTCGATTGAGGGTTCAATTTTTGTTCATTGTCAGATAATTTAGGAACAAAATATTCTTTTAGAATGTCACGGTAGTGAAATATCTGTACTTTCTGCATTCATCAAATTATTTGCATATAGGTTTTTATGAAATTTTTCAAGTTCATTTAAAATACCCTTTTGTTTAACTAAACAGCTTAAGTTTAATTCGTATTTGTTCATCATTTTCTGATAGTATTATCTTTGGAATAATTTTACTAGAAAGGTGACGATTTTCTTAATTTTGAAAATAGTTGGTTTTTCTCCCTCATTTTTCCATTTAAAGCATGAACGCACCAAACTACTCATAACCATATAGTTTCTTATATTTTCTGATTCCTTTTTCTTTCCATTTTTTTTTATCTACATAGTTTTCATACTCCTTTTCCAATTCCAAAAGCTCTTTTAGGTACTCCTTTTCCTTTTTTTTGTCCTTGCTTTTTTAAATAGCTTGCATATGAGATAGTTTTAGATCTAATTTCCATCAACAGTGTCTCCAGAAAAAGCTGGTCGTTAATTGTAAATTGATTTTCCTAATCTGGATTATCCAGAATAGACTCTTTTTTAAATTTGTACACTGGAACTGCATATTGCACTTAAATTTGATTAATATGACAGTTAATACTTTGAACATACTCTAAATCTTTTAAAAGGGAGTTGTTAAATTTCCACAGGCCACTACCATGATTAAAATCTTTTAACTTTAAAGAGATAAAAACAGAAGAATGATCTGATCTATAACTTATCATCGTTTCTCTTTTTTTAACTTCTTTTTTAAGTGAATGTGAAATAAGAAAATAGTCTAGACGTGCTAGAGGTGTAGGTTTTCTCCAAGTATACCTCTTGTCATATGGAGGAAATTCTCTATTATGTCTACTAAACTGTAAGACATCATATGCTCTAAAACTATTTCCCTCGCTTTCGGATTATTAACATGTGAATAATTATAATTATCTTGACTTGCATCTTATACCAAATTAATGTCTCCAACAATACTCATCTGATCATTTTGAAGTTTGTTAACAATTTTGCTCAAATTCTGGTAAAATTCCTGAGTATCCTGATTAGGTCCATACAAACATAGTAAGCTTAACTGTCCATTCTCTATTGAAATACTTAGTGCTAATTTTCTGATCCTGATCTTATTTAGTCGCTTTTGCAGAAGATATAATGGTTCAGGTTAAGGACTGCAATTCGATTTTCCGTGTTTTAGTTGTAATTGAAGTATATACAATTGCGTCTTTTTGTAACTCGTGAATTCCTGTCCCGTCATTATGATTTGGTTTTGAAATTAACTTCCTTGTTTCGAACAGCTATTAAAGAAACGTTTACAAAATGACAATCTATAGCAGAGGTATTATGTCTTATTTGATGATGGCAATTGTTATCACTGAAATACTTTCGTCAATATCTGCAAAAGAATGTAACAGGTAAGTTTTAGTTTATTCTCTTGTAATATTAACATAAAGATTATTCTAATCCAATATATAGATAGTAAATAAAAAATAATAAACGAATTTTATTGTTGATCAATAAGTTATAATTTCCTTCCTTTCACACAAAGAATTTAAATTTGTGATCTTTTTGATAATTTGCAAAGACATTACATCTTCCAAAATTCAAGGTTTAATGGAACTTGCTGCTACAATGAATATTTCGACAATACCACTGGGAAATGTTTAAGTATGTTTTGGATTATCTATCTATCTATCTATCTATCTATCTATCTATCTATCTATCTATCTATCTATCTATCTATCTATCTATCTATCTATCTATCTATCGTTAAAAAACTTCCGTTTTATTCCGATATCTGTTGATTTTTCAATTAGAAAATAAGGCAGTATTTACGAAATATGCCGTGCGTGCATGATAAAACAAGCCATGCTATAAACAAGGAAGTATGTCACATCAAACTCCTCAACCTGGAACAATTCTTTGACTCATTGCAAAAGATATGACAATTCAAGCTGCATAAAATTTTTATATATTTATACATTCTAATAATATCAAATATTTTATTTAATGAAATCAACCGATTCTTTACGCAATATTTGGTGCTGAAGTTGTTCAGATACATTAATTAAATACTAAATATCTTCTGCAGAATTGTTAACTGATAGTTTATCGATTCATAAAAAGTGTACTTAAATGCAAGATATATTTTATTAGAATTTTGAAGAAGCAAATATGTTTCGTGATGTAACCTGATTGTTAAACAAAATGTAAAAATAATTAAGCCTAATTGTACCGCAAATTATTAAAATAGACGCACGTGACTAAATAGAGATTTCCATTTATTAAAATTAGAAAATGAAAAAATTACCCAATCACGTCGAACTTTTATGTGATAACTCTCATGGAGAAAACTAGAACACCACAAACACTTAAAATGTTTAGGATTGATTTTTATCAAAACATTCTTTGCGATGCGGTTGACTATTTAGGTCTGCTTAAGATAATTCCTCCAGGATGCACAACGGTATACTGGTCACCTTTTTTTTTTTTTTTTAGAAAAAGCCGACATAACAACTTCTTTTCACCCATAAGTAAATGTTATGCCACTATTTTTACATTAGAAATGTTTAAATTACGACAAGCCAGGACTTTAAGTTGGACAAAGTATTTCTTTAATAGTTGTTAATATAATGTCAATTTTAAATACAATGATTATTCAACTAGACTTTGAAATAACTGAAATATTTGTCACCGAAATTACCCACAACTTCATAATCTCACACGATATATTTTAGTATGTAGACATGGACATTTTGGAAAGGGCTGTAATTTATCTTGTGAAAGAGGATACTATGGTTATCTCTGTTCGAAGTCATGTGAGTGTGAGGTTCACCTGTGTGATACAGAGACTGGTTGTCGGACAAGGCAAACGGAGAAAACTTTCCCCGGTAAGCAAACCATCAATCAGATATGAGGATTAGTTGCAGTCTCCCTTTTAATAAATCATTTTGAAAAATAAATACTAACAGGAATTGTGAATTGCAAAATACACAAATGAACCCTGTTTATACTGTTACATTTATAAAAAAAAATCTTAATGAAAATTATCAGAAAAAATCAGAGGAAAATATTTTATTCTTAATTTCTGTGATACTGTGGTTTCACCAATATTCGTTGAATACCAATTTTTAAGGATCTCGTTGTTAGGTCGGTCCATAAAATTTATTGTTCATTGAAGTGCAATCTCTGATAACATTTTATATTGACAGGATCATCGGCCACGAATTTACGATCCTTGAAACTGTTATTTTCACTTTATCCACGAAAATTCATACCCTTGAATATTGATGAAATTACAGTAATTTGTGTATGTTTTGTTCTCAATATTTCTGGGTACAAAGCTAAAAAATACAGTCACTGTAATGAAACTGTTTATCATTCTCCCATAAATGCCTTTTTTTAACTACGGTATTTGAGTTAAGACGAAAAACTTCTGACCAGATCCTAATATTCTTCTCCAGAAATATATGAAAAAGAATATAAATGAAAAAGTGTCCTTAAATGACTGTATCTTTTACAAGGTTGCGATAATTAGTTGGAATGCCAATTTTGATGCGTTAGAATAATCTATTAACAACATATTTATAGTTACTGTGGTTTCATCAATATTCGTTGAATACCAATTTTCGTGGATTTCGTTGTTCAGTTGATCCACGAAATTTAATGTTCATTGAAGTGCAATTTCTATTAAGATGTTGTATTGATAGGGTCATTGGCCTCGAATTTACGTATCCTTGAAACTGTGATTTTCACTTTATCCACGAAAATTGATACCCTTGAATATTAATGAAACCACAGTATATACGTTTGTAAAAACATTGTAAAGCTGTAAAGGTATTTGCTTTTAATATAGTAGTATTTTTTCATACACTATTTTAATGTATCTTATGCATGTTTGAAAGAAAAGTCCCCATTAAGTATACAATGTTTTTTATTCGTTTTTTTTTTCAATAACGAATCGAATCTTAAATTTGTGCCTGTAATTCCAATCTATAGAAGACGAGGTTTTCTTCATTTTTGACGTCAACACATTTTTGATGTTTGGTTTGAGAGGTGAGTGCATATTATTTGTAAATAGGATAAAGTTCACTTCCTAAACACCAGAAACTTAATAGGAATTATGTGGATGATTTCTCATTTGACTTGATAATGCAATGAAGAATGTGTAGGCTTTAATCTGATATAAATTATTGAAACATATTCTTTTCATTTACGGACTTTTCCGTTTTTCCCCCGATTACGGCAAAGAGCACACGACGGGTGTGACCGTTCAGAAGCGGATTCTCACATCTTCTAGGGACATGATTCTACCTATAACTTAGAGGTCCGTGTTGCTCTGCTTTAAATTTGTATTTCGTTTTATTGATTATTGAGATTGTTGACACTTTTATTACACGCGCGCAGGCACACCCACCCAACTGCAACTACCATCACTCATATACATGTACATATAATACATATAGCAAGCAGAAAGCAGAAAAGAAAATAACTCACAGAAATGTCTTACAGCTAGTATATCTACCATACGAACAAGTTCGACGCCAAATATTTGCGCTGATTTAAACAACACATGTTGACAAGAGCATCCACAATTATAAAAGCCTTAAACCGAACTTTGGTCTGCGGTTTTAGAAATTTGCACCTTTGAACACATATAAGTAAGTATAGCTCACGCGCGTATAAATGAAAAAATGACAGTAACAAACTGCCAACCATCTCAAAAATCCATAAAACGAAATACAAATTCAGTGCAAAGCAACACGGACCTCCAAATAGGTAAAGGTAGGTTCAGGTGCCTATATAAAATAGGTAAAACATACATTTGTAAAACGTTATATTGATGGTCGCTAAAAAGTAATTTTTGATGATCTTAAAATTACTGATAACTGAGAAAGTAAGCTTTTATGTTGTTAAAATTGTCTCTTAAAATCAGTATTGAAGACGAGCAGGGATAGGACATAGTGATCTTGAACTACCGTCCCTTCAACTTTGTAAAAAAAAATAGTTCTGTTGATACTGTCGTATTTTTTCCCTGTAGTTTCATAAGTGGACAATCCATCAGAATTATAAATTCAATGATTTGCTTGAACTTCATGTATTGCAGTTTTTGTGCATATTGGTTTTCAGAATTAAAATAAGGAAGATATATTTAAACAGATGTAATTAAGTTCCTGATTTACAAATACTTTTTTTTTTATAATTTATTTCTTTTTCAAGGAACATACATACAGAACAGACATTCAGTCACACACACACATACACATACACACCCACACTTATGAAAAAACACATAAATGAAATTTTATGCTCCATAAAATGTTTTATATACAAACTTTCTTCGCTAATTACCTATTTAATTTTTCAAATCTTCCGATTTCTGGGTATTGTTTCTATTATCTTCAAGTTCATTTTGATCGGGATCGAACTCTCAAAATCTAAAGCCTTTGCCGCTCTAATTAGTTTATTTAAATACGAGGTGAAAAATTAACGCATGCAGTGAAATAAGAAAGTAAGTCTACTGATATCTTCAATTAACATGGCAGGGGTGGATCCCGAATCAACAAAAACACACGTCTGTCTCCTCGGACACGCATACATCAGAAGGCTGGCATAATTTATGACCGTTAACTCGAATTTGCAAAACCTAAATCTAGACGATGACCGGTATAATATATCGGTTTGTGCCAGAGGAGGTTTACGAACATACGACCTGCATCGAATGATAAGGGACGTTACAGAGACTCCCAGTATGTTTTTTATACAAATAGGTGGCAATGACATTGGTTTTATACCAAATAAGCAAATTGTAACCAACATTTAGTTCTGTTGATACTGTCGTATTTTTCCCTGTAGTTTTATAAGTGGACAATCCATCAGAATTATAAATTCAATGATTTGCTTGAACTTACTCATTTGTTTAACATGTGTTTCATGTATTGCAGTTTTTGTGCATACTGGTTTTCAAAATTAGAATAAGGAAGATATATTTAAACAGAGGTTATTAAGTTCCTGATTTACAAATACTTTTTTTTTAAATAATTTATTTCTTTTTCAAGGAACAGACATACAGAACAGACATTCAGTCACACACACATACACACCCACACTTATGAAAAAACACATTAATGTATTATTTAGTGGTTACTTGCCTACATGAAAAGAAAAAAAGAAAGTGACAAGAGAAATAGAAAAAATAGTCATAATGAAAATAAATTAGATGTCAGCATCAAAGATACCTTTCCAACTATTCCAAAAATTTTAAAAATATTGTAATTTATAAGTTTGTATTGCAGCATATCTTTTAATATTGTAATTTAGTTTTAAATAACAAAGGAAACCAATTAAGCATGGAATCTTATTTGACATAAGACAACACAATATATATTGTTTCATATAAAGAATTATAAAATTAATGACTTTGTTATGAAACGACAATGGAAGTTGTCCAAGTATGATTTTAAACATATTAAATCCGACTCTTTCAGATGTCTTTCTGTAAATGTATAAACTAAGTTCACCTCACAGGGTATTTATTTTTTCACAAGAAATAAAAACATGTAAATTATCAAAACCGATTTGGTTGGACTTTTCCTATAGCGTCACAATTATTTCTGTCAGCTACGTCATGCATAAACTATACACGCTGCCGTTGTGAAAACTATATGATTGGTTAACTCCTATTTTTAGGCGGAGTTATCAGTATACGCTTATGCAATGCCAGAGCTGAAGGATTTCTCAGAGCAGTTTATTTCCCCCCAATATTATTCATTCAAAATCGACTATCCCCTATGTTTAAATTCTGTGCAAAACTCTCTCTCTCTCTCTCTCTCTCTCTCTCTCTCTCTCTCTCTCTCTCTCTCTCTCTCTCTCTCTCTCTGTAAACGGGCGTTAAACCATAGCCTCAAGCTACGGTCCAGAGTTCGGCGTTATAAAAATATAATATTTAAAAGTTGCATGTGCTAAGCCTTCATTTCATATAAATACCGTAAATGTATAATGCACATGTATTACCTACTAACTTGCCAGTCAAAGTGATAGGTATGAATTCCTCGATTTCTACACTTTTCGATCGGCAATCGACAGTCAATAAAAGAATTGAACGATGGTGTGAAAGAACGAGACGGAAGTGGAGAGTGCAAGGGGGTTTGTACATACATGTGCGTCTTCATTAGGCAAGTGTCCGATTCGTTTCTCTTCTTTTGCCCTATCACTTACGGTGTAAATATATATACTAAAATATCCACAAACCATTTACTGCAGATTTCTTTATTTTACCTGTCTCTGAACCCCCGATCACCAGCTCCATACATGAACACTGGTTTGTTTACATACATAAAAAATACAGTTCTTGATCCGCTTTCCGAGAACGGTTAAAGGTTGTTTAATAGGAGAAAGTTTGGGGCAAGTAAAATACAACTTTTAACAGTAGTAAACTAAATGAAGAATTATTTAAATGGATTATTTGCACAAAATGTGGTATGGTATGATGTAAATATTTTTCAAAAATAGTGTTATTTTTATACGCGGCAAATTGCTATAAAGTTGTTTTGTTTATGTAAGTATTGTATGCACTGTAGCTTTATATTTTCTAACCCAAAATTTATACACAGAGCTACAGCTATATATGTTATGTACCGTATGTATTGTTTTATCACACGTGTACACTTTCGAAAAATAGCCCAATTTCGACAGTCACGAGTACCCATGTGAATTTTTCATTCTCCGATATGTTGTTGTTCTGTCTGCGCATAAATTAGTCTTAGTTAACCAGCAGCCAATCAGCGGTAAGCTGAATCCACCAATAAAAAAAGTGTGGTTAAGGTGCGGGTATTGTCTATGTATGACGTAGCTGAAAGAGTTGAACGCGACGCGATCGGAAAAGTCCAACCAAATCGGTTTTAGTAATAATAGTTTCAACATTACTTTTACAGAATCCACATCTGTAAGTAGTTTTGACATTAATTTGTTTAAGGTAGAAGCCAACTGGAAAAAATTTGTGTAACATTCTAAATTGTAGCCATTGTACAGATGAATCTTTGCAAGTTTTAAAACAAATCTTAAAAATGTCACATACAGTAAGATCTTCAACATTAAATCCGTTAGATCTGTTTTCCATTTGGTTACAGCAATCGAAACAACAACATTTTCATTCAAAACATTATAAATAATTTTTGTACACTTTTAATGGGGTATAACTGTTTGGAAAAAAAATGGTATACATGGATTAGGATTTCTTTTAACAGAAGTCCTGTCAATATTAAACATTTTGAAAAACTTAAAAATCGCTGTTTTTACACTATTATATTGCATTGTACATATAACCTTGAGACTGCAGTTACATTTAAATTCCTCAATATCTAAAAAATTTCAATTTTCATCATAAAAATCCTGTATAACCTTTACACCGGTCTTGTACCAGGCTTTAATGAAAACATATTTATTTGCTATGTGAATGTTCGAGTTGTACCACACTGGAGTATTTAAAAAAAATATCTTACCTTTGGGTGATTCTTATAGGTAGTAATAAAACATAACCAAGAATTTATTACATCTTTCCAAAATCATTGTGTACCTTGTGTAAGCATTCAATTACAAAACTAACACCAAAATCAAACAATTTCAAGACCAGGTATGTTTTTGAACTCAGTATAAGATAACAGATCATATATAAATCTAGTATTCTCTCCAATGTACCTTCCCTTGATAATCCAGACTGTGTATCAGATATCAGATAATCCAAAACTTTCCTGATTCTGAAACTAACACACCCTGAAATAATCTGATACAAAACATTCAAAAGAGTGATTGGTCGCCAGTTTTTTAAAAACTGTCTAGGTTAATCACCTTTAGGCAAACATGAAATAATTCCAAGTCTCTGTGAGATGGGGGATTCCTTCTTCAGAAATATACAGTTAATGGCTCGTACAACATTTTTAATATCTTTCCAATTTTTTTTTTTAAATTCAGCAGTGTACCCATCACTTCCAGGGGATTTGTTGTTCTTCATATGTTTTTATGACATTCAATATCTCTTTTTCTAAGACAGCCTCTTCTAAATTATTTGACAACTCCTTTTCTAGCTTAGATGAATTGTAATTAGAAATAATATTATCTAAATAAGTCTTTCCAGAATTTGTATCCACACTTGCATATAATTTTTCATAGTACTTCTTTACATAATCTAGTATTTTTCCTTATTCATATAGCATTCCAATATGCTCAGCTTCAATTTTTGTTATTGTTATGTTTAAATAATTTCTAGATTCCAAATTGCAAAAATATTTTGAAGGTTTTTCGCCTTCCTCCAACCATTGGGCACGAGACCTAACCATATGCCCAAGTAACTTTTCCTTGCGTAGTTTTTCCAAAGCACTTTTTTTCATCCAAACTATTAATATCAACAGTAGAATTTGATTCAATATACTCTATCTCCTGAATAAGCAATTCTTCAGTGTTGTTTCAGACCTTTTTTCTATATGTTGAATAAGAAATAGTTGCCCCCCTTATTTCCATCATTAACACCTCAAAAAAAGACTTTCGTCAATACCACTTTTACATTGAAAATTACAACTCTTTACATTGTCTAGATATTGGTTATTGACTGACGGAATAATTTCTTTAACTTTTACCACATATTCTTTGTCCGACAAAAGAGTATTATTAAACTTCCAAAGCCCACATCCTTTGGTGAAAGGATTAAATTTTAACTCAAGCAAAACAATGGAGTTATGAGACCTGTTACTCGGTTTAATAGAGCAGTTTTCAACTAAATTTGACAGACTATTAGAAATAAGAAAAATATCAAGACGGCCTTGTTTCAATGGATTTTTCTTGCGCCAAGTGTAGACTTTTTTTTATCTGGATTCAGATTTACAAATACTTAACATTAATATAAAGGTATTGTACCTATAAAAAAAACAAAAACAAAAAAAGATAGATCTTGTACCAAAAAGAGCCCTCATTTCATTGTAATAATTTTTCATGCACATGCGTGTGCACTCACACTTCAACTCAACCACCATCCCTCGCAAAAATACAATGGATAATAAGCAAACCCATCATAAATATAAAAAAGTCATAAGTATAAACTGTACATATATTTTATTATGACAACAAAATGAGAATGACGACTATAGAAAGGACACCATTAACCATTAAACTTATGATATTCATTTGTTTCAATGTATAGTATGTGAACCCGGGGTGGAGGGATAAAATTAATTGGAAGAAATCGTGTATAACAAGTTACTGTACATGTGGGGATCACTCTCAAGACAGTGACCCAGTGTTCGGCTGTCCAAAAACAGGCCCCAAAGTGGAAACAACGCAAGAAAAAGCTACAGAGGAAAATGTATTTTTGTAATCTATTTTTATATAATATCGAAGATACATATGATGTATTTTTTGTACCAAATATATAGATAAATAAACATTTAAATGTTTAAAAATGTTTATAAGAAAAATGTAAAGGGACATTCAGTTTTTAAATTTTAACAGATCAAAATAGAATAAAAAATTGAGAACTTCAGAAGCAACAAAAACTACCGGTATGCATGTTACAGTAACTGAATACAGGTATGATTGATCTAGTTATACATTCTCTCTATTTTTACTGTGTACCGTCTGACTCTGCATATGAATCACAATTGGTACGCAGCATTACCTTCTATATGCTGTAAACACATTTCATAGCAGGAAAACATATACAGAAAAGTTTGTTATTTCATCAGTGGAGAAGGAAATGTAACCAAAATTGAAACACGTCTCTTTAAAAAATATACAATATAATTATGTTTGATTGAGAAAACATGCTTAAAAAGTACATGAGCAAACTTTGTATTAAATATACACATAATAATTAGTTAGATGAATGTAACATAAGCACAAAAACACAATGTAAGCGAGAGAGAGAGAGAGAGAGAGAGAGAGAGAGAGAGAGAGAGAGAGAGAGAGAGAGAGAGAGAGAGAGAGAGAGAGAGCAAATCTGTTTTTGAAACGCAGTTTGCAGTTCGCTATTCGCAATTCAAAAGTGAACTGAAATGATTACTTCACCATATGTTCAGGGTTGTAATGGTATACCATATACCATAGTAGATGACCCTGGAAATTTCAGACCCCAACTATGAATTCTAAATGTTGAATTGCGAGCTGCGTTTTAGAACGTAGTTCACTTTTCAATTGCAAATAAGCCCGAATCTTAAAAAGAAGAGATATCTACTTCACGATATTTTCAGGGTGGTAATTGTATACCACCAGAAGATGGCCCTGAATACTTCAGGCCCCAAATATGAATTTTAAGTTTTGAATTGCAAACTGCGTTCTAGAACGCATTTCACTTTTCAATTGCAAATAAGCCCGAATCTCAAAAAGGAGAGATGAAAACTTCACCATATTTTCGGGGTGGTAATGGTATACCACCAGTTGATGACCATGAAAATTTTAGGTCCAAAATATGAATTTTAAATATTGAAGCGTTCTAGAACGCAGTTCACTTTTCAATTGCAAATAAGTCCGAATCTCAAAAAGTAGAGATGAAAACTTCACCACTTTTTCAGGGTGATAATGCATTACCACCAGTAGATGACCCTGAAAATTTCAGGTCCAAAATTTGAATTCTAAATTTTGAATTGCGTAAGCTTTTCAATTGCAAATAGGCCCGAATCTCAAAAAGAAGAGATGACCACTTCACTATATATTCAGGGTAATAATGGTATACCACCAGTAGATGACCCTGAACATTTTAGGCCCCAAATATAAATTCTAAATTTTGAATTGCGAACTGCGTTAAAAACGCAGTTTACTTTTCACCGAGCTTCAGCCATAAAATTCCGTATTCGTATAACAAAACTCCATCGCGTAAATGAGCCTTAATGTTAAACGTGCGATCCTTATTTTAATAAAATGAGGAGAGATACACATATTTCCTCTTCATGTCATGATTTAGTAAATCGTACGAATGATGACAGCTTAAATGAATATACATTTTTAACCATAACTCTGAAGCTAGACATATCATCGTTGTTTGTTTCTCCCAAAGCTTCTGAATTGCTAATATTTATTCCAAAAACAGAATCTACTGTTAAGACACCATGTCTCGCACGTGGCTTTTATTTGAGATTATTTACATCTATTTTGCTGTTGTTTTTACAACCCCCTGTAACAGGTTAGTGATTTTCATTATTCGTTTACATTTAATTATGCTTTTTTCTAACTTCAACATATGAATACTTTATCAAAGTTTAATGTCCAGCAAAAAGGTTCATACAAAATTATATTTTTAAAGGGTTAATACAACATGCTGCTACAATGAATATTTTAACGAAAAATCTAAGGAATGTAAGGTATGAATGATTTTGTTACATTTTCTCTGTATTCTCTCTCTTTCTCTATTTCTGCACACATATCCCTATTGGTCTGCATTTCCGCTTTTATGTAGAATTTGCTATTATCGCATATCCAGTAAAATATATCTCAATGCCTTGATCGTCATCGTTAACCTGAATTAGTGCGACAAGAAAAACATCGTTTCCGCAGGTCTAGAGTTCACTCAGTTCCAGCAGCTGACCAATTTTCTCTTGTTTTAGGATAGCTATACAACTATGTCGGGTCAATACAAATATCGTATTAGAAAAAATAAATTACCTGTTTCAAATATAACGATGCAAACATTGAAAATAAATTATGATGATGATACATAATTGAGCTTGGTTTTACATAGCTAAACGAGCATATACTTCCTATAATTGGTTGGTTATTCTTCAATCAAATAATCTTAGTTAACGAAGTCATCAAATCATAGCTATGAACATCTATCACAAATGTACAGTGTTAATTTGGATACCACATACAGTAAAAGTCACAGTTTGTATACATCTAATATGTATTTTGTAGTTTTATTTGTTTCAGAAACTGTTTATCATTTACAAATTTTTGCATTTATAATCTAAGTTTTGGTATTTATACTTTGCATGAACAAAACATGTGAAACACACATTAGTACGGCGTCAGACATATTGTATATATGTGTAGAGAGTTGAACATGCAGACACTGTGTTTACATGTTGTATATTTTGTAATAAAACAGCTACAGTTCAAAGTTCAAATATTATGTTAAATTTTCCATGGGTTCTGTTTTGTGAAAACAATAAAAAGAATTATTTATCACGAATACACTTTGATGCAGAAAAATTTAGGTATCCTAGAACAATAAAAATCGTATCAGTTGATTCACCATAGCTACTGCCATTGAGTGACCTTAAGACCTGCGAAAACGATGTTTCTCTTGTCGCACTAGGTCAGGTTAACGATGACGATCAAGGCATTGATATATTTTTAATTTATATGCGATAATAGCAAATTATACATAAAAGCTGAAATGCAGACCAATAAGGATATATATTCAGAGATTAGGAAACGAGAGAGAATACAGAGAAAATGTAACTAAATAATTCATACCTGTACATTCCTTAGATTTTTCGTTAAAATATTCATTGTAGCAGCATGTTGTCTTAAGCCTTTACAAATGTGATTTATTATGAACCTTTTTGCTGGACAGTAAACATTGACAAAGTATTCATATGTTGAAATTAGAAAAATGCATAATCAAATGTAAATGAAAAATGAAAATCACTAACCTGTTACAGGGGGTTGTAAAAACAACAGGAAAATAGATGTAAATAATCTCAAATAAAAGCCACGTGCTAGACATGGTGACTTAACAGTAGATTCTTTCTTTGGAATATATATCAACAAGTTTTGGGAGAAACAATGATGATATGTAAACCTTCAGAGTTAAGGTTAAAAAGGTATATTCATTTAAGTTGTCGTCATTCGTACAATTTACTCAAACATGACATGAAGATGAAGTCTGTGTATCTTTCCTTATTTTTTTATTTCTAAAAAAAATGGATCGCACGTTACACAAAAATGCTCATTTGCTCTATGAAGTTCTGTTATACGAATACGGAACTTTTTGGCTGAACCTCGGTATACTATTTTGGTTTCAAGTTTCCTTTAGAATTGTCAATAACCAAGACATGTCCTGTATTTAACGTCATCACCGGAAAATTAAAAAAAAAAAAACAGAGTAAAAACTGAAAAATGTACTTTAAAAACCTGTATATGTAATAGAATCTAACGACTCTATTGGTATAAGCAAAAATAGGCATCGGCACACAAAATAATACATTATATGAAAAAATGACAAAATAAATAAATTACAGTAGTTTTTATTTACCATAAATACACAAACACACACACACACACACACTCTCTCTCTCTCTCTCTCTCTCTCTCTCTCTCTCTCTCTCTCGCGTTGCCTCTGTGTTTTTGTGCTTATGTTTAATTCATCCAACTAAGTATTTTGTGTATATTCAGAACACAATTACCTGATGTATTATTCAAGCATGTAATCTACAATCAAACATGATTATATTGTATATTTTTAAGAGATGTGTATCAATATCTGGTTATTAGTATGGTTAGTGGTATATCTAATGGTGTATTGGATATTAGTATAGAAACATTTGTTTTCATTTTCTAGTATTTCTTAATGACAAACGCAAATAGTGATTAACAAATATACTATATGGTTTTAATTTCTTATGTTCAAGGATTACCATTTCCCTGTGATATTGAAAATTTTCAATGTTCAACGTTTCAACACGTGTTCTCTTGAGGAAACTTTTACAATATTGTAAAGTTTAAACCGTCGCAATCAAAACTCTTTGCAATTCACAAATTCATCAAGAAAGGAAAACGTCCTAAAGCATTCTTTTTTACGAAAAGGCAGTACACTATGTTGTCAAATAGAGCTTGATAAGTGTTGAATCAAACATGAGTAAGCACTCTATTTTCTAAAGAACAAAAACTGTAACCAAAGCAAAAAATCAATAATTCCTTAAAGTATTGATTTAAATCGGCGCGTCTTTTAACCACTGCACTAAAACGGCGCGTCTTTTAACCACAGTGAACCGCAATGAACCACAGTGAACCGCAATGAACCACAATGAACCGCAATGAACCACAATGAAACCAAAATGAACCACAATGATACTACAATGAACTTTATGAAGGTGATAAATGTTTTTTAAAAGGTATAAAATTTCATTAAAGTTTAATTTAAGGTCAGATGCGACCTAATATCATTTTTTTTCAACTTATTCCTATCTCCACAATGTGAAGATACCCTTTTCTGTTATTCCAAATTTACATTTGATGTTATTTGATGTGTTTCTATATGAATGTATAGTTTCTGTTGAAAATGTATACTACTACATTATCAATAAGAATTCATTGGATTTTGCATGCTATTAAAAGACAAAATCAAAAAATCTTACTCCAAAAATGGCATGGAAATGCACTCTGAATTTTTGGCATTAACAGCTGGTTTAATTGCGAATAAGGAAAAGAAAATGATCTTAAAACGAGGAACGTCGCGTGTATCCATAATATATCTCAAAAATTTCTGACGGCATGTTATGTTACAGAATTAACGCATTTTCAATTATTTAGGTCTGATTAAAATTTATATGTATGTTCAGGTATACGCGCCTTATTTCATTCATTCAGAATTCAATTATTTTAGTGTGTGTAACGCTTAGATGGTGGTTTATATAAATGTGTAAAGCATGAATAATATATATAAATTCAATCGGTAAATTTTTTTCAAGAATTTGACAAGATTTAGATGCATATTTTGTACGTTATCGCCTTTTCCGTTAACTTACATCGTTATTTCAATTGTGCAGTCTATCAGTTCGTCTTTTAGGAAGACATATAGGTGTTTATCAAGGCTGTAGCATTAACAATTCTCCAAATATTGATCGCTCCTCAGATTACGATGACATTATACTTTCTCAAATAATTCGTTACAATAATATTAGTGAAGAATCTTGTTTTACATCGAGTGAAAGAGAATGACTAGCAATTCAATGAAAGGTAGATATTTGCTGTCAGCTATATATGATAATTATCAGCATGGCGAGAAAGAGTATAGTCGCCTTCTGCTAAGGAAGAAACAGAATGCTTGCATTACAAGCAAAAACATTTTTGTGGAGGATGAAAGGCATGCCTTCTCACAAACAGAGAGTATCAACGAAATGAAACCGGACCCTATGACCCGAAGACACTGATCTCTGTCTTCAATATCAGCTATCAAAAACTCCATCTCTCGACGTTACTAGTGTGTACAATGATAAACAGTGTTTGTCAGAGAGTAATATTCCTCTTTGAAATTGTTTCCTAAAAAATAAACAGCAATCAAAAAGTTCACTATCCGGCTGGACTTTTTAACACTGCTGTTTATTCCTTTTAATTACGTTTGAGAGAAACAGATCGTTCAAAACTGTTAAAATAACTGAGATTTTGTGTTTACAATAATCCAAGCGACAAGCTATAAGCGCCTATGTTTATCATTGTGACGTCACGGAAACATTCACACAGAATAAACGTTTTCGCTCTTCTACAGGTTCATGTAAGGACACATATATTGTGATGACGTACCAGAAAACTTCATATCCGGGTGAACCTTTTAACATTGCTATTTATTGATATTTATATTTACGTTTGAGAGAGACAGATCATTCAAAACTATTGAAATAACCGAGATTTTGTTTTTACAATAACCCAGTGACAAGCGATAAGCGCTTGCGTTTAACATTGTGACGTCACGGAAACGTTCACACAGGATTAACGTTTTTGCTATTCTCTATATTTAATCAAGGAAGAATATTTGCAAATGTAAATATATTCAAATGAATTTGTTTGTTCAAAGCTACAGGATGTTCCAAAATATATTAGTAGCGACGGAAATAAAATCATAATACACTGCAGGATATTTTATGTTGTTTTATTGCAAATTTTTTTTATAAAAATAGAACATTAAAAATTGTTGATAAAAACCAAATGCCTTTGACTTCATTCAAAATACTGTTACAATTATTTAATTTTGTAATTCTCTGCATTTTGCATAATTTGAATTATTTTACGCGAGATTCATTAAGTTTGGTATATTTACAATTCGTTTTACAAATTGTTTAGGTTCTTGAACGCAGTTCTTTTTTCAATTGCAAATAAGTCCGAATCACAAAAAGTGGGGATGACCACTTCACCATATTTTCAGGGTGATAATGGTATACCACCAGTAAATGACCCTGAATATTTCAGGCCCCAAATATGAATTCTAAGTCTCGAAATGCGAAGTTCACTTTTCAATTGCAAATAAGCCAGAATCTCAAAACGTAGAGATGACCACTTAACAATATTTTCAGGGTGGTAATGGATACCACCAGTAGATGACCCTGAAAATTTTAGGACCAAATGTGAATTCTAAATTTTGTGAATTGCGAACTGCCTTGAAGAACGAAGTTCACTTTTCAATTGCAAATAAGTCCGAATCTCAAAAAGTAGAGATGACCACATCACCATATTTTCAGGCTGGTAATGGTATACCACTAGTACATGACCCTGAAAATTTCAGGCCTTTAATATGAATTCTAAATTTTGAATTGTGAACTGCGTTCTAGAACGCAGTTCACTTTTCAATTGCAAATAAGCCCGAATCTCAAAAAGTTGAGATGACCACTTCACCTTATTTTCAGGGCAATAATGGTATACCACCAGTAGATGACCTTGACAATTTTAGGCCCAAAATATGAAAATCTAAATTTTGAATTGTGAACTGCGTTCAAGAACGCAGTTCACTTTTTACTGAGTTTCAGCCATAAAGTTCCGTATTCGTATAACAAAACTTCATCGCGTTAATGAGCATGTATGTTAAACGTGCGATCCTTATTTTTTAAAAATGAGGAAAGATACACATATTTCCTCTTCATGTCATGTTTTAGTAAATCGTACGAATGATGACAGCTATAATCAATATAATTTTTTAACCTTAACTCTGAAGCTCGACATATCATCGTTGTTTGTTTCTTCCAAAACTTCCGAATTGCTTATATTTATTCCAAAGAAAGAATCTACTGTTAAGAAACCATGTCTAGCACGTGGCTTTTATTTGAGATTATTTACATCTATTTTCCTGTTGTTTTAACAACTCCCTGTAACAGGTTAGTGATTTTCATTATTCGTTTACATTTAATTATGCATTTTTCTAACTTCAACATATCAATACTTTGTCAATGTTTAATGTCCAGCAATACGGTTCATACAAGAATCATATTTTTAAAGGGTTAATACAACATGCTGCTACAATGAATATTTTAACGAAAAATCTAAGGAATGTACAGGCATGAATGATTTTGTTGCATTTTCTTTGATTTATTCTAATTTTCTTTTCCTCTATCTCTGCATATTCATCCCTATTGGTCTGCATTTAAGCTTTTAAGTAGAATTTGCAATTATCGCATATCTAGTAAAGATTTATCAAGGCCTTGATCTTCATCGTTCACATGACCTAATGCGACAAGAGAAACATTGTTTCCGCAAGTCTAAAGTTCAATCAATAGCATCAAATATGGTGAATCAACCAACCGATTTTCTTATGTTTTAGGATATCTATATATCTCTTCATCGGGGTGTACTTGTGATAATCAATTCTTTTAATTGTTTTCAGAAGAAACAATTCGGAGCACATTTATTAACAGATAATTATGCATTAAACAACCGATATACTTTTTAATTGTATTGATAAAATTAATGATTGTATAATATGTATTTTGTAAATTGTTAAAATCAAAATCGTGTATGGAATAGCATTTGTCTCAGTTAGGTTATATATTTAAACTCTGTCTCTGGAGAAGTGTTATTGTGACCATACTTTTGATGTTACCACCTTTAATTTAATCTGCTGATCTATTAAAAGAACTTGAAAAAAGAAACTGCTTTTAAAAGCATTTTTTAGCAAAATTAACGTGATGAATTTGTCACATCTATTCAAATGCATATTCTGGTGTTTAATGAAGTGTAAATGAATAGGGATATGTTTGTCAGTCGTCATCATTAATCTAGCAATTGTGCGGTCAGATAACTAACTTACGGTTTATACTGTGTTATTTCAAACTGTTATCTTTGACTTCTTGTAGTAGTTGAATGATCAAGATTAAGCGACACATAGAGCTCATAATTCAGTCAATACCGTCGAAAATCTTAATATTAATGTATGATAAATGAATGAAAGACTTGCTTTTCTGTTTATGCAGAGTATAAAACAAAAATATCGTTGTTTATTCATCTTTTACTCTATATAATTAATGGATGGAAATTCAAGAGCGGTGCAGTCATTTGGTATATTTTTTAAATTATGGTTACCTCGGAAAGTTGAGTTATCGTTATGTTATATCAGACTTTACCCATGAGTCATTAACAGCAATATATATTTGATTTATATACGACTTTTAAACATCCGTTTTGTAGCCTTAGATTTTAAAAAACCTTGACAAACTGTATATTGATAAATGATTTTTTTTAAGACATTACAACTTTGAACTTAAACTGCAGTTGGGATTTTACAGCTTTACAGCATATGCACCATGTAAACATAGTGGCTGCATGTTCAACTCTCTACACATATATACAATATGTTTGACGCCGTTGAATTTGGCGTTTCACATTTTTGGTCCATGCAAAGCAATATAACAATACTAGGATTATAAATGCTAATTGTTTTATAATGTAACGTATTTTCAAATGATACATAAAACTGCGGGTACATTGCAGAATATACAACTATTACCATCTGATTTTTAGTGTATGAAGTGTTTAGATTACAGATGTACACTTATGATAAATGCATGTTCATAGCTAGATATACGAATTATCAACCAATATTAGGATATGTATGATCGTTTAGAACCGTTTTGGTCTAATCAAGCTTAATTTAAGAACAATAGTAAAATAAGCATAATAAAGTTATCTTTTAATCTTGTGGCAATTAAAGTTTTTTCTAGAATACGTTGCAGGTCAAATAGATCTTAGTGTATTGACCGGCGGTCGAATAGATCGCAGTCTATTGACCGGCAGTTCAATAGATCGTTTTCAAAAGATCACTTTCAAACTTGAATACACATACAAAATAGACGAAAATAATTAATCTGTAATAAAACAACAAAATCCCTTTGATAAGTAAATAATTGTATTTACCCGACATTATTCTAAATTCCTCCGGTCCATCAAATATAAAATTTGTCATAATCTTCTTTGTTTTAAAGAAATTTAAAGAAATCAGCCAAAACAAAAAAGCGTTTTACATTTTGTTATAATAAAAATGTAAAAATGATTCTAAAGTTTGTTCATATAAACAGTAAACTGTTAAATTTTACTGAGAGGGTAGGAAAGAAAAATTGAATGAGATTGTAAACCAACAAATGCCACTTTTAAAGACTTTTAAGGCTCAAATAAATGTTTCAAGAAAAATTAGTTTTAACTCAACTAATATATTGTCAGTAATTTGCAAAAGATTTTTCAGCTAGAAAGCAAGTATTTTGAACACTGCATATTCAAGAATATTACATTATTAAAATAGGTATACATGTTTGGGTTTATTTTTTATACAAGGTTGTTAAAATCTTTAAAAATTATTTTCCTTGATTTTAAAAATCTTTACGAAATCATTTTTTTAAAATGTTCAAGTCTGGATATAAGTGTTCTCGTAAACTTTTTTTAGTGTGTAAAAATGGAAGCATTGGATGGAATTGTGAAACACCCTGTACGTCAGGATTCTATGGTTATCTCTGTTCAACGCCATGCGAGTGTGAAGCTCACCTGTGTGATAAACAGACTGGGTGTCAGTCATCACAGAATGAGACATGTGAGTGAAGCATTAGCTCTAACAACGTCATATATCGCTTCTGTTAATGCGAAAGAGAATGAAGATTAAAAAACCGCTTATATATATAATTTTTATTTTTTGACACATTTACTTAAAAAATTAAAACATAATTTTAGGAAATGATTTCTTATGTTAAAGCACCCCTCCAAACTTTAAATACGATATCTACAGCCTTTTCAAAGACCGTTTTCACAGAATCTACAGACCAAATGGGTATACATGAAACAAGTGAAAGCGCGGGGAGAACAAAGCCTATTCAGTCAAATGGAAAACAACCATGGATTCTTGTGAGCTTTCTTTTGATTGTTTCCTTAACAACATTCGTCGTTTGTGACATCATTTTATTTTAGAAAGGGGTACAAAACATTTTTCTATTTACTATAATTTTAATTTATTGATAGCATATTTACTGAAAGTCGCATGCATTTAAAAAATGACAACAACTCCACATTACGTATATTTTAGATGTATCAGAAGATTAATGGATTTGAAACCAGGTAAAGTATTCTAAGTTGATTAATTTAGTTGTACTGCTAGTAATCGTATCTGTTATAAATATTTTATTGTTTTCATAAAAGATATCACCCTTACTCCAATAATTTCAACACTGTTAAGAAAATATGTGTGCTTGCTATGTTAAATTTAAAAAATCATTTCGCTGGTGAGTTACGGCTGCATATTTCATGCAAGATATTTACTTAAAATTCCTGAATGAAATGTTTAATCTATACTGATGTATCTTATTGTAAATATAAGTGCAAATATTCAGTTGACGTCAAATTATGATGATATATTAAGTTAACAAATATCGGAAATTCAATTTGTGTAATTTTGTTCGTAAATTTTGACATTAACTATATAGAAATACATAGGCCGGTTTATGTTTGTCTTTTGTATAGTTAAATAAATCGCTTCGTTTATGATTTGAGCAGTAATTTGTTATGTTCATATTCCTTTATGTTTTGCAAGGAAACCCGATTTTATTTGTGCATTTTAATTGCATGCATCAAATTGATTTTTTTTTATAGCTTTTACATTCATTAAGTACCCTGTCCTTGTGACGTCACCAGGTTGCGTATTGGAACATTTGATCATTGATGTCAAGTCAAAAATATGTAAACATTATCTATCAGTAAAATGCATTTTTCATCAAGTTTGAGGTGCATATTTTGTACGTGGCCTTAGCTCACCCTAGTTAATTCAATTGTGCAGTTTATCAATTCGTCTTTTAGGCAGGCCTGTAGGGGTACATCAAGGTTCTAGGACTAACAATTCTCCAACTATTGATCGCTCTTTGGGTTACGATGACATTAGGCTTTCTCAAATGATTCGTAACAGTAATATTAGTGAGGAATCGTGTTCTACATCGAGTAAGAAGAGAATGGCAAGTAATTCAGTCAAAAATAGACATTTACTGTCAATTATTCATGATAATTATCATGAAGACGATGACGATTATAGTCGTCTGCTGCTTAGGAAGAGACAGAGCGCTTACATTGAAAAGAAGAACATCCCTTTTGAGGATGACGGATATGCTTTCCTGCGATTAGGTATCACCGAACTGAAACCTGACCTTGTTATTCGAAGACACCGATCTCTGCCTTCGATATCATCCATCCAAATACTTATTTTATTCAACTTTATCATTATATGATTATTATAATTTTGTAATTGTTTGCATTTTGTATCGTTCGAGTTATTTTGCACGAGTTTCACTTTGAGTTTAGTATGTTTTCAGTTCTTGCTACAATGTATTAACGTTCACTACAATAGATACATTATTTAAAATCAATACTTTTAGGAATTGTTTATTTTTTTGATTTTGTTACATTTTTTGTCTTTTCAGAAATAAAGTGTTTACATACGTTTGAATCAACACTTATAAACAACATATTGTGCTGCCTTTGAGGAAGTATATGTTGTTTGAAAACAATCAAGTCTTCGATTGTTTCAACTTTATTATGATTTTGTGAATTACAACTTTTTTTTAATTGCGCCGGTTTAAACTTCGCAATATACATAGTAAAAATTTCCTCAATAGAACACAGTATATCTTCCGTGTTGAAACATTGAATAAGGTTCACAACATTTTCAATATCACAGGGAAATGGTAATCCTTGAAATCCAGAGGAAATCAAAATCATTTAGTATATTTGTTAATTATAGTTTGCGTTTGTCTTTTAAAAATCATAGTATAAAAAACATGTACCCTGAACTTTTTTTATTTACAACGATTGATAAGCAAGTTTTAAAACTTATATTAATACCTCTCGTTGGCACGGAAGTTAGCCCGAGGGGGTCATTGGTGTGGGAAGAAGCCGGAGAACCTGCCAGTGGAGAAAACCGACGTGTCCAAGCGGGCGACCGCCATACCCTATCACATGCAACAACTGTCGATCATGGGGATCGAACTCAGGTCGCAGCGGCGAAATGCGAGTGCATTGTCGACTACGCTACTTGGACACCTCCCAAAAAATTATAGTATGGAAAAAATCATAGTATCGAAATACTGGAAAGTAAAAACAAATGTTTCAATTCACAGTTACTCCGTTTTTTGGTTGTTGGTGTCAACCAAATATGTGTCAAATAGTTTGCTTTTATTACATCGAATTGTATTGGAGTTGCAATGTGTTTGCAACGTAACAATAATCAACCTTCATATGAATAAAAAACAAGACATTTATTTCCTCATTGCTCTTTTAAGATAGTTGATAAAACATTTTTTAGGCAGTTTTATACTTTCCAAGTTGCTCACAAATCTGCCTGCTCATTTGTGTGTTCGTTTGTAAACACTTTTACTTACTATTGCTTAGAAATTCATATTCATTTAAAGTCGCGATAAGCGAGTACATTAAGTTTATGAGTTCACAAATCAGAAGCTACACATCGTTAGGTGCTACGTTGTTGCATAACTTTTATACCTTTTCTGAAAAAAAGTACAATTACAGGATAGTGCTGCATATAAGTAGTATTTACGAAGAACTTTAAATATCTCTGCATTTAAACCTATTGAAACCACTTGAAGATGTATATAAATATTTGCCCATAGATAACTTAAAAGGAAAATCCGTAATCAAAATAAATCTGAATAACTAATTATTTCTTTCATGGTACTTGGTATTGACGTTAATTTTGCAATGTTATAGACGGAAAAAAGTTATTGATAGTTATAAAGGACACTTAAATCCATGTTTTGTCCTATAAATTCATCAAACAGAGTTACACTAACTTCCTGTAATTCAACAAATTATCATGAGCTTTTTAATGAACTTTTATTGCCAAAAAAGAACATATACTGTTGCATAGAACATGTTGTTAATGGGATCGGTATTAATCATTATTCAAATTATATTGACGGTTCCTGCAAAGGATTGTAACAGGTCAGTTGTTGATTATCCATGTTCTTTATGAAATAAACAAAAATATTATTTGCAATGTTTTTTTAAGTTTTAAAAACCAACTACAATAAATCGATATGTAAAAAAAAATATCATATTGTGAAATGTATAATATCAACTTTATAACCTGTTACGCATTGTACAACTTAAAAAGCCTTCATTTATGCATGCTTATCAATATATTACATTTATTAAATGTTTTATTACCATTTTAGGAATAGATTTAAGTGTTGCTACAATGAATACTTTGACGCAAATACTGGTCAATGTAGCGGTATGTATGCATGTATGTAGGTAGGTAGGTAGGTAAGTAGGAAGGTGGTTGATGTGGATGTGTCCGTCCGTTGGGCCTTCGGTCTGTCCTTTTGTTCCTCTGCCAATCTATCAAATATTCATTTGTTCCCATTATGTTGCAACACTTACCTTAATAAAGACATTCACCTTTCATACTTACACTAAACAAATACAGTGATCAAACTGTATCATGTTTATTTCATTAATTTTACATTTATACTATATAATTTTCTATCATCACATACTATATTCTGGTTTCTCAAAGTTTTTATACCGTTTATTATAGGTAAATACACTTTTACAATCTAGTTATAAAAACAAATAACCTGTATCATGGTAAAAAATGATAAGTATCAAGAAGTCGCTAGATAATCTATATTAACTCTTTTATTGCAGTGTGTATGAATGGAAGCATTGGATGGAATTGTGAAACACCCTGTTCGTCAGGATTCTATGGTCATCTCTGTTTAACGCCATGTGAGTGTGAAGCTCACCTGTGTGATATTCAGACTGGATGTCAGCCACGACAGGAACAAAAATGTTAGTTTTTCACGGGATTAAACAGTATTGCTTAATCAATGCATAATAGTCACTATATTTTAACAATTTATAACGTTTTTTATCATCAATCAAAATGAAATATTAATGTAAATGTTCTTGAAAGTATCAGCATACGGAAGAAGCATAAATGAGATAACCTCAAAGATCAAGTTTCCAATGTCTTTCGAATTGTACCAGAGAAAATATTATTTATGTAATGATAGTTTATTTTATAAATAACAAAACAAATAATATTTAACTTCACCAGATTCTTCAATAGCCCCGAACAGTAACAGTAACGGAATAGTCTTCACCTTAAACAGATCACATAACGAAAGATCAATCAATGAGCAAGATTCTACAAGATATCACCTCTTAATTATGGTCACCTTTGGTTTTGTGGTTTTTATAATTACAGTTGTCATTCCAGCTAATGTTTTATACTTGCGATGGACAATTAAGCGGTACCAAACTTTTTCTTTTCTGTTAAATTATTGCATGTTTACCGTCGAAAAATGTTTGTAAATTAAATAAGATCTATTAAAAAAAATATAGACATGTATTTTTGTTATTTCAGAGATATAAACATGGCGACGAAAAATTCTTCAGGTACTAAGCTTATAATGTGAAATCTTATTAATAATCAAACATACAAATGTATATCACTAGTTTTTTGAAATAATTTGGTGTTATATCGATGTGAAAATTGGTTATTGAATGCATACGTTTTATTTTTTTGTAGAAAGAAATGACACAATTCGCCAAAACTATTGTACACTTCGCCAATTGACTAGCAGTCATCAAGATCTGATCAATAATGATGCTTTGAACTCAGCTTACGACGAATTACATTGTTCATACATGTAGTTTTTTTTTTCATTTTTGTAACATTTAACCATCGAATGGAAAAATAAAACAAACAAAAAAATCGAAAAACAAAAGGCTTGTGGAAGATTACACTATCCTCAGTATATTAAACATACTACATAAATACTGATGTATTTTGAAGAAAATTACATTATAATTTAAACAATGCTAAATGAAATTTGATTGTATCTTTTTTAAACTTAAGTCATTAGGTTTATTTCAATTTTGTTTTATGTTAACTGTGTTTTAATAAGTCAAGCAGGTTTGTGCTAAATACAGATCGTTAAAATTATGAGAAGTTGATATTATTTTTGTTTATTTATTTTTAATGCATATTCAAGTGCAACATCATAGATATGTATCCATACTAGACGCAGTTTTTTTTCTATGAGATCAATTTAAAATATATTACCGATCAAACCAAATCTAACACCAGGATAAACCCAGACTAAACCCCGGGTTTACTTTTGGGTTTATTTAGGGTTTACTACAAGTTTAATTTTGGAAAATCTGTGTCCAGTTGGGTTTTACTTTGGGTCCACTCAGGGTTTACTTTAGGTTTACCCGCGGTTTGCATTTGGGTTTAAAATTGAGATGTGAAGCAGACCTGTCTTATATCTCATTATCCCACTGTTTGTAATTATCACCTCTTGTATATTCGAAATACACAAATAGCGTCTGCTTCAGAAAGTCTACTTCTGATCGGGGTTTATTCTGGGTTTTCTTGGGTTTTCCTCATGGTCTGCTTTAGTTTATCCAGAGTAAACGAAGATTAAACCATTTAAGTAAAACCAGGGTTTAGTTTGGGTTTACTTTCTGTTAGGTGGGGTCTGATCGGTACTGTAATATTACAAATCATTAAAAAAAAAATTAAATAAAAAATGATTCAAGATGATTTGCTTTACATTTAAAAATATTGTTACCTATATTCTATATTCTAGTATAGTTATAGATGTTAACTTTTTATGTTTTCCAAATACCTATTTGTTAAGTCATTAAATTTGCAAAAACAAAAGCAAAATGTCATTATATTCATAAAAAGAACCCAGCTTGCCTTTACTGTCATCTGTGTGTCATAACAAAGAGATGGACCCGTCAGGAAGTCTCAGGTTTGTATTCAAAGCTTCATTTTGGCGTTTGTCTTAACCTTTATCCAAAATTCCAGTAACTGTTAATTCCGCTTTTATTGTCTTATGTTTGCAAATATCAATACTTTAGAAGAAGGGGCAAGAATCAGAGCGAATTCGGATCATCTATACTCTAGCTTAAGAGGCAAAACATTATATACGTTTGGTTAAAGAGACCATGCTCCATTCATACAAAAATCAAAATAAATTTCCTATATTAATACACATTTTAAATTAAATATGACAAAGTGAGAAGAATAACTTAAAATCGCCAGATTGTTAACAGACGACAAATGCCATTTTTGCCATTGTACCTCATCCCCCAATATGAGGCCTGGAGCCCTTTTTTGGGGCATTTGAAATGAATGGTTTTATATTGCATATTTGGCTCTGACAAAACGGCTCTAAGATGGTAAATAAATGTCATATTTCTTGCAATTTAGATTTACAATGTGGTAACAATTGACCAATTAGTTATAAAGTAGAAGTGAAATACAAAAAAATGTTAACAGGCGACAAAAACGCACGACGAAGGACAAAAATAAAAGGCAAAAGGTAACCTACGACTACGTGACTCAAGTGGCCTAAACTAAACTAAACTTTCCTCTTATGAAAACTTTACTACAATGAAAATGCGTTTCAACCAGTACAGTTCTTTTTTTGAAAACTTGCAAATTCATTCACTTGAATAATTAAACAAGCATTCTGAGAGTATTGCATAAGCAATACACGTCCCCTACCGGTTTGTAGAAATTTGTTAAAACAATGCACTGTTATGCAGAATATCATTTCTTACCGTCTCAACAGACCAACCCAATAACGAACCCGATTGTAATAATACATAAAACCCTATCGATAAAATCTACAACACAATGCTTGACACTATTTTACAGAACTTATTTGTTTGTTAGAAACAAAAAAAGGAATGGACCAAGAAATGCACGATATTATTACTGACAACATACTTTCCTCGTTTATTTGATACACACTTAGCCCAAACATAAAAAAATTGGAATATAAAAAATTAATTTTCTCGAAAATATGTCAACCAGACGCTACAAAAGTGTGAACTTGATCTGTAGTTTGACATTTTGAAGCTGTTCAGCAAATTTCACATTATTCCTCAAACGCGCAAAGAAAAAAAGTGTGGAAAACTGAAGTGGGACAGACAGACGGACGGACAGACGGACTGACGGACGCAGATGAAAGCTATAGTCCCTTCGGTGAAAACCGGTAGGGGACTACTAAACACTGTTTGATATAAATTACTAAATCATTCAGTCAGACTGTTTGTTTTATTTTCATTTTCTGAGCTAAATATCACAAGTCACATACTCATTATGTAAACATTTGGCAAGGTTAGGTTAGGTCATTTTCTGGCTCTATATGCACATACTATTTAAATAAAACGGACATAACTTTTGGTCAAAACAGGTAGCATAATAAGCAATGTTCTTAATTTGATCTATATCGGATTTTAAAGGATATCAATGTTTATTTTTGACGAGAAATCAAATGTAAATAGCAAATATCAATCTGATTCAATTCAATTTTTCCACAAGTCTTTTTACGGAACATTTGTTAATACTTTTGTGAGAAATAAAAAAAATCTGACATTTTCAATTTGCATATATGTATTAATTATAGAACATTTTATAAACTTGACTGATCAGGTATTCAAATCCCGTGAAGCCCAAGGGATTTGTCAGAAGGTCAGAAGGTTTTATCTAATACTAACCAAGGTCATATCCCGGTGACCTTTTTGACATTTATTTTTTTACTGTAGTTTACGTTTGAAAAAGGCAAATAGTTCAGAATTATTAACATTGCCGTGTTAGTATGTTTACAGTAATGCAACTATCAAACGAAAGCGCATAATCAGAGTGACATCATAACAAAAGTTTTAGCAGAAGTTAACGTTTTCGCTATTCCATAGGTTCGTAAAAGGACGCATATTTACAAATGTGAATATCAAAATATGAAAGCAAAAAACGGGAAATAAATTTTATCAAATAAGTGATGATGGAAACGCAGGTACTTCAAGCAAAATGCTTATAACAATTCAATTTTTGGAGAATTCACACTAGAACAAAAGATACAAACGATACAGAAAAAGATACAAAAATGTTTAAGACAAGTTCTAGAGAACAAAGAAAGGATAATTCATCAACTCCAATGTTACACACATTCATTCAAGAAATATTATGCTAGATCAAGATCTTGCTTTTTGGAAAATAATGAAAAAAAAGTTAATTTAAATTCTCCTGAAAATGCTTTATAAAAAATAACAGTTTTTGATTGAGATTAATAATAACATACATTTGCTTTTGATGCTTATGATGTTAAGATGCAAGGTCAAAGTAAAACGATATAAACATTATTCAGCCTTGATTTCCAATTTATTGTTATAGCATTTTTTTTTCTCTCAAAATAAACAATATCAAAATCTAAAAACAAAATTCCCTCGATATCCTTGCGAGTAACGAGAGGTCTTCCGTTTGAAAGATCTTCTATCGGGATAGGCACCAGATCCTACCTTTATCTTTTTAGAGGTCCCTGATGCTTTGTTTGAATTTGTATTTAGTTTTATGGATTATTGAGATGAGTTAACATTTCTTAATTGTTATATTTTCTTTCTTTCATGCTTAACACTACTTAAATTCTATTTAACCTTCTCTTGGGGTTTATATCGCCATATGTTTGTACTGAAAAAAAACCCAGTAGTATTGTGATTTTGATAAAATTTAAACGGAAATTGGAAAAATCAATCATTTTAAAGATAAAACTTTAAATTGAAACACAATTAAGAAAAACAGAACTTTCGGCACTCGGCTCAGGGACACAACCCCGGTCTCTTGGGCACAAGTCAACAACACTACGCGACGGAAACTTTCACATTAGGACTTTGGAGACCAAAATCTCGAAATCCTTGGATCGGTTCAAAAAAGATTACATATTATGCATTCATTAAAGAAAGCGTCTTTATCAAAAATAACAGAAAGATGTTTAAAAAACAAAAAAGTTGAAAAATTCCCGTTTTTGTTTTTTTCCGGTGACGACAAGTGAAATCGACTAAAGCTTTTTTGAGGAAATGTCTCCAAAAAATATTTGTTGTTAGAAATGTCTCTAAAAATAATTGTTAAATCCTTTAACATAACACGAAAACAGTTGCATTCCAGAAATTGATTTGAATTGCATGAAAAAATCAGATTTAAAATACTTTATAAATAAAACCCTTCATTTTAAGCTATAAAACAACTTCCTCGATTTTATCGATGTTGGAATCATCACTTTAAACAAGTACTGAAACTCAATTTATTTAATAATATGGGAAAGTTAAGTATATTGCTTTTAAATATATAACAACGTCCTTATTACATAAATATCAAGGATGTAACAAAGTATCAGAACGTTATTATCCTATTATAATTAACGCTATCATACACATTTGTTATTGCGGAGAATGTTTTTAATGTTGATTAATTTAATGCCACATTGACAGTTTGGAATTTTTATTTATTGTGTCTATGGTTAAGATAGAATTCTTTCCCATTTTTTGCATATATTAGATTAATCATGCCGCATTTAAAAATAAGTCACCGTTGTGTTATTCTTTTAACAAGGTTATTCATTACTTAGCTTGATGTATTGTTTTGTACATAATATAGAGTAAAAAGCAACATTTTTTTCTTTTTGAATAATGCAATTTACTAGGTTAAATGTTTTGTCAGCAGACATTTAATACAAGATACTAATGTGTAAATCTGGGTACAACTTTTATTAGGTTACATCACAACTGGAATATGCGTCCTATTCGATACAACTGAGTCAAAGACAGGAATTGTATCAATGTGTGATGAAATTAACTAACAACACATTTTGAAACATTAGCTCGCACAAATGTAGGATAATTGAAAAAAAAAATCAAATCGGATTCTAACGCCTTTTTTTCATCAGCTAAAAAACTGACAGATGGTTTTACCCGCATATGTCACAATACGATGGGCATGAAAAACGTATAAATTCCGCTTGACTTTATACATATTAACATTTTTTAAAAAGAACAAGCCTTGTTTTTTAAAATTATTATTAAAGAATTCAAATGGAAGGAAATTATATACTTTCTTCCTAGATTATACTCTAATTACAAATTAAAACAGGGCAGTTTCGACTTTTTTAAAAATAATTCATTTTTCCATATGTTCAGTTATCCAAAATTGCTGAGGATTGAATGTCAATAAACCACAAAGACATTTTCTGAAAATAAAGACTGTTTTTTTAACCATATAAAGCGCTTAAGGGCGTATTTTTCATTTTATTAACATTATGAATTTTTTAAATCAAATGTTCAATCAAATTCCATATATTTTACAAATATATAGATTTGTACAGTGCCCATTTTATTTTGTCCAGCATGTGATTATCCTTATGTTTATGACATCATATTAGGGAAATAATTTTGGGTGGGTATCCTTCCGCCTAGAAATTAGGCTTGTTTGTATCAACCAATTATATACGTAATCACGTATCATTTCATCGACTTATAAAATAGTTGTGTGGATCTACGCTGTGTAATAAAGGTATTTTTCCTTTATATTGTTTTCAAAAACAATAGCCGTGTTATAACCGTTTTAAATCCTTATATTTGCTATGATAATTGTTAAATGAAGTTTTTTTAGGATGAAAAACATTCTTTTACATTTAACGTTTTGTTGGATACTGCGTTGTACAAAAGCTCTACTGGAATACTCTATGACAAACGACAACTACAATCAAACTAAAGAAATACCAAACCACAATCAGCCCGAAGGATTTGTTTGTAACAGGTGCCCAGGAATTTGTTATAAAACAACTTTATATTTTACTTTTTGCTGCTAACATTGAATAAATTCGGTATCAATAATTTCATTTGTAAAGTACAGAAATTTTGTTTTGCTTTCAAATAGCTGCTTAGAAATATATCAATTCATTGTTTTGCAAAAATGAAGACAACCTCATAATCCTTGCTGCTACAATGAATACTTGAATAATGACACCAACAGTTGTACAGGTAAGTTTTGTGACAATTGATATATATCTATAAGTGGCGCGTAAGATTATGACTGGTAACGAAGTTTCAATATCGTTAAGCAATCTGTTATTTTATAATATTACATTTGTTTCCCAAAAAATATATAACAGTCAAATTTCAAAATCAATCACAATAAAATAATAATTGACATAACGTAACTTAATCGATTTTTACAGAAAAAGTATGCATAATGGCTCTTATCGTATAAATTGTATTTGATCTTCTATTGAATACAAAACGTGTTAAAACGTTTAATCTACGGTTTGACAGATTTTAAAAACAATATTTCTGTTTTATTTTAAAGAATGTCCGATCGGAAGTTATGGCTGGAATTGTAAATCAAGCTGTTCTCCTGGATACTTTGGAAGATTGTGTCGAGTTCCTTGCCAATGTAATACATCGGAATGTCACACTGTAACTGGCTGCATCCCGACAAATTGTATATGTTTTTGATTTTAATGTAGTATTACCTTCTATCATACCATTTTTAAAACATAAAATGCCTAAACTATAAAATATTGATCTTTAAATAACTGAGAATTCCAAATACATGTATATATTTCATATCAGCTTTTTCACCAAAGCAATGATTCTTTAACTGATTTTCAATATTTAATGTTGTTTTTACTACACCATCACACAAATCCTACATAACTGTTTATTGGTGATTTTTATTTTTATGTGAATAAAATTAAATATCAAAATAAAAATATTTTCTGAAAATTGCTTGATTTATTTTATTTTATCTGAATCTTTTTTGTACATTAAAACATTCAAATAAATGATTATCTTAAAGTTAGACTATTGATTTACAGATATCGAATTTATTTCACAACTTTAAATTATCATATTATTCATTGACTATTTATTTAAAGTTCATTTTCGATATTCCATTACAAAATGCATTAAATAACAGATTATAAAATGTTTTTAATAATCATCAAATAGAATATGCTAATTTCTTTAACATCTAGATTCTCAGTCAACTATCATGTTAAATACAACGAAGCGTCCAGAATCAAGTTTACAGAATGTATCAAAAGTCGTCACAACAAAGATATCAACAAACAGAGGTATAAATATCATCATGAAAAAGTATTGCAAGGTTTTTTGAGATGTTTTTGTTTAAAATAAATCAAACCAAATTAATCAAATATGGCACTTTTGTTTGTTAGATACAAATTTAAAGATAAATCCCAAAATCGACAACATTATTTACTAAATTTCAAACGCAAGACATTTTATTTTTAATTAAATTATGTTTGTATTTTTCAATTTTTATAACATTTATTGTAACATTTATTTGAATCATTTTATTGTTCGTTTAATTACATTTTAATAATTGATCAAGTTAAATCACACATTTTTTTCTGAGCAAATCTGAATTTGGTAAAAACAAATAAGATTCTTGTTGAACCAAACTTTTAAAACAGCTCTGAAGAAACGCACATCTTTTTTTTTGAATATCATATAATGACCGTTATTTGCTATAAACTAGGGGGAAGCATTAATTTCAATGGCGCCAACAGTAAAAAAATGACAATGTTTGGAATTTTTCTGTTCGGTACACTTCCCACATTCTTTGTCATTGGTTGCTTTCTCCTATTCTACTTGCGGTAAGTTGAAACTGGAATATTACAATAACAATTTTGAGAAATAAAATCAAAGTAACACATTTGAACTTGACCGGTTAAAATCAAGGTTTTTTTTCTTTAGAAGAGCGAATATGAATTTCAACTGTTGTTTTCTTGGTGTATGTATCAGACAATTGATATGCCCCTGTATAGATCAAGGTACGAAATAAAATATCTCTATTTTTACTCAAAAACAAGAATACGTAAATAAAAAAACTAATTTTATTTATAATGTGTCTTTTGCGTCAACATTGCATGTAGAACAGTTCAATATATGGTACAATAAATTACACCATTGGCTTGATTTGTGTTTATAAAACTCGTTATATTTTCTAAACATTCATTGTAAATAGTACTTTACAAAGCGCCGATACTTAATATTTTTGGTTCATGTTTGTTAATTAACTGAATGTTTATATTTCTATAGAAGGTGTTACAAAAGTGATCCAAGAAGACACTGAACTTTCTACTGTAAATAGAACATCTTTGTGTGAACAGGTGACAGAATACGAAGACCCGTACTCTGAAATGAGATATTCTCAGGGTATAGAAGAAATCAGTTCTCGTGGAGCATGTAGGAACACGAATTTTTGCCCGATGCGAGAGTGCGATTATTCAGATAAACATAACCTCTACCAAACGCATATGGATCAAAATGTATACGATCACATTAGATTAAAAATTAATTATTCACAAACGGTTTCTGATAAAAATCCTGATTCAAGAAATGAGGAATTTGTGTCTCTTTGGAGCAAGCAGTCACTCAAAAAGGAAGAACAAAAAAAGAATGAGATAGAAAATGAAAGTCTGAGTTTTCCTCAAAACACAACATTAGGACACAAAACGGGAAGAAGTTGTAAAAAGAAACATGTATTGCCTAATTACAGTATGCAATTAGCAGATATCAAGTTAGATGCTGAACTGGATCGTTTTACAGAAGAAGTAAATCAAAATTCTGTAAAAAAGAATGGTATGATTGGCGGTCGGAGAAACAACCGCCCGTACAGTTTGGCTCATTGCTTGTCAAAATCAGATATAAGTATGGATGAACGAGAATCTTGCAAATCTACCGATCATCCTTGTTGAGGGAGAAATCAGAAGGAAAGTTAAAAAATCATTCCTTTATCGCAAACGAATAGGATACTAAACAGTAAAAAAACATAAAAAGTAAAACATATCGAAGGAGAGAAATTTTTATAATTATCAATTCTGTAACTGGAACAAATATGAATATGTTGTAAAAAGCTTTAATTGAAAAACTTCACATTGAATTAGGTGCATCAAAAACAATACGACTTTTATTTATCATAAAAAAAATATATCCAAAGAAAATGACCAAAGATTTCAAGCTTAGTCGACGGTTAAGAAAACGTTTAGAAATATTTAATACGAATAGCCTCAACATATTTTTCACTCGTTTTCATTATTGTTTGAGCTATTATAATTTCGAATTACTTAAGCGTATCATGTTTTTATGCCTGGTTTTCATACATTCACTCTGTATTCACTTTTTTATCATAATAACCTATCGTTGATCTCATATTGAATTCAAATGCATATAGGATATATATATTTTTTCAAATACTATAGAATTAATATTGGATGAATAATGTTGACATGCGCTGACGTGTCTGAAAGCATGTTAATGGATAAGAAGATGTTAAATTCAAAATCTATAAGAGATTAGTCGTTAGACCATGATTTTGATGTATAAACACTATTACCTGTGATAAGAACACCAAAAACAGTAAGGTAATTGAACGAAGAGAATGTGATTTTGTTTAGCCTTTATTATATAGATAATTGTATTTCATTATTTTTTTTATTTCTGTAACTCTTTGTAACACATTGATTATCCAATTAAAATGCTAAATTAAAATCTACTTATCGAATTAGTGGCTTTTAACATAATTAGAGTTATACTACGAAATAAAATTAATCGTGGAATATATCAATTTTAAGATATAATTTCCTGGTAAAAAAGGTTCACGACAAGGAAACATAGTCAAAACAATTCAACGCTTTCGATAGTAAATTGTTGATGCCGCCAGGCTTTGGTTTAATTAAGGAAAATCAGCAGTGAGTTTTCATTATATTTTATGATACTTTCTATCTGTTGATAAAACGTTGGTGTATACATTTGCCGGCAGGATCCATCACCACCAGCACAATAAAGTAACCTTCTCATAAATTAATGAAAAAAAAAACAAAAGAAAATTCAAACAGGTAAATATTTATCAATTTGTAGTATTAGCTTATATAATTTTGTGATAGTATATTTTTATGTAAAAATACCATATGTTGTGCTTTGTTCTAGATTGACGTTATGTCATTGGTAAGGACGCGTCACGAAAAAGCCGTCTTAAGCATTTGGAAGGCAGCGTAAAAAGTTAGACGGTAACATGAACAAAGCCGACGTAACGTCTTTTTTTGACTGAATATTGACCCAAACGGTCTATTGTGCAAAACATTTTCTAAGTTATTTGACATCGACACTACTGGCTCTACAAAGTACTGAAAGTGCCATTTTTTTTTACTAAATATCAGTAATTATCAGAACTCTCAGCAAAAACATCAGTGAATATTAGTAAATATCAAATAAGTAGCAACTAACAGATTACAACAGTAAAATTATCAGTAGTTATCAGCAGTTGTCAGCAATAACAGTACAATATAAGCTGATATAAGAAATTATCAGCAAAAATGGCATTTTCAGTATTTTGTAGAGCCAGTAGCGTATCTAGAGTAATCCCCATTTGAATATGAAGTAATAACGTTTAAATTTACAACAGTATTTTTCTCCAGACGGAATATTTGCATAGACAGCGGATGAAGAGCGCATGCTGAAGCGTTCGATTAATGAAATATTAAGACAAATCTTTACGAGCAATGAAAATTTGTCATTGAATTTACCTACGCATATTTCTTGTTTGTTTGAATTCTTAAAGTTTTTGTCCCCGATAAAACAAAACACATTTGAAGAACTGCTTTGTCTTCTGTGAGCTTTTTACAATCGACTTATTTGCGTAGACAGTTGCAAAATTCATAAGTAATCTTTTTTAACATGACCTAGATTTACTAAGACGTTCGAATCAGAATAATACCATCACTTAATGTTATGTTTCGTTGAATCTTCACATGTATCCAATATGAGTAAACTTTCCTTCTAGTAATTTTTGACATAAGTAAATAAAATACTAAGCTTTCAATCATCTGAGATATATCATTGTCAATCAATACATGTAAATATTTCCCTGCAAATGTAGTAAAAATGTGACACAGGTGTTTCATAACCAAAAGGAAATGACATGGGCTTCTATTATAAATATGTAAATGAAATACTTAGAATGTGTCAGAAATTTTTGTATCATTGTTTGGCTATATACTCATATTCAAAAATAAGAAAAAAATTAAAGGATTGGGTATAGAGGTGTATGTTGAAACACAATCTTAATCTGCGATATTCCGTGATTGAGTCCCACTCCGATAACAATTGTCTTGACTTTAACAGCATCAAAACCATACTGAAACTGAATCATTATCCCTTGATATTAAAATGGATTCATTTAAAACCAAAACTAAATAAAATGCATGTAATCTGTGACGCATCACTCAACTTAACGCCAAAAAAAAAGAAACATATCAAATTTAAATCATCGATAAGTTATATAAAACTAGACTTTGACTCGTGCATGCACGGGTTGACATTGCATATGATATCGGACATTTATGAAATAGATACATCGACAGACCGTATTGTTTACATTTACACAACTAAGCTTTACGTCTACAATAGTTAGAATCAAAGTACTGAAGTACTGTGGGGAGTTGACTTTATCGATTATCATTTATTTTAAAATCAACTTGCAAGGCAATTAGTTTCTAGTCTGTTTTTAAATTACGCACTTTTTTATTACATGTATATTAATTTTTAGACTTTTCCGACAAGAATTTCGAGAAACCCCATATGAATCATGTTGTGTAATATTTAAAGATAGATTTCAAATTATGTATTAGTAATCGAAACAATTAGCTGTCTCCGTTAATCTCCGACAAGCAAGAGAACCTATCTGCTTGTCGGTGATTTACGGAGACAGCCAAGCGTCTGGTTGAACGAGACTTTATTACACTCTGGCGTAGTAACACATGAGACTATAAAAATATCTAAATCGTTCGTATTATATAAAATCTGACTATTTTCAAAATGTTTATAGATAAGTTTCTTTCAAAAACAATGCTTCAGCATACGTTACATCGAATTTTTAAGAACTAAGTATTGTCAGCGGCAAGGATTTGTGCTTAGGTCCTGTAACGTGTCTTGTCCTGGGTTCTCAGGGATAATATATGAAATAAATTTTCCTCTAACTCTACCTGAGTTAATAATTATATAATGATTAGTACAATGATTTTTCTCTAATTGGGTAACGTTTAAATCAGTATCAATCACAAATGGGGATAATGTGTGAGGTGGGTTTTCTGTACTGTGTGTCTTTAACCGGTTCCTATTGAGAGAGAGGTACTTGGTGTCTCAATCTTCTTGAGATTTACTACACCAAGCACCTCACCTCAATTCCCTGGTTTTCTTGCCACTATTCTCTGTTTAACCCTACCTCTTAACTCTTCTATCTTTCTTCTTTCATTTTTTTTCCTTCTATCGCAAGTTACTTCTCTGCTGTTTCCAGACGACTCTCCCAGACTCTACAGCACAGCTGTTTATATAACCTTGGAGTAGTCCACTCCAAGGGTAGTCAGGTTAGTCCATTTCCCCACCCAAATCTAATTCATCAAAACGTTTATTATAATTAGGCATAATCATTACAGTCCAAACACTGTTTCACTTTCGGTTTGCCAGAGTAACGGCACAGGAGAGTTGATTAAAATCAACTCCCAATAATCTGTGTCTCGGAACAGACCTTCATCACAGTTCAAACTTGCAGAATCGCTCCGAAACGATTTTGGAGAAAATTAATGAAGCTGCATTAAAAATAACGTTTACATTACTCATAACAAACTATTTGATGCTGTAAATACCTTTCATCTAAAAATTTAATTCATATTAATGAAGAATTCAACACTTTTCACAAACACTTTCTACTCGCTTCGAATTTACACACCATGTTGACATTCGGAACTTTCGGGATTTTTCATATTAAATGCAATGAGAAAGAGTTTTCTCGCATTATCACCGGTGTGAGATCGGTTTGTCCGGTGTGAGACAGCAGTGTGAGATTTTTCTGTCTTACACTGTGTATTACTACGCCGTTTTAAAACGTAAATAAACGTTGTCTGCTGTAGGGAAAGGCAAACTTGTGGATTGAGATTGTCAATTAAGTAATTGTTTGCTTAATTAATTACAATTTATAATATTTTTAATTTAAAAACTATCGTATGCTCTCATTTTGACTTGCACTGTTTGAAGCACGCGGAGGGATAAACTGAAAGTAATCTTATGAACGTCATAACAGAAAGTTGTCAAACATCATTTTTTTTAAGGTAATATAATGCGAGAAAAATAATCATTCATTATATACTCGTGTGGGATAGTGAAATTCCACCTTGGGGCCAAGATTCACGGTCTAGGACTCGGCAAAGCCTCGTCCTAGACCGTGAATCTTGTCCCCTCGGTGGAATTTCACTATCCCACCCTCGTAATAATGAATGATTCTATTAATCTCCCGCATTTCCTAATATGAACAGAATTTGTGACTTTACAATCAAAATTTTCATGTATTTGTAATACCGTTTCTGAGTTTATACATGCAAATGTGATATTGTCAAAGCATAACCTAAAAACCTCCCGTGATTTAGCGTGAATGTAATGCACATGCGCAAGATTTTAAAATCCAAAAAATCCAGATGATTTCCGGATTTTTTAAAAGGAACTTTCGCTGATTATTAATAAGCGAAGTTTGACTGAGAATAAAACCCCAAACTGGTTATCTTCAGGTACCAATTGTGTTTAAAGTATGGAAAACAAAAGACATTACTATTCCGATTTCTCGGTAATAAAGCCCAAAAATTCGAGTCTATTATTTTAATATAGTAGTATAGATGAAATGTTTAGTTATCAGTATTTAACAAGAACAAGATTTTTAATTAAATCATAAATATATTAGCGTGGTATTTACCACTGATTAGGTAGTAGGATGCACTCAAAACAGAAGCTGGTATTGTTGAATTTGAGGTTCATTTTTCAATGTTGAGAGTACACATGTATATGCTGTACAATATATGTACTACAATGCCATCCATGTGTCTAGTGTAATAAACACGAAGACAATTGAAGCGTTATTTCTCGCTATTAACCCTAAACGGAAAATTCTAGGATCTCTACAAATAAGAAGAGTCTAGTTCTTATGCATAGACTAATGGGTAAATCGAAATTAAACAAACAAAAAGTGTAGTCAGTTTGTTGGTGTTTTTCCTTAATGTTTTCAACTAAATGCTTAAGAGAGTCGTATAAAAAACAATAGTTTGAATATTTAAAGTTACACTGTACATTGTACAGATGATCAGATTAAAATCATTGTAGTTGTAATTCATTGTTCTGATTTGATAAGGATATTTCCGTCCGTTTATTATTGTTTGTAACTTCCTTGTCTACCTGTTATATCTGCATTTACTTCCTAAAAATTAACAATTTCTCACGATTTTTGGTTTCAGGGCGTCATGAGGCTGTCGAGGTGTTTCATACTTCTATTTCTTTTAAAGGTCTCTGCCAAAAAATGTAACAGGTATGTTTATTTTACACTGTTAAAGCGGAAGCGTAGACACCAATTCGATGACAAAATAATGAAGAATGCAATTAAATTGAAAATGTCTTTTTAAGGAAAAATAGCATATGCTGCTACAATGAACAGTTTGATAACAACACTAAAGAATGTGTCGGTACGTAGATTTTTTCTTATCTATCTATCTATCTATCTATCTATCTATCTATCTATCTATCTATCTATCTATCTATCTATCTATCTATCTATCTATCTATCCATCTATTAAAATAAAGAGTAGCTAGTTTTACTTCACACTAAAAAAATTGTATTTTCTCCTTGTATCTGTAAATCCTATTGTGTATGTGTGTATTGGATCTTTATTCATCAAAGTGCTTCAACATAGAGCAAACATTGTTGACATATGCGAATTAGAGTATTAAACAGAACTTTTTAATGCTAGCTAGAGTAAATTATGATTACAAATTTATAACATGGTAAACAAATTAAAACCGCTAGTAACAATATTTTTCAAGGTGTTATTATTGCTTTTGTTGCACATTCCAATTCCGGTTAAATGGCAAGAAGATACATGTTTATGATATCTATACTACTATATTAAAATAGTAGACTCGAATTTTTGGGCTTTAATACCGAGAAATCGTAAGAGTACTGTCTTTTGTTTTATACATTTTAAACATCATTGGTACTTGAAGATTACCAATTTGTTTTTATTTTTTCTCAATCAAGCTTCGCAAATTAATAATCAACGCATGCGCATTACATTCACCCTAAATCACGGGTGGCTCTTTAGTTTATGTTTCAGCAATATCCCATTTGCATGGATAATCTCAGAAACGATATTACAAATACATGTAAATTTTCATTACAAAGGAAATACGGGAGATAACGCTAACTCAGTGTATTAATATGAAATACGAATGTCAACATGGTGTGTAAATTTAATTCAAAGCAAGTAAAAAACGTTGGTGAAAAAGTGTTGAATTCTTCATTGATATGAATTAAATTTTGATGAAAGTTATTTACAGTCTCAAATGGTTTGTTTTAATTTTACTGCTATTTTCAATGCAGCGTCATTAATTTTCTGAAAATCGTTTCGGAGCGATTCTGCAATTTTTTTGCTACATTACGGGTATATGGGAGGCATTTTAAATGCGTCGATGGCCTGTCCCGAGACACAGTTTGATTATTCTAACTAAGCAGAGTGTAGTGAAATTAATAGCATTATTGTATGCTTAAAGCTTTGTTATGTAAATGTAAACAAAACGGTGTGTTAATGTATCTATTTCGTAAATGTCCGATATCATATGCAATGTCAACCCGTCCACGCAAGGGTCAAATTCTAGTTACTTTATATTTGAAGTTTGTAGGAACGGAAGCATTGGATGGAATTGTGAAACACTCTGTAAGTCGGGATTCTATGGCTATCTCTGTTTAACGTCATGTGAGTGTGGAGCTCACCTGTGTGATAAACAGACTGGGTGTCTCTTACCACAGAATGATACATGTAGGTTTTACACCAATCAAATATAAATTTACGTAATTTTTATTTCAGATGTCAACATGTTAAACAAATTAAAGAACAAAATACGTTTTTAAATATAAACAAAGTTCATTATAAAATATTTGAGCTCATAAAAATATCCTTTTTAGCAACAACCCGAACCAACAATCACACCCTGACTACTTTGTCAACAATTGTCTTTGAAGGAACTGCAAGTCAGGAAGAGTACACTGGTTAATATCTATTATTTAAAATATGTGACTAACATACAACAAATACGGGATAAATTTTACTCTATTTAGAGCATTGAAATGTGACTGGAGGGTCTGAAAAGGTAACTGAATGATATAGCTGTGTCATTAAATCACGTATTAGTAACCTTTCAGCCACGTTTTAGTTGACTAAATAGAGTAAGATTTATCCTATGAAAATATACAACTCGAAAGACGTTTTAATTCATTCAAATTTTATTTTAACTTTAGACCTTTAATTTGAAAAAAAAAAATTTAAATAATAATCTTAAATAAATGAATCAACACAAAAAAATTATCAAATTTAATATGAAAACAAATATCTACCATTCAGTCTCAATGTACATGTAGTAACAATATCAGTATTATGACTACATTCATAAGTTTTATCATTTATTTGCTGCCCCTTAAAACCAAGTAGCTACAAGAGGCTACTTTTTATTATACAAGATACACAACTAACAAAAACTGGATTCTTCTTTAAATATTGTGATTTATTTCGTATTGCAACATTAATATTTGCTTCATACTCCTTTCTTCACTATCATATACGTTATGTCGCTAGGATATAAAAAGAGATAAAGAAATACATTAAAAATGTAAAACAAAAAAGAAAATACTCTCTCGTAATAATGCATGCAAATGTATCTATGTTTTCCTTTCTTTGAAAGTATTAACTTTACGAGATAACTGAAAAAAATTATTCTTAAAAGTAATTGGCGGATATTGGCCATATAAAACTTTATAAATCTTATTCTTATTAATTCAAAAATGTTTAAAACTGATTTTAGCAACCACTCAAGCTCGAAAGCAGCCCACTTTTTCAGGAAACAGTGTTCAAGAAAATACAATCGAGAATGTTTATATTGGTAAAAATTTTCTAACAAGTTTGTAACAATGATTGTTGATAATAGGTTACTTTTAGATAAAAAAAATTGATAAAGTTTACAAAACAATAAATAAGAAAATATGCTACTTTAAACATATTAAAACCCTTAAATTTTATTTACCTATTGGTGATAACCAAAAGTATGAAGTCCAATTAAATTTAAACAATGTCTTTAAACGTTAAATGCACCATTACTTTTTTTTTTGAAAATAAATTTTTTTATGGTGAAAATTCTCAGATTTTAATTTTACAGAAACTTTTGATCAGAAGAGGAATATTAGTGGAACGTCAGTATCTAGCGATAACAGTTCAGAAAGACGACTTCAGAATTCAATGTCAAACCCAATCTTGTTTTTCATTGGTTCGATTACAACAGTTTTCATTGGTGGAGCATTTATTTGTTTTCGAAAGAGGTTGAATTCAGGGTTGTTTTTTTTTTTATCACTGATTAATCTTATACTATTATTAATGTTAAATATTTCATATATTGTAAATAGCTAAAAAAAATGTAAACCTTAATTTCGTTCATTTCAGATTCATGGAGATTTTCATTAACAGATATGAAGGTATAAAAGATCATTTGTTTAGAATGTCTTATTTTTCTGTGACGTCATTTGTTCACAGATAATTAAAAAACCCTTCTTTTGATGACATCTTACGTTTCATTGCAAAGATTGTGAAAGAATATAAATTATTTTATTTCCACAGTCATGTAAATAAATACAGAGTATCATCGTTATTTTATTTTAACTTTATCATTATGTTAGGACGGACACAGCCAACAACTAGAACGTCAGCTACCGATCGTGATTCCAGTTACGATGAAATTCGTTACTCACAACTCCTCGGGAATAGTAACATCTGTGCAGAAGTTGGTGCATCATCGCCTGGTTATTCCTCAAAGAGTCAATATTTACTCTCAGTTATTTCTGATAATTATGATGACGACAACGAGGATTACAGTCGATTGCTGCTGAAGCAAAATCAGAGCACTTGCATTCCAAAGAAAAAAAACCTTCTAGAGGATGAAGGTTATGCATTCTTACAAACAAGTGACATCAAAGAATTGAAATCAGACATTCTCATCCAAAAACATCGATCTCTCCCCACATTCGCAACAATTCATAATCAGATATCGTCTACCGACTTCAAACCTTTATCACGATGTTTGTCAGAAAATTACACTATGCGCTCTACACGTTTTTCACCGAGTTTATTTGAAACCAATTGAAACAAGTAATATAATTTGATATAGAATTTATACTTTTCATATCCCTCCTAAACGATGATTCGTAAGGATCGTAAGGGTTAAAAATTGTGAAAATATATTCATTGTGTTTCAAAGGAGATAATAAGATAATATTAAATTTTTTTTTTATTAATGTTCCACTCTAATGACCCGCATATTTTATCTTAATTGTCCTTGGTATATCAGCAGTGCCTGCAATGGTCTGTTTGAATGAGAAATGTGAATTTTTGATTATTGAAAAGATCAACGTCATTTTCAAAGATGAAATATTAGACAATTAAATTATTTTAGTTATGAAATGATGTTTGGTTTATTACTCACACCAACTATTCCAGAAAGGTCCATATAATGAAAAAAATGCTCTGCCTCGATGTCTTCTTTAAATTTTGACCAGAGTGAATATATCTCATATCAGTGTTCCAGTTAATCTAATTACAGTTCCTAAAAATCAAACTTTGCTATGTTTAATCAATAATTTAAGAAACAAAGACATTGCGACAAAGTTGTTACAAGGTCAAGCCGTTGATAAATCATATTTTCTTTAAGAATGGATAAATTTGATTTGAATGTCATGATGTCGATAGTGTGGCATCACCATTGTTGGTAGGGTACCAAAGTTCTTGGCTCTCGTAGGTAAGCCTTGTCAATGAATTTATATCCTCAAGAACGTACATATAAGCATGTGTTTAATACATTGTCAAAATTATTCCGATTACAGTACAAACAAAAACAATTTCTCAACCCACAGAAAACATTAACCTGCTCACATTTCAAAAAATTTTCAAAGTTTTAATTGTTGCAATTAAACATGTCATGTGTTGTCGAGCACTGTACTGGTGATTTATAAGTAAGTCCTTTCTAATAAAGGAAGCATTGGGTATCCACAAAATATGCTGTTATGTTCAATTACAAAAACAATACTTAAAAAAGTACTATATATATATATATATATATATGCTTTTTTTCTTTTATTTTATATATATATATATATATATATATATATATATATATATATATATATATATATATATATATATATATATATATATATATATATATATATATATATATATATATATAATAAAAGAAAAAAAGCAACACTAACTGCAAAACATAAGCGCTTTCATTGTTAAAAAATCTTCAGACGTTTTACAGTCGTTAAAACTATGACGTAATTACGTTACCTAGTGATAACGTCAACAATAATACTATGACGTCATAATGCTTATTGAAGGAAACAATCATAGAATAAAGTTATATAGCGTTATATACAGTAAAACAAAATCAGAGACGATGAAACAGTCTATATCAAACTATTTAACGAAGGTTTTAGTGACTTTATAAAATGTTTTTCTTTTTCCCTTCGTTCAATTGCATTGTCAGTATAAAGTTTATAAAACAGAAAAACTAAAAATTGTCCGTGGCCACAAATATCAAGATGTTCACTAAGTTTAATTTTTCTGTACTCGGGATACTTTGCAAGTCTTCTTTTCAACGTCAATCTTATTCTGTCAGCAAGTGTAACGATCCCCGCTGTGGAACTTGCCAATACATTAAACTTCATTGAAAAACAAAAATCATGTGAAACATAATTTAAACGTCAAACAGAAGAAAGCTCTGCAAAACTTACAAAATGAAAATACAATCATTCTCAAGGAAGCCGATAAAGGAGGAGCAATTGTGTGTATGGACAAAACGTTTTACAAAACCCTTGTTCTTCAACATCTAAGTGACGACAACTTTTATGTAAAATTACCAGAAAATCCCGACAACAAAATCATAAGAGATTTGAAACGCCTATGCAAAAAACATGAACATTTATTGAAAGATAAGGAACTGGACTATCTTACAAATTTTGAAATGAAAACTAGTAATTTTTATGGACTTCCTAAAATACATAAAAGTAATCATATTAAAACCGCTATCAAAGATCAGAATCAAGCATATATTACTACTACTGAACCCTTGGATCTGAAGCTTCGACCAATTGTTGCAGGCCCATCATGCCCAACACATCGACTGAGCAACTTTGTGGACATTTTACTTAAGAATATATGTGAAAAAGTCCCTAGTTACATTCGGGATAGCATGGATTTCCTCAACAAAATTCCTGAAACAACAGCCCCAAATTCTCTTCTAGTAACATTTGATGTTACTAGTTTATATACAAATATTCCTCATGATTTTGGATTACAAGCTATAAAATTTTGGATAGAAAAACACCCAGAGCTTATTCCGAGAGACTTTTCACCAGACTTCATTTTAGATTCAATACAGTTTATTTTGGAAAACAATACGTTTTATTTTGATGGAGATTTTTACAAACAAATCAAGGGAACTGCAATGGGGACAAAAATGGCGCCCACCTACAGTATTTTAGTAATGGGATATTTTGAAGAAATTTTGTATCAAAAAGCTGAAAAGGAACTAGACCAAAAAATTAGTGAACACCTTAAACATTCCTGGAAACGATATTTAGACGACTGCTTCATTTTCTGGGAAGAATCCGAGGAAGATCTTCATGAATTTCATAGTCTTCTTAACTCTTTAAATCCAAATATTCAATTCACCATGGAATTCAGTGATTGTTCTATTTCATTTCTGGATATCATGGTTTTAAAAAACCAATCAAAAATTTCAACAGATGTTTATTACAAAACCACGGACACTCATCAGTATCTAAATTTTAAATCCTGTCACCCTACGCACACCAAAAGAAATATCCCGTACAATTTATCAAGAAGAATTTGCACTATTGTTAGTGAAGAAAAAACCAAAGATCAAAGATTTGTTGGAATTAAAAATGTATCTTAGTGCTCAAAATTATCCCCCAAAACTAATAGATTCGGCCATAGAAGAAGCAAAGAAAATACCACAGAATATACTCAGAACAACCAGAAAAAAGGAAAAAGATCCATTTTTAATTCCTTTTGTTACAACCTACAATCCCAAACATTTTAATATATTTCAAGAAGCAAAAAAGAATTTTTCTATCATTGAGCGGGATCAAGAACTTCAACAACTAATTAAACAATCTGACCTACTCCATAGCCAAAGACAACCACCAAATCTGAAGAAAATATTAACAAGAGCTAAATTTCATTCAACACCAGAAAAATATGTTGTTTCCAAATGCGAGATTCAAGGTGCGGCACGTGTCCTTATCTAAAGACTGGAGATTCGATTTCTTTTAAATGTGGCAAGACTTTTTATGTTAATGAAAATATGTCGTGCAAATCCAAAAATCTGCTTTACTGTATTACATGTAACCACTGTGGCGAACATTACATCGGCCAAACCGGAACACAGCTTACCGCCCGCATGCGCGTCCATCGCCAGCAGATTAATGATCCCAGTACCAGAAACACCCCATGCAGTGAACATTTTGACAGATGTGCTAAGGGAGATTATGAAGTATTCCCATTTTATAAACTTAAAACCGATTCAACCGCCATGAGACTTGTGAAAGAGAACTATTTTATTAAATCATTTTCCCAAAAACTCAACAAACATTAAATATATGTATATATAATCATCTTTATTCTAACCAGTCTTTGTATTTGTAAATTTATTGATGTCGTTATGGTCATATTTTGTCTAATTCAGTTTTCCCGAACTTTAACGTTTTATATTGTATTATGACGTCATGGATCTATTCCTTCCCTGAAAAGACTCTCGTTACATCATGACGTCATAGTAAACGTTTCTAAGGAAAACAATTTCATAACTTATGTACGTTCACCTGAAGAAGGATGTAAATCCAGAAAGCGCTAGTGAATAGAAACTTTGGAACTGTTCATTTTCTTTTTCTTTTTTGATTATATATATATATATATATATATATATATATATATATATATATATATATATATATATATATAATAAAAGAAAAAAAGCAACACTAACTGCAAAACATAAGCGCTTTCATTGTTAAAAATCTTCAGACGTTATTGTGATATCTGATAACGTCTGAAGATTTTTAACAATGAAAGCGCTTATGTTTTGCAGTTAGTGTTGCTTTTTTTCTTTTATTATATTTTTACCGGACACTGAGAAAATACTTTTGTGATTTGGATATATATATATATATATATATATATATATATATATATATATATATATATATATATATATATATATATATATATATATATATATATAATAAAAGAAAAAAAGCAACACTAACTGCAAAACATAAGCGCTTTCATTGTTAAAAATCTTCAGACGTTTTACAGTCGTTAAAACTATGACGTAATTACGTTACCTAGTGATAACGTCAACAATAATACTATGACGTCATAATGCTTATTGAAGGAAACAATCATAGAATAAAGTTATATAGCCTTATATACAGTAAAACAAAATCACAGACGATGAAACAGTCTATATCAAACTATTTAACGAAGGTTTTAGTGACTTTATAAAATGTTTTTCTTTTTCCCTTCGTTCAATTGCATTGTCAGTATACAGTTTATAAAACGGAAAAACTGAAAATTGTCCGTGGCCACAAATATCAAGATGTTCACTAAGTTTAATTTTTCTGTACTCGGGTTGATTGACGTGTTGTTTGTGTATACGAATACGGGTGCGTAGGGTTGTTCCAGTTTCTCCTATATAGAATTCGTTGCATCCGCTACACGTAATGTTGTATATAACATTTTTAGAGGCACAAGACATGTTCGCATTAACAATAAAGTCCTTGTCCCCGAACTTGAACGATTTCCCGACTTTAATGTATTGGCAAGTTCCACAGCGGGGATCGTTACACTTGCTGACAGAATAAGATTGACGTTGAAAAATATATAAATCCAAGAAAAACCACCTCAGTGGTCGGTGAAACATATATAAAACTTAAATAAATGAAAACACAAAGATCGAGTAAAACATAAGCGCTTTCATTTTCTTCAGATGTTTTACAATACTAACATGGTAACGTTTGTTATGACGTCATAATAGTTTAACGGCGTCTTCAAGTCTCTGAATGACGTCATATTTTCCCGTATTTTTAGATATCACAATACTAATAATAACAGATTATATAACACGGTTAAAACATGAATAAAACATTTAGAATACTCAGATGTTACATTAAGCTATTCAATTTAGGTTTAAAAGTTCTTATAAAATGTTTTTCTTTATCACGCCTTTCAACAGTATTAGAATTGTACATTTTATAGAACGGAAAAACAGTGAATGATTTTTTTCCGCACAGGTCAAGGTGTTCACTAACTTTTAGTTTGCGGTATTCCGGTTGGTTGATGTGCTGTTTGTGAATTCGGATTCTTTCCCGTAAGGTACTTCCCGTTTCTCCAATATATAGTTCCCCGCAACCTGAGCACGTGATAACGTATAATAGATTTCTGGTTTGACACGACATGTTGTTGTTAACGATAAACTGTTTCCCACCAAAATTAAAATGATGTCCTTGTTTAATATAGGGACAAGTGCCACATCGCGAATCCTGGCATTTAGTGACTTCAAACTCCGATTTTTCTTTGAAATTGGATTTAGTAAGGATGCGTCGAAGATTCTTCGGCTGTCTTTTGCTGTTTATAAATTTTTGTTTTTCAAATATCTTGGCCATTGTTTCATCAGTCTTCAAGACGTCGTTTAGATGGTGAACAATCGGGGCGATGTTAGTATTTCTGGGATTATGGGTGGTAACCAGTGGTAATACCTTCGATTTTTTATTGTTGTCTTGAACGGGATTGAGGAGCTTCTTTCTGTCTAATTTCATGGTTTTTTCAATAGCATCGTCAATAATTTTATCCGGATAACTTTGTTTCTTTAGATACTTTTTTAATTCCTGTAATCTCTGTATTTTGACAGACTCGTCGTTAACGATTGTGCATATTCGTCTAGACAGGTTATACGGTATTGCTCTTTTCGTATGTCGTGGATGACATGAGTTGAAGTGTAAATTCTGATGAGTATCCGTAGGTTTGTAGTATACATCCGTCATAATGACTTCGTCTTGTTTGGTCAAAAAAATATCTAAAAATGAAATTCTATTCAGGCTTTCGTCCGCTGTAAATTTGATATCTGGATTAAGTTCATTCAATATATTTTTAAAAACTGACAGATTGTTGTCTCCGGAATTCCAAACAATAAAACAGTCGTCCAGGTACCTTTTCCAGTGCTTTGTTATATACATTTTAAGTGACCTTTGAGTTTATATATCAAAGTGACATAGCAATGACATACTTTCTAATTTTCCGTGTATGGCAACAAATATAATATACCTAAAAAGCTTTCAATGCGACATTTATAAGGATGTTTTTCCGCATGTTATTTGGAGAGGATTGGATAACCGTTATAGTTAAATTTTACAGACGTGAAGGTAACACTTTTTGATATCTTTTTTTGTTCATTTGTGAGTAGTTCTCTACTCAGCGATATTTAAGTTAAAATAATGTTTTTGTCTTAGAATCATTATTTGACACCTCAGTGTTTTAATGTCTAAATGGCAATATCTGGTCAATGTCATTGTTCACGCATTTACATATCCTTGAAACTGTGATGTTAACTTTGATATCCTTGATATCCTTGAATAATAATGAAACCACAGTATACAGAATATCACACTTGAGAGTGCGCTAATGAAATGAAACTTGTCTCCTTGTTTTGCTTAATCATATCAGTGTAACATATATCAATATTGGGATTTTTTTGTTAAAATTGATTACCTTAAAAGCTAGGTTATGGGTTCTTTTATATGTTCAAAGACTTATACATGAAAAAAGAAAACACTCACTGTGGCCTTCAACTCGACACTTAGGTATTTTGACGACGTATCATAAATTAACAATTGTTACTTTCATTCGTACATCGATTCGATATTTCCCAGTGATCTTGAAATAAAGATACTACAGATTCCTTGTCATCTGTTTCATATTAAGATATTATACTAGAAAAAGATATAAATGATAATCTAACAAACGTTTATAATAAACAGGATGTCTTTATTTTTTTATATAGTCAACTTTCCTTACTTATGTAACAAAATACCTTCATCACCTATTTATTGATTCCTTTCTGTTGATTCGATACGCAGGGGCATGCTTTACGTATGAACATTTTCTAAAACGTGGCAAGCTGCTGACACACACGTTGATAAAACAAGCACAGGATGAGTCTCTGCCATTCAGTCAATCGACTGAAAGGTAACTGAAAGGTTACTGTATGGCATATATGTACCATTCAGTCAGCTTTCCAGACCATTCAGTTATCATTCAATTGACTGAATGGCAGAGCTTCATCCTGTGAATATTATCAACGACCACGATTGAAGTCAGCATTTCGTTAATTCTTACGACGTTGTCAGCAAATACAATTTCCCGCTAGGTCGTATACTGAGTGACTTTTTACATTATTATAGTTAGGCTTTTATTAATCAGTGAATTGTATTCGGATGTTTTTGTTTTTCCGATTACGAAAAAGAGTACACCACGAAAGTAACCAGTTAGTAGAGGATGCTAACGCCTCTCATTGCACCTGATTCCACCTCTTGGCTTTGTAGAGGTCCGTGTTTTCTTTGCTCCTGTTTTTTTCCCCTTGGAATTGTTGATTTTGGAAGACTGTTTGTTATTACTGCGTTTCATTATAAGGACTTCATAATAAACAGGTGACTTCTAAGGTCCATTGACCTTCATTATTCTCAGTTTTATAAAGCTTAAGGATTTTGTACATGAGGCTCTAATGTTGGATCATACATATGCCGGAAGAAATATGTAATTAATACGCATTTCGATAAGATGATTGAATTTGTTTTTTGAGATCTGTTTTAATGAAAGTGCATTTGAAATATCATAATCAATTAGTTTTAATGATTTGTAGGATACTTCATACTCTGTTAGTAGATATTTTTAAAAATATCAATATGGAATATAATATTTTCACGAAAGTATGGTGGGCTAATATGCCATTTATGGTACATGTGTATAGCGGGCTCATTTGCCATTGATGATTGCTAGATTTAAGATTTTGATTAGAGAATTTGATACGTCAAGCAACTAGTAAAAAAAAGATCAATTACACTCCAGACTGACTTGTATCATTAAAACACAGGTTTTTTTTAATCATCACTCAAATCTGAATCTTAGTTACATAACTTTTCTGTTATTTGGAGTCATTTCACATTCATGGAAATCAAAAGAGGGGAACGCGAGAATCATTATATATAACTTTGACCTCAAATATCAATAATGAAAAATATAAAATATACAAGAAATATTCAGGAAAGCAATATTATGTTTATTCTGATATGATTATATCAAAGAATATCTTATCACGTGCACCCCGATGTTTGAAAATAATTTTTCATTTTTTTTTTCATGATGAAAATTATAATTTTATACTTTTTGATATTTTGTGCTCTTCAACAGTATACGGCAGTGTCTGATTGCAGGAGGTACTCTATGAATTATCAAATTTGTTTACACTTTAATTCAAATGAGAAAAATATGAAAAGAAATTGCATATATATTGAATATATATAATACGTTCTTATATTTTAAAGATTATCACCTAACCCATGTTGCTTTAATCAGTATCTGAACAACGCTAGTAACATATGCACAGGCAAGTTTTTTACGAAACAACTAACAGCTAAATTTTATAAAGTGAATATATATATATATATATTATTGAAGATGTTGCATACTAATCATCAAAATATTACAAGCATTACATGATTTAAATTCATTTAAGAAATACAGTCAAAATGCATTTTGAGATGATTGTAGCGATAACTATTGTACATGATTATATTGTACGATTTTTTAAATGCACCATTTTCTGTCTGTACACAATTAACCAAAATTTCTAAATCCGTCTTATGTAACAAATATATCATACACTTATCCGGAAATTGTCGGTTGTTCTAACACATCCCTCTTCGTTAATCATCGGCTATCAGCGAATTAGACGGCGTGAGGATGACGTCTAATGATGAATTTGACTTCAGTGTTGCGTAAAACTAGCTGGAGCATATTGAAAAAAAGTTAATAAAAATTTATATGTTTACGACACTTAAATCAAACAAAGTTGATTTGTTTACAGTATTTATTCATCGCATGCGAAGGCTTTTAGCCTCTTTTTATATATTTTCAATTCCTTATAACATGTTTCCTACTTTATGTTCATAAAATATTGTGATGTAGATTGTCCTCGTGGAACTTTTGGCTGGAACTGTAAATCAACGTGTCCTCCTGGATTTTGTGGTCAAATCTGTAAATCGTTGTGCTTGTGTGATGCATCAGAGTGTCATCACGTAACTGGATGTGTAGAGACAACAGGTACAATTTGTTAGGTGACAAGAAAATTATTTATAAGTGCTACTGAAACAGTTTCATATTAAGCGTTAATGATATTTTGGATAAATGATATTCTTTAACAGGTTAGCAGGACTTTAGATGTACGTATTGATAAATATATATACACGACATTTAATAATGTACTTGAATTAGCAGAAAATATTTTCCATCACCAGAGCAAATAACCAAATATGAAATTTCAAAGTAAAAGCAACGAAACGTAAAGTAAATGGTTAACGAGGACGTTTATGCTCGTAAAAATTATAAATAACGTTGTCTAGTAAAAACAATCAGTATATTTTATTTTCAGATATTTTACTAACCAGATATTTTACTAACCAGATATTTCCCGTTCAAAGATACTACATGACTATGTAACAAAATCATTTAAACAATCATCCAACCTATATAATCTCAACAAAACAATTTAAAATATATAGAGTACAATATTTTTCTTAGAAGTCAAATCTTATTTTACGGAGGTAGGATAAACGTATTTGATAACATACTGTATTTTTTATATTTTCCCTTCAATTTGATTTTTAAAACGTGGTTAAATTCTTTCAATTACATTTACTAGTTTCAAATGTCCCAAACCATTTATGGCATTTATGAGATTAAATTTTACTTATCATTTTGGATCTTTTAATTGGCTAATTTAGCCAATTCACTGAAATGCCATATCTAGATTTAACTGATGATTTGTAAAAGACATTAGTAAAGTAAACTATGATGCATCATATACACACTGACCGAGAGCATGCATGAAAGACGCATACTTCATAAACCTCATTCTCCTTAGATTGAAATATCAGGAAATCCCATGTTTGCCTTTTAAGATTCATTTTGAAGTCTTTACCCCAAAAGAATCCACGACGTCTTTGAAAATAAACCCTTTTTTATAATTTGTTGTGAGCAAAGATGAATTTATTAAAGGTGAGGGGAAAGAAGAGTGTATTCTCTTATCATTTTTACCGTCAGAGCCAAACATTGTGAAACAAGACCCGCAGGTCTTTAATGGTCAATCGGTTTTGATATCCAATTTCATTAAAAAAAAAACAACTCACAACATGTATTAATTATGTTTGTTTCAAGCATAATATGGAAAAATTAAAAGTTTTCAAGATGAAAAAAAAATTGTAGAATTGAACAGAGACGACAGATGATCAACTATAATAGAGGGTAGACTCAAGTGCATGTCACCGAAAATACATGATCACTAAATGGTTGTATTTGTCATCTCCATCCCTGAACTGACAAGACTCAACCCTTGCCCCATTGGCAGTGAGTTTCACACGTGGAGACGAGGACAAAATAGAAAAATAAAACAATGCATTTAGTTCATCTCATATCATCTGCATCAATCCCGACAGTAAAAAAACAAAAGAAGTGTTCCTCAGCTGGTTGAATTTAATTTGGATAAATTTGATAAATTATTTGAGTCCTCCATTTCATTTAATGTAACTTAAAATGTAACTTAAAATTTAATACATAGAAGGTCAAGTACATATGAAAATAAAGATATGATTGACATGTTTTACAGTTTCACTATTTGGCCCTATTGACAATACCATAAGTCCTGAATTCCTTGCACAGGAACATTAATTAACAATTTAGATGGAGGGCGTCAATGAAATTACAACCATGCATTGAATTTTTCTCAAACTAATATAGGAGTAGAGAAAACATTTAAAAGCTTTAATACATTTATACTATATAGCCATATTAACTCTAGCCAAGGAACTGAACACCAACCCACCGCGGGCTATATATTCTACAATTTTTGGTTTTTATAATCATGCATTTTTTCGAATATATATGAGAATAGAGAAAAAAATCCAAGATTTATTTTAATTGTTACTGTATGGTCACATTGACCTCATCTTATAAATATAGGGCCTACACCACTCTCCTGGGAATCATGTATTTTACAATTTAAGTCAAACACTGACATTCTATTATAACTACGTATTTTGCATATTTGGCCCTGTCATAGATGCCACCGGGGTGGTAAAGTAACATGTTTCGCAATTCAGATCCCTCTAGTCCTAGGGATGCTTTAAACAAACGTCTAGTATTAAAAAAAAATTTAAAACGTAACAGTGTTGACGCATGATGCATTATGACGGACGAAAATCAATTGCAACGGTTCACATGAGTGACTCGGATAACCTAAAATTCAGGGAAAAAACATTCCTGAACTTTAAAGCATTTTGTTTCGTGAAGAAAAGTCCGATAATGTTTTATTTTTCAACAAAACAATTGTCGGTTATGATTGCATTTAAAGATATGGAAATTCCTTTTTTTCATTTTTGAGATTCATAAACCGTCTGCTACAAAAAAGCAATGTTTTTATAATCTCCCAACGTTCATTTTCATAATGCTTTGTGACAATTTATTTGAATGCTACGTGCGGTAGACATATGATCAAAAGTTGATGTTCATTACATGGTGAAATTAATAATTTCATTAAAGGAGAATAAAGTTGCATATTTATACCATATAACATTTACAACAAATTGTTGTGAAGAAGATATAATTAAATTCTAAGTCACTTGTATTCTTTCATAGAATAATCTCATTATGTACAATTTCTCTACAGTTACAAGTGATGAAACCACCTTGGAACTGAAAACGCTTTTTCAGATAAAATCGTCTCCGCATCTAGAAGAAGGTATGGCCTGTCAAAAATCATTTGTTTTTATTTAATAATTGAAATTTCTTTTAAAAATAAACATTCGCGCCTAAAGTCTCAAGGTCATTCTATAAAATGAAAACAGGTTATGGTCCTTTATTAATCCGCATCCAGAAGAAGGTATGGCCTGTCAAAAACCATTTGTTTTCATTTAATGAAATATAATTAAATTGTAAGTTACTTGTATTCTTTCATAGAATAATCTCATTATGTACAATTTCTCTACAGTTGCAAGTGATGAAACCACCTTGGAACTGAAAACGCTTTTTCAGATAAAATCGTCTCCGCATCCAGAGGAAGGTATGGCCTGTCAAAAATCATTTATTTTTATCTAATAATTGAAATTTCTTTTAAAAATAAACATTTGCGTCAAAAGTCTTAAGGTCATTCTATAAAATGGAACCAACATATAGTCCTATATCAATCTGCTCCCTAACATATAACATAGTGGTAAATTATTTTTAATGTATATTATTTACATATTACGACAATGTCTAGAGAAGAGAAAACCAACAATAATAAATAGTGATACAGGGCCACTTCAGACATTGGTGGTGATCGCTCTGTTTCTGTTAGTTCTTGGACAAGTCATCATCATCATACTGATGTCGTAAGTTGATACATAATATACACTTAAAATATTTGTCTTAAACTTAAGATAGTGTGAAACTTTACAAAATACAAAACATATTGCTTTTTTTTAATTTCAAATAAAGAAAATAGAGAAAAAATATCTACTATTCTTTGCTCAACCAAATATACAATTTAAAACCTTTTTTGTTCAGAATTCTTAAGAATTGTTAACGTGATCGTTGATTTCATTTTCCTTAATTAGATGGTACATTTGTATACAAAATAGATCAGCTCTGGCTATAAAAGGTATTTATTCAAACTACAAAAAAAGTAGATTTAAAAACAAAGATATTTTATCAAAGTAAGCCCAAATGCAATATGTACTATCTACAGGAATACAACTAGTTCCTAGAACAGGTGCCTTGAGTTATTACCAACTGCAGGCAAGTTTGGATCGTGGATACACTTCTCTTGGAGGAGAGGAACAACCAGCAGCGAGTGGACAAAGATCTGAGTATATGACACCTCGTAGCCTAGAGATTGCTGAGATGAGCACGGTTGATGAATCATCATTAAATGTATAAGAAAAAATGAAAATTCGATGCAAGTAAAATTAGAACATGTTATCGATCTGGACAGGTCGTATGCCTCTGTAAATAGAAATAATATAATTAAAGATACTCGTGTTTTTTTTTTTTTGAAAACATCTTTCATGAGATTTATTAGTTTTAAGTAATACCGATTAAGCCCATCATTTAAAAATTTTACGTGACCAAATTTCAATTAAACATTAAAGTGTGTTTTTCCAGAAAATATTTATCTGTATTTTTTTAATGCGATTGATTCCTCGTCCATTGATAAAAATACAAATATAACTACATTCTAGATATAACCATGCAATATACAAATATGAAATATTACGTCAAAAGATGGAAACATCATTCTTATACAGTTTAGATATATATGCACTGCAAAGGTTTCGTCTAAAATGTGTTGTTTATATTCAATAATGTTACATTTGTTCTGTGGTTTTATGCATATCTTTTATAACTTCATGTACAATGTAAACAGTATTCACTAAGAGAAATCATTTTGATTTATATAACATTTTGAAAATATGTAGCTAATAGCATTTGAAATTTTAAGATAGAGAGCAAGAAGAAAAAAACTATTCGGTTTAAAAACCTAAATAAAAGATATTTAAATTGCCGATGAGAATAAAAACTATCACCACTAAAAATTGTCTGCAGCATTGTACATAGTCGACTAGAGATATGTGTATCATCACTCTTTAACAAATTGTATGGGTCTTTGTGAACAAAAATTGGTATATCAGTAAATTTGATAGTTAGAGTTTTCTCTCTTTGTTAGCTGTGTTACCAGTGGTTAAACTAATGAAAGAAGATGATGTAATTATTTGAGTAAACAAAAACCCAGGTCGTCATAGCAGTGTCATATTGCATTGTATATTCAATTGACAAAAAATGTCCTGCTGGGGGTCTGTACATCCATATCTTTCATTACTTCATTATGAATTTATCTTTGTTGTTATTGATGCAATTAACGACGATTTCTTAAATATAATGTTTCGAACAGACATTGTTTGCTCTCTCTCTGTCTCTCTCTCTGTCTCTCTCTGTCTCTCTCTCTCTCTCTCTCTCTCTCTCTCTCTCTATATATATATATATATATATATATATATATATATATATATATATATATGAAGACAGAGAAAGAGAGAGAGAGAAAAAGAGAGAGAGAGATAGGAGCAAGCGTGTTATAACCACAATACATACACTTTTCAAGACTTTATATATGTGTGTGTGTGTTACCCGTGATAAACCGTACACCACACAGCAAAGGATAACACTTGTATAATCATTTCTTGGAAAAAATCTCTAAATACAAATATTTTCACAATTATCAAACGAAAGTGATTTTTTCCTTGAACACTTCTACGATTATCACGTAAAATTATTTTTAATCAGGATTAGATAAGTATGAGTTTTCTTCCGGTTTGGCGTAGTGTTTTGTTAGTATCAGTTTGAGTGGGAATTCGGACAATACAAGAACTACTAAAGTAAAAGGTTGAAAACAGTATCTTAACTACATCATATTCATATATAAATTTTTGATTTGTTTTTTATTTTTTGACAATGCTTTTAAATTGATTATATTAATTTCAGAAGGAAAAGCTTTTACGTTTTGGCGACTTTTTTTTGGTTCATTTGTTACACTAAAGCTGAATCTCGTAACTACTATACCAAGTAGAGTCAATCGTTGTTTTGTCAAATAAATCAATCGTTGTTTTGTAAAATAAAATTACGCTCGTTTTGATTAGATCGCACTAAACCTTTAAAATTTATGCATTTATCATGAAGGGTGCCTTCTCATCCCTTTTGCTACAAACAATTCATAAACAAAACTAGTAACATCTGCGTTGGTGAGTTAAAACTGAAGTGATGATTATTAATCAATGCATAAGAAAAAGTAATACTATTTAATATATTTCATTTTGTCTTTGAGTTGTCCTTTTGACATGTTATGGGCGAGTGCAACCGGTGAAAACTGAAATATATCCTTATAGGTAGATTTTGCACATACATAATTGTAACTTACATGCATAATTTATAAATACCCTTTTCATTGACATATTTATTATTTGTTATGTTACTGCAGTTATGTCGTGTATCTATATTAAAGAGAATGTAACGGCTGAACGGGTGTGCATCTAAATTACAATTTGTAATAATGTTTGGCTATTTTATTTTTGTTTTTTTGAATAACTTTCAATCAATAACACTTATAGGTAAGGGGAATTGTATTCAACATTTTTTTTTCAACATAAAACAGTATAAAATCTTAATTCCATTCAATTCGAGGGTTTTTCGGAAATTATTGAGACAACACGGATATTTCCATTTCTAAGTGACGAATTATGGTGAAAATTGGCATGAACATTGAAGAAGCCTTAACAAATAATTAAAGAAAGTAATATTCAAAAAAATGTTTAATATTTTGTTTACAACGGTAGATAAACAAATCGGTGGTCGGGGTACCCGGCGCAAGCACAAACTCGGAGAATAAGAAAACTAAAACATCGTCTATCTAAGTGTCTGCAAACTTGCAGCTTATACTAAAAGAAATCATATTATATATGTTCATTTTGCTATTTATTGTGACTACCTTTTGATCAAGTTTCACGAGTGTTTGAGTTGAAATACAGATATGGTACAGATATATTTACCAAGCAATAGGAATTTGAAAACGACGGTAAATAGAAATGTAACGTCAAGGCGGCGCAGCGGATATACATCAAATTGATAAAAATTTAGGAAAAAGACCTTTTAAGCCACCCAATTGCTTTAAGAAAAACTATACGATGGCAAGAAATAAAAAAGTTCAGTTTATCGTCTTTTTTCACTAATTGTTTAGCTAGAATTCAGAGAAAGTGACTAAATATCAAGTACTTTTTAAACACTAACTAATGTAAATAGTTCTAAAATATGTACACAGAATCACTGTAAGAGACATTTCACAGTAATTTGACTTTGACTTAGAAAAATGACCCGATTTTTATTCACAAAATTCAAGAATGGAGGGAATATGCGAATGGTGACATCTTGAAATGTAAACAAAAGATGAGAAATGAAGAATTTATTCTAATTTCTGTCTGTTTGTTAGGTTTTTAAAACATAAGATCAAAAAGAAGCGTTAAAATGACGTTGCGGTAAGTTTGCGGTTGCGCCGGGTCACTGGGCGATGGCAATTTGGTCAGCTTACCAGGCATGATCTAATCATGCTATGGACAATATTTTTTTTACATTGATAAACTCTATCCTGGTGTACGTTTTGGTGAAATTTCAAGGATTTATCTTTTCCACCAAGGAAATAAGAGTAAATGTCTCAATAATTTCCGAACAACCCTCGTATTCTCTGTGAAAACAGCCTTTATATCCTTAATTAACATTTATTAACACTTCCATGTATAATGTTTCAAAGTAAAAATTAATACCCGTATTTTAATTGGTAACGAAAGATTAGAAAGGAATAAAAATTTCTAAAAAAAAAAAAAAAAAAAATTAAAGAATTCTATATTTCATTTTGACTAAATCTTTGTATGAATATTCAACTGATATACTTCAAAATGTCCACTAGGAAATTATGGCTGGAATTGCTAAAAGACATCTTCTCTGGATATTAAGGACAATGGTGGAAGTACCACTGTGATTGTCCAGAAACGATGTGTCATCATTTTTTTGGATGTAAAAAGACGAACAGTGCGCTTCTATCGTTTAACGTCTTTTGAATATCAAGGGCTTTGAACCCACTATTAAGCAATTACTGTTGACCAACTGTTAGCATGTTTTATTCTCTTTATCGAAAAAAAATAATGTAAATGAAATATGATTTAGATGGCTTTCATTTTTTTCACAGATCAGTCAATTCAAACAGTTCATGTTTTACCTTGATGATGCTGAGCAAATAACAATTTCTGACACACAGAAAACATTCTAAACAGTTTACACATTATAACAACAACCGTCGAACAAACTGGTAGAGCATCAACACACACTTTTATATACCAATAATAGTGACCTTGACAATCAAATTCACAATGACATATAACACACAATTTATTATATAAATCTTTGCAGGATTTCCAGGCATAGTGGGTAAGCTCATTGGCCAATGGTGAAAATGTCACTCCAGTCAGAAAAATCTTTTTTTAATTTTATTGAGAAGGAAAATATTTACAAAGATTGGTCTAAACATGATTTAAATATTGGATTATGATGCTTACCAAAAATGTTACTGGAGGAAATAACTATAAGCTGAATAACAAATTAGAACGATCAAACCTAGACACTGTAACAAAAAATAAACCAGCTCGGATAAAAAAGAAGATAATATTCTGTGGCAAACATAAAGTAAATTAGCGCCAAAAGTGAAAATACATCACACATGGCTAAATGCTTGACAGGTAACCATTAAAGTAAGAAAAAATATTATTCTTAGCATCTATCTACATTTCTGAAACTAAAGAACACCAAAACAATGACAATATTGTACAAACAAGTACAGTATAGTTTTGCTAAGGTACTAGAGTTCTGATTTATTTCATAATTTATGAAATACAATAGATTAATAAAGCACTATTATTGCTAAGAAAACAAACATAAAATAAGCAAAAAAGATACAGATTGTTTAAAAATGTATGACACGCATGCCTCCATACGCATACTTTGAGTTTTCTTGAGTTAATTTAGTTTGAATAAACTGGATTTTAAAAAGCAAATTATAGATACAAGAAGTACTTACAAAGGATTCTTTATCATTTTTTTTACCATATTTTGAACCGGCATTTAAGAAAGCAAATCATTTGTCTACGTAGAATAATGATAGAAGTTAAAAAAAAAAATCTTTTTTAAAAAAACAAAACAATCCCATAGGATATTACAGATTAATATATGGTAGGGTTACGCTGTTAACTTAAAAGCACGTTGAGGTTAAGCCCCTCCTACATATTTGAAAGCATTTAAAATAGACAAGCGGATTAAGGTTCATTTTTTTCTTTGTATTTTGTTAAAATCAATTTATAAGTGAAAGGACAAACATTTTCCTTACTGTGATCATGTCTAACTTAAAAAAATTCAAAAGTCCAGTGGGTCTTTTCCATTATAAATAGATATTGTTTACATGATGTGAACTTTTCATTTTATAGTCCTACTCGTCTGCGCCATGCGTGTCACGTGACATGTATTTCAGTACGCATGTTTGAAGTGACTTTATTTGCAATTTACCTCTATTTTTTCCAATACAGTATTTGTACGTTGATTTATCAACGGATGTAATTTCTGATCTCTGAGCTATTCCTCAACTTTTGAGTAGTTGGCGATAAATAAAATCACGTTAAATGCAAACGAGTAAGGTTCGATCTGCTTATCTCCCTCATCTACATATTGTCTACTGTTCCAAGGTCCAATCATTCTTTTCATTGTTATTCATTGGAAGGATACAGTTACAAACAAAAACAAAATTCAATGTAACAGGGTATTTAAAGTCATCAATTATTCGTCAATCATTACAATAAGAAAAGTTAAAGCAATCAACACTGACCAGAATGTTAAATATTTGTTTATCTCTTGTTTTGCGATTTTCAAAAGCATAGTTTATCTCTACAAACCACCGCATAAAAAGGGCTCACTTTCATATGTTTAGGGAAATCCTCATTTTATTCTTATTAACTTCAAAATCCCAAGTCTGACACAGCATCAGCTACGGATGCAATTTTAAATTACAAGCCACTCACATTCGAAAGTGTAACTGGTGAAGTACCTACTAGTACCTATCAAGACATCAAACCCAGTGAAGTGGATGGACATATTCACACCGATCATAATCATGCATTTCCAAAGTAAATCATACGGTTATCTCTGATTGGCTTTTTTTCCTCCCTTTCTACCATCAGCTGTATATTACATTTAACATTCTATTATATATGGGAAGTGTTTCGATTTAATGAAGATGACATAATAAATAAATTTGTTTCGACAAGGTAGTATATCAGCTTTTTAGGTATTTCCAAAGTAATGTGACTTTGACCCATTTTATAACTAGTTTGAATACTGTAGCACCGAATTTGAGTCCAGTCTGTTATAATTGCGGTAATATTGTAACCCTGGGCAAGTTACTACACTCTATCAGTGCACTTTCCCCACCAATGGGTTAAAATGGGTATCTAGTACATGAAATGAGCTGGCTATGAAAATGAATAAACACTAGCGCCGTTAACGTTATTTGGCAGCTCTAATCGTATGCTCCCCAGTAGAGGGTCCTATGGATTGAACAGGTCTCGCAAGAGGATAGTGTAAGAAATCGTGAGAGGAACTTTGCGAGCAAAACTTTAGGGTGACCCTTGTCTTTGACTTTTCTTTCGAAAGTAATTGTAGAATGGTGAACTTAAATTCTACATTTAGTGGTTGATTCTTGCACGTTGTGAAAGTTGCCTTTAAGATATTTCTAATGTTATGCTATGCAATATATAGTTTGTATCCGGGCAAAACATAGTTATATAAGAATAATGATCTATTTTAAATCTAAAAGGTTAACAATTTAGTATTACTATAAAAAATTTGAATCCAGCTTTGTCCTCATCTTAGTCCTTTATATAAAATTAATTTAAGTTCAGCTGGCACTCAAAGATGTAGAATAAGTGCGATGAAAAAAAAATGCTAGAATTTAGAGAGAAGCATCCATTTAATAAAGTTTGTTAAACAAGAAGATGCCGTCTCTGCGAAGACGAGTAGAGTGATTATACAATATTTCCAAATATTTGATTTGAACTTTATTTAAACTACCTGCCATTACCATAAATGTATTATAACATCATTTAGAAAATGAATTATAATATAGAAAATGACAAGCGTACGTCATTATATCGTAGACACTTTGTATTTCTCCACATGAGCGCTGCAATAGAAACTATTGTATGTTAATAATGATTCGTTTTGAAATAAACAAAACCGGGAAAACTGTCATTGTACGAAGGTATTACTTATATTTAAACACACAGGATTTACATATACATGAAAATAGATATTCTTAAACAATTAGTGAGCATTGAAGGGTATACGGAAATTTAATCTTGAATAACTCAATGTTGTGATATCTAATTGAAATCCCTTATCTTAGTCCTTAAAGGTTTAATTTCCTTCTTTCTCAGATTAAAGTTCCGTGTAATTTACTTCAATTAGTTTTCTATGAAACCAGCATACAATAAAGATAGTGACATTAGTCTTCATTAAGTATAAACGATATCAATAAAACATAATTATATTTTTTGTTGTAAAAGTGCCAAAAACATACTCTTTTTACTTTTAACGTTATATACTTGAAAATTATGATAATTCTAGGCATGCTGATAGCGTTTTTTATCATAAAATAAAGTTTTCTCTAAATAAAGATGTAATTCCCGATAACGTTATAACGAGGCATTGTGCAAAATTGTTTTTTTTTTATTATCAGGCGCATTTTTAAAAAAATATGTGTGATAACTCGCTTAACTTTGTCATCTCACAGAGTGTCCCTAAGCATTGGCTGGAATTATAAACAATCATGTCCCCCTGGATATTATAGACGTCTGTGTTGATCTCTCTGTGACGGTGACGTCTCGGAGTGCCATCACTTGATTGGCTGTACAACGACAAAAGTTTCTTTTTTTACTTTACTTTTTCAAATACCTTATTAACAGGAAATTAAATATATTACGCCGGCATCTTTCATTAAATGGCAAAAAGTATATAAAATAGAATCTGTTAAACTCAATTATCTTTAGTCATATTGGTTTGAATGTTTCCCGGAACACACAATAATAAATCGATTCAACATGCGTGATAAAGTGTTCTTGGTGATCAGGTTTGACGTGTGCTACTGAAATGATTGAATCGAAAATCATTGATCATAACAAAATTATAAATATTACAATTTCAAGATAAACATAACCAGAAACAATTTAAAAACGAAAAACAGTGGTATCTTATCAACACCTTTTGTCCATCTTAGAAAAACACATCGGTAATATTTGCTTATTTTCAAGCTCTGCGCTTATCTTTATAACAATATTTAAGTTATAATTAATCAATGTACATATTGCTATCAAAATACATCGGTTTGAAACACATCCCGAAACAATGTACTTATTGAAACTCAATCTTTTTTGTTGTGATATTAATTAAACTGAAATAGTTTTCTAGATGATTTTTTATCTGCATCGTCACAGAAAAAACATAAAAAGAGATCACATAAACAAACACCATGGTTTCTTGTTACAGCAAGTGTTTCTTATTAAAAGATTTTCTTATAAGAGTAACGGGTGCTTAGAATTAAAATTAATACCATATGGTGATAACAAACAATATTCAAAATCAAAAGTCCAAAGGAAAAATACAAAACAGGTACAGAGCAAATACGGACCTTTAAAAAATATTGGTGGTAGGATCAGGTGCCATGGAGGAGTGAGCATCCTCTGGTGACCAGTCACACCCACCGTATGCTCTTTGTCGTAATCGGGAAAACGGAAAACATTTATTTTGGTGATTGTTTATGGTCTAACAATAGGTGACTGTTGATTGTTCTATTCTATCAATGTGTTTGCCAGAAGCTTGCCTTGATTTAAAAACTGTTCCTACGAAGAGCATGCCCTTGAGTTTCAAATTAACCGAGAGACAAAGACTATATATGCAGGTAATGAATGTATATTGCTACATAGAAAAGGAAAATCAAAAATCAAAATCAGGTTCATCATATAGTGTTGTTGTTAGGCTCCCTAAATGTTCCTTTCCAGTAAAATATAAAACAGATATTTTTGTTTTTTAGCATTACATTCTTCTTTATCGATTCTATATACAACAAAAGCTCATAGAGCCGAATTTGGTTGATAGTTTTCGTTTGTTGTTAATTTTTTGGTGGGAGAGGGATTAATATCCATCATCTTAACATTGATTTAAACACAAAGTGCATACAAAATATTTAAAACATCAATCAAAAACTGTCATGTTGAAGCAGTTCTTTGTTATAAAGGGTACTTTACATAATATAGTTATATATTTTGTTAAGATTAGGGTAGTTATTTTCATGAGATTTGATCGCAAGATTTCAGAGCGAAACACTTTCTCTTTTACATTGATAATATGAGATGAAAGAACGAAATGAAAAAAAGAAAGTGTTTAGATAGGATGAATCCTTTACATGATAAAAAGCATAATACAGTTCTCAATTTAATTTCTAGTCTTACTATATTTTTATAATATAAATTTTACTGTGATTAATTTGATGATTCGTTTGTGATTAAAGGCCAAATTTATGATTTGTGTTTTAAAATTAAAAGATAATGTGATACATTCATATCAAGACAATTCCAAATAACATTTTTAAATATTCATATTAAAAAGTCAGAATATAATGTTATAGCTTAGTTGGAAAAGACCCATAGATTTAAAGACCAGAACTTTGGCATATCTATATATAACTATGTACACGATAGAAACACAAATCGTTTCGATGAAAGAAAAAAATTCCTTGTGGTATGGAATAATGAAAATAAATAATATTTTTCCTAGCTGTATGGAATAATATAATATACAAGATATTTCAAAATGAAAAGTTAAGAAAGTTATATTTTTGCAGTTAGAAATTCGATTCCTTTTTTCAATATTGATGAACACAGCAAAACAATTTCCATTGCCTACAGGACATCTGATGATTGTTATTTTTTGTTAAATTGCATTGTTGGTGTACAACAATTATTGTTATGAAATATAAATGTGTACCATTAGTGAAAAAAGTTTGCCAATCGCAATATCCTTACTCCTGCCTGTTTCAAATAAGATAACACTCAAACATACTAAAATGATAAGTATTTCTTTCCCTGGCACGAAAGCAGATAATTAGAACTTTATATGCTTGTAACGCAATTGAATTTATAATTGCAATTAAAAGCTTTAAAGCCATTAACTATCAAGAATATGGATTCTCAGTGTCTTTAAAATAAACGTAAATTATAACGTGTATAGATGACAAATGACAAAAACAAACTGTCAACCATCTCAAAAATCCATAAAACGAAATACAAATTCAAAGCAGAGCAATACGGACCTATAAAATATAGAAGTAAGATCAGGTGCCTAGGGGGAGTGAGCATCATCTGCTGACTGGTCACGCCCACCCTGTGCTCTTTGTCGAATTCAGGTAAAAACGGAAAAGTCCGGAGACAATTAGGTGGTTAATTATGGTCTAACAATTAGTATGAAAAACGTCAGCAGCATGAGACCAAGTGGAGGTTTGTTTTTGCTGAAAAGATCGTTGTATCGAAAATATAACTTACAAAAAGATGACTTCAAACGAGACTGTTGATAATCCTGTTTTATCAACTTGTTTATCACTAGCTTGCCTCGCCTTAGAAACTGTTTATACGAAGATCATGCCCTTGTGTATCAAATTAACTGAAAGATGAAAAACATATGCAGGTGATGAAGGCATTTTGCTACATAAGTAAGGAAAGTTGACTATAGAAAAATTGAAGTCATCACGTTTATCATAAAGTTTTGTCATTAGGTTACCATCAAGGTCCATTTTTAGTAAAATATCCAAATATGAAACAGAAGACCCAGACTATGTGGCATATTTTATTGAGCATTATTTAATCATTAAAACAACATACAGAATTCCTTGCAGAATTCAAGATTCTCTTTACAAATATATTTGTTTTTTTAATGCGATTACGTTATTTTTTTTTTTAATAAAGAAAAGGTATAAATGGGTAGCATAGTTAATTTCTCTATTCATTTGCATTCTCTTTGTTGTATTTAAATTGCTTGTGCATCACCATGTGTCTTCAGATGTAAGACTTTTGCTCACATTTTGATGACCTTCTTCGAATCTGAGACAAATCATTGTCCTATGAATTTAATTTTCTTTTTCTTTTATATTTTTTCATCTTTCATATACATGTGTTCATACCAATCGTCCTAATTTCCTATATTTCTATTTCGAATTTTAAAACATGAGATATCTTTATTCATGACAATAACATACACGGATCAAAAAAATATGGTAGGAAAGCCGTCACAATGATTTATGAATAATAGAACAAAAACATACCATATGAGATGTTCTCATATACTGTTCAATAAAATTAATAAAAATAATAGCAAATTTTTCAGACTTTCCAAAAATATAACATTGACTCAAGCGTTCCAAAACTGTGATAAAAAAATAAGTTTTTTCAAAAAACAAACATTGCGAAACAATGCTCAAGAGACTTTTATGACATTTTTATTGATGAGAAATGGAAAAAAACAAAATCAGAATTGAAATGGGAAAAGGAACGAGACATGAATGTAAATAACATATGGTGGAAAAGACAAAATTTATTATTTTTCAAAATAACTAACGACGTACAATTAAGATGGTTTCAATACAGGATTGTACATCGAATTATTGCGACTAATACTTATTTATATAAGATAGAAATAGTTGAATCAGAGTTATGTACATTTTGTAGATGTAATGCAGAAACTATTTGTCATCTTTTTGGGGAATGTGAATATGTGAGTGAAATCTGGGATAATTTACTAGTTTGGATGAAGGAAGAATTTGAATTAGATATACCATTGAACATAATAGATGTTATATTTGGTAGATACTACAAATATTATAATATTATCAATATAATAATATGTATTGTAAAGAGACATATATATAGAAAAAGGAGTAGAAAAGAATTACCCTCCTTTACTGGAATCAAACGTGAAATACTATATTATTACAAATGTGAAAAATTTATTTACACGAAAAATTGTGAATTAGAGAAATTTCATGTAAGATGGGCGAGGCTGTCCTTTAATAATGGATGTTGATTTTAAGCCTTTTGCCCCTATGATCTTAGATATTACAAACTACTTTATTTTTGTTTATTGTAAAATGCTGATTTTTCGTACTTGATTATGATGTAGAGTAATGTGCATATACATGCAACTGAATGAGTGGGTGTATGAATGATGCTATTTGTAAAAACACCCTGTTTCAAAATTTTTTCAGTATATATAATGTTAACTTATAGACTCCAAGGCTCCCCAACCTCGGCTATAAGAATACTTCTACATGTTCTGGGGTAATAAACACAGTTGTTATAAAAAAAAAACATTGCGAAACAATAAATAAGTTCGTAGAAAAAATCAGCAAAAAACTATCCTTTAATTTTTTTTTAGCTTGGTTATTTGATGACTAATTCATTATGTTTTGTTTATCTATTTCCCCAGTCATCAGAGCTCTCCTTTTCTTCCTGTTCACTACATTGCTTGGCATGCATTGGTTTAATTCAACTCATTGTGTCCAACTGATTTACTATAGAAATAAGGCGAGCTGTGATTATAAGGTATCTGATATGTAGAACTTTGTTTTTGAGCCACGTATTTCAAAACAATAAAAACTAAAAGTTTAATTTTCTGTAGGATGATTTTGTATTACTTCACTTTGTTCTTGTTCATCCGACATACTAAGGAAAACTCGGAGTGCATCAAGTAAGCATTAGCTAATTATAACTTGTAAATGCTTTTTGAAATACTTTTTGAATAACTTTATCAAAATAGCAAGTCTAACATACACTTTTACCATCCAGATTATTTTCTCCTTGCTGCGTAAACGAATACCTAAATGAAGTTAACAACAGCTGTAGTGGTAAGTGGATGATGCTGGCTACTTATACTTGGCTGGGTTTTTTTTTAAGTCACTCAATCCACTCTTTATCATGTATTTGCAGTAATTATTTCAACTTTTATCAGTTATAATCTGGCTTTCAAACTTAAAACAGTATTAAATAATATAGGAATCAATTCGAAACTGTTTATGAGAGTTATCATGAAGATATTGAATTCATTCCTTATACTTCAATTCACATTCAATTAAAACAATGATTTAAATCTACAATTGGAGTGCACATCTACAGTTATCACTCTATCTTGCCAAAAATATCTAGTTCTAATGATTTTGGAGAACTCTTGTAAAAACATTTTGATCGAAAATGTAAGAACAATATAGATACTTCTAAAACAAAAGTAATCTTTCTCAAATGAAAGAGGATGAGTATAAACATAACCAAAACTAATTATTCCATAAAAAGACATCAAAATTAAGTAAAACATGACTGATAAATTACGAATGGTTATCTAAATAAAAAATATAATATTGAGGAAAAAGAAATAATAGAAAAACAATATGATCTTTCGCTGAAGATGGAAGACGTTAATTAATTACTAGCAATCAATATAACTCACATAATTCCAATGACTGGTGTAAATAGCTAAATAATATAGTCCGTTTTTGGAAGGAAGTATCTTTACTTCAGCTGTTTTGCTGCAATATTGCACATCTTGATAGCAGTTTTGTCATATTTATTGTAATGAAAAACACAAGGTCAACAAAAACACTGTTAATCACATATGTTTCATTTGCTTTACATTAATTATTTTTTCAACTTATTAGTTTTAAGGTATATGGAATTGCAATGCATGAATTTCTTATATCCTCAAAAGCCGTGTAGTAATGATGCTTATATTGTCTCTAGATATCTTTATTTCTATAATGATAAAAAAGTCATAATTAACTAATTTCTTTTTCAAATTTTGGTTCTGTCATACATGCCTAATCCCAACAATTTTAAACCCCTGTTTGAAATATTTTAAAGACGTTCAATTGTGTGCATCATTCATTTTTACTTATAAATTTAATGTGTCCTCCGAATTCCCTATGGTTGGAATAGTAAACGTGACCTTCTGTGTTTGTGCCACATGTTACTCATGTAACTCATTTGTTATTCATGTTCTCAACTTCACAGAATGTCCCTACGGAAGCTTTGGAATTAACTGTAAACAATCCTGCCCCCCTGGATACTATGGACGGCTGTGTAGATCTATCTGTGAGTGTGACGTCTCGGAGTGTCATCACGTGACTGGCTGTATTACGACAGACGGTACATTTTCACCATTTTTAATGGTGATGGTATTCTTTAAAAAATTATTTCACCATTGAATGATCATTGAATACAATTGACTAATTAGACAGATTTTTTTCCTTTGTGAGGGTTTTTCGTCTATTCTCTTATTTGCTGAATAGCACGATTAAATTGATGCATTCTTAAAATTAACAAAAACAACAACAAGCTTTATTGAATATTAAATTAACTGTTACTTCTCAGGACTCTTTGGCAAGCTGCAAAAATGCACCTCGAATATATGAACCTCACATGAGTTGTACGTTTTTGTACAAAATAGTGTCCATTTGGCTAAGTGATTTTGAATGAGGGGGTGTTATTGACGCCTACCGATTACATTTCAGTTTCCTTTTTTTTGGTCATTAAGACAATTTTGTTTTCAATTACACAAGGAACAACAAATGTTCAACCACGAGAAGGATTAGAAATAGAGCCTGCAGTTAACCTCTTCATGAATATACTGACTACTAACGCTAAACAAAAGCATACGCAAGGTAAACTTAATGTTATAATGTGAAGGCTTTTAGTCTATATATGCTGTGAAGATAGATACATTTTATGAAAGTTTGATCGGATACAGTAATAATACACACCAGTATATAAACAGCAAGACAAATCTCGCTTTGTTATAAGAATATACCTCATAAATATTGATTTTTACTAGAAATATAGAGTGAGTTTGATTATTTTAAACATTCGTATCATATTTATTAAATTTATTAAGACTAGGTTGTTTAACGCTCAAGTGTCAACTACATTTTTGATTGAGTAAAACAGAGCGATTTTAATCGTTATCCAATTTAACAAGTGAGATTCGATTACACAAAAACACTGGGACACTGAAATGTAACCTCTTCACATGGTAATTGAACGTATGTATGTTAATCTGTTTTCGATGCTAAGTGATACCAAAATACCTTTTAATCGCCGTTGTGTTAAAAACGAGGAAGCGGTTATATAGACTTATGTTTCGTTTGAAAATGCATCAAATCAGGCAGTTGAAGCACATAAAAATATCTTAATCGGATGTATAAATGTTTTTTGAAAGAATATGATGATTTTAATAATTTGTCAATTGATTATGTGTTTCATTATAGGTGACCATTTTTGCAACGTATTTATTTTTCTATGTAAAATTGGCGGACAGAGGTGGATTATAAGGGGTCACAATTTTCTACCAGGACAAGAAGAGTATCCGACCCACTGTGATTAATGCAGTTATTTTGTAGATGTTTGTGCCACATCTATTTTTTATTGAACATATATATATATATATATATATATATATATATATATATATATATATATATATATATATATATATATATATATATATATATATATATATATATATATATGAGTCTGATGTCCTTAAATAAACTTGTTAAGATAAGTAATTATTAGTTAAACAAACAAAATCAATCAGATTTTTATCTTAAATTCAATCGTTTCAAAGACATCTGTCCACACTTTACATGCATGTTTTATTCAACTTAAATTGAATTAGTTTGGTGAAAGGATTTTTTAAAAAGTTTCTTAAAGTAGTTTATGAATAACAAAGAATAAGGAAATATACCGTGGATGAACCTTTTTCTTGATTTCTTTTGATAAAAAGTATAAAAGGTGTAATTAACATTGAAACACTTATCATGTCTTTTGTTTATTTTTTGGGTTGATAAGCATTGGTTGCTAATAAATTGATGATATTAAAAAAAAAACATGATTTGACGTTAACACACAAAAACATAATGTTAATTTACAAATATCAAGTTTCAAGTGAGATTAAGAACTCGCAACTCTGTTTTGTAAATGACTCTCATAATTTTTGTCCGGGGGGGGGCATATTTGTAAATTAACGGCCAGGCTTCTATAATAACTAGGTATTTTTTGTGCTTTATCATTATCTCCTTAAAATTCTTAGAAATTCATCCGGGTTCAAATAAATTTTTACTATCTGGTACATCAAAAATTCTCTTAAAAAGTAAGAATGCTGCAAAACTTTTATGACCTTCTTGTGTGAATGAGACCAAATCATAGCTCTGTGCATTACAAATTCATACACGTTTCTTGTATTGACCAAACAATTTGAAAATACTAACACATATTTTAAATTTCATAAACAGGTGTTAATGCTTAACATCCTAGTTTCTCTTTTTTAATGTAAATTTTTGAAAACAGCTGAGACAAATTATATCTTTATGACGATAAAACATGCTCATATCATATCAAAGTTATTATAGAAGCCTGGCCGTCCCTTTGATTTATAGATAGTAGAACGCTTACACACCAATTAATGTTCATGTAGACTGTTGAGAAAAAAACAGCAAAAATAACTTTTCTAACTCATCAACTAATAGCATGTGACCCGATAGTTCAAAAATTGGATACAAATTAACTAATATGATAACCAACAGTATGAATTAATAGATTAGAATGTAAAAATATCAAAAACTAAACGGACATCTATACTTCAATTTTAATTAGCTCTTTTATTATATCACTAACTGAATTTATTTTGTCAATCTATTTCCCAAGTCATAAAGGCTTTTATTTTCTTCCTGTTCAGCATAAAGTTTGATGTGCTTTAGTTTAATTTGATTCACAGCGTCCAGCCGTTTGACATAGGAAATACTGTACACTGTGTTTTAAAGGTATTTGATATTTAGAACCTTGTTTTTAAACTATGTTTTTGAGAGCAATGAAAGCTAAAAGTTTAATTTTCTGTAGGATGATGTTGTGTTTCGTCAATTTGTTCTTGTTTATTCGATATACTGAGGAAAACTTGGAGTGCAACAAGTAAGCATCAGCTATTTTTATCTTGTTAATATGTTTAAATACTTTGAAAATAGCTTCCATTTAAAATGTTAACTACTTTCACAAGTCTTTTACCATAAAGGTTATCGTCCAATTCGTGTTGCGTCAACCAATACCTCAATGAAGTTAACAACAGCTGTATTGGTAAGTAGATGGTGATGGTTAGTTATACTAATTTTTATATTATATCATTGCAATATGGCCTTTTAATCTTTAAACCGCATAAGATTTTAAAGGTATCAACTCAATCTGTTCAAACCTGTTTATGATGGAATAAATCATGTAGACATTAAATTTAATAATCGTTGGAATCAATTCTCTATCACCAAGAACACAAATTAGGATGAGTTTGCCTCATGCCTTTAAACAGTAACAATATGTACAAAAATTTAATGTGAAGACTAGCGTTTTGAAATACTGAAGAATCATTATTTAAATTTGTAGGTGCCAATTTTCGTGGATTGTGGGGTTTTTTGCTTATGTGTGGGAATGTTATTTCGTGGATCCCTCGGTTTTGAGATTCTGTCAAAACATACTTCTTTCTAAATTTGTTTTTTCATGGATGTAAATGCGTTTAGGAAAGTTACCCACAAATACAATGAAAATTGAATTTCATGAATTCTAATGAATTCAGAATACACATCTAACGCAAGCCATTATGACGCTATCAAAAAAAGTTTAAATCTTAATGATTCAGGCAATAAAATGGCCCATTACAAACGAATATTGAAAAATAATATTTTATAATTTTAAATTTCAGTCTACACGAAAAAATCTATAGAATTTTTCCTGATTATGTCATATCATTAATGTTTAAGGTTGTTACAGAAAATCAATAAAATTTACATAGTCTCGATAATATAACATTGAAACCAGGACCAGTGTACTCAATTATATGATAGAGATAATAGATAATAGTGTCTTTAAGTAAGCTTCTTTGTTGCAATTATTATTTTTACACCGTGTATCATTTAACTTTGTTTGATTTTTACAGAGTGTCCTTACGGACGCTTTGGCTGGAATTGTAAATCATCTTGTCCTTCTGGGTATTATGGACGTCTGTGTAAATCTTCCTGCGAGTGTGACGCCTTGGAGTGTCATCACGCGACTGGCTGTACTACGACCATTGGTACTTTTTTGTTTTGTTTATTGAATCGCTTTCTCTACTTTATACAAGCATATGTGATCTAAAAAAGTTTAAAATGAACATTAGGAAATTATTCAATCGCAAATCATTTAACATATGTTATTAATAAATAATCCTAATTGATTTGGCAATCGATTTGAAATCTTACAAAGAACAATTATTAATATGCTTTTTCTGTTAACAAAACAAGTCATTAATTTCAAGTAGAATATTAAAATGTAGGCCCCTTTGCGTAGATTTAATTACAATTCATAAAAAAGGAGCATGATTACAATTTGAGCAAAAAGTAATGAAATTTTACGTGAAGGTTTTGCTAAGGGATGGATGAAACTTTAAATATCAAGTTTCAAGTGAGATTAAGAACTCGCAACTCTGTTGTGTAAATGACTCTCATAATTTTTGTCCGGGGGGGGGGGGGGGGGCATATTTGTTTCTTAATAGAAAAAGAATACTGAAAAACAAGCTGGAACCAACATTAGAAATTCTTTAATGTAATAAAAGCTGACAAGAATTTATAAAAATGCGCTATTTTTCTTTTGTGTCACACTACTGTCATGTTACTCAACAAGAGGCCCATGGGCCACATTGCTCACCTGAACAGCAGTTCCTTGTAACATTACATTTCGTAGCATATGCTTTTTCTATTTTAATCATTGAACCCCTTTCTGGGGACCCAGTAATGGTCCGAGGTTTATGGTTGGCTTGAACAACATAAATAGTAACATAGGAATGAAAATGTGTAGCACTGCGGTGGGACCGCACGTACACAACCTGAAAAACTGAACGTAGAAGAGTTCCACTTCAAGAGGAATAACTCTCAGACTGTACAGAACATTAAGAAAGATAACTCTTGGTTCCACTACATTAAAGTTTACATAATTTGAGGATCCTTGCATAGTAATCTCACAAACTGTAGCATTATAGTTCTCGAGAAGAACTTTTTAAAAACATTTTCAATATATCTATTTATGTTAAACTTTGAACCCCTTTTGGGGCCACAGTATTAGTCCAGTGCTAAAGTTTTAATTATTTGGAATCTACATTATTTAAGGATGCTTGCATAATTATCTCACAAGCTGAAGCATTATAGTTCCCTAGAAAAAGATTTTTCAACATTTTCCCTCTATATTTCTATGCTAAACTTTGAACACCTCTTAGGGCCCCAGTATTAGATTGAGGTCACGGCTTTTATAATTTCGAATCTACACTATTTGAGGGTGCTTACGTAGTTATCTGACAAATTGATGCATTGTAGTTCTCGAAAAGAAGATTTTAAAACATTTTCCATATATACCGGTACTTCTACATTTAACTTTAAACCCATCTTGGGTCCCTAGTATTAGTTCAGGGGTCACTATTTTAAAACTGTCGAACCTTCATTATCCAAGGTTGTATGCATGATAGTAATTGTAGCAAATTGTAGCATTGTAGTTCTCGAGAAGAAGATTTTTTAACCTGTTACCTTTATATTTCTATAATAAACTTTGACCCCATCTTGGGGCCCCATTATTGGTCCGGGGGTCACGATTTTACGAATTAGGAATCTACATAAGCCAAGGATGCATGCATAGATATTCCACTAACTAAAACATTGTAGTTCTTGAGAAGAAAATTTTTAAACTTTTCCTTTGTTTTTTAAAATGTTTAAATTTTGAACCCCTCTTGGTGCGCATCAATTGTCCGGGAGTTACAATTTTTTTAATCTACATTATTTAAGGATGTACATGTATGCATAGTAATATCCCAAACAGTTGCACGATGGTTCTTGAGAAGATTTTAAAACATTTTCCTATATATGTTAAAATCTAAACCCCTCCTGGGGCCCCACTTTTGTTCGGGGGTCACGATTTTTACAATCTTCACTATATATACAACCTTTTGTGTATGTATTGGCATTTTTGGTGAAGTGGTTCTTGAGAAGAAAATTTTTAAACATTTTTCATATGTAGTTCTATGTTAAATTTTGATCCCCGCCTGGGGCCCCAGTTTTGGTCCGAGGGTCACGATTTTTACAATTTAGAATCTTCACTATATATACAAGCGTATGTGTAAATATTGGCATTTCTGGTGCAGTGGTTCTTGAGAAGAAGATTTTTTAAACATTTTCCTATGTATTTCTATGTTAAACTTTGAACCCCGCCTGGGGCCCCAGTTTTGGTTTGAGGGTCACGATTTTTACAATTTAGAATCTTCATTATACATACAAGCTTTTGTGTAAATATTGGCATTTCTGGTGCAGTGGTTCTTGAGAAGAAGATTTTTTAAACATTTTCCTATGTATTTCTATATATGTTAAACTTTGAACCCCGCCTGGGGCCCCAGTTTTGGTCCGAGGGTCACGATTTTTACAATTTAGAATCTTCACTATATATACAAGCTTTTGTGTAAATATTGGCATTTCTGGTGCAGTGGTTCTTGAGAAGAAGATTTTTTAAACATTTTCCTATGTATTTCTATGTTAAACTTTGAACCCCGCCTGGGGCCCCAGTTTTGGTCCGAGGGTCACGATTTTTACAATTTAGAATCTTCACTATATATACAAGCTTTTGTGTAAATATTGGCATTTCTGGTGCAGTGGTTCTTGAGAAGAAGATTTTTAAAGACATGCACCCTATACTCACTGTTTCGCAATTATCTCCCTTTTGAAAAGGGCTGTGCCCTTTATTTTAACAATTTATAATCCCCTTTCCATAAGGATGCTTTGTACCAAATTTGGTTAAATTTGGCCCAGTGGTTTTTGAGAAGAAGTTGAAAATGTGAAAAGTTTACAGACGGACGGACAGACAGACAGACAGACGGACGGACGGACGGACGACGGACAACGGGTGAACAGAAAAGCTCACTTGAACCTTCGGTTCAGGTGAGCTAAAAATGAAATGTGGCGATAACAAAGTGTTTCTAATCAAAAGTCTAAAAAAAAAAATACACGAGCGAAGCAAACATGCACCTCTACTAAAGAGGTAGGATCAGAAATCATGAAGGAGTAAGCATCCTCTGCTGACCTGTCAAACCTGCCGTGTGCTCTTTGTCGTACCACAGGGCGAAAAACCATCTTTAAGCAAGTCCTTAAAGGTGGCTTAAAGGTGACTTAAAGGAGCTTAAAGGCTATACAACCTTTAAGCCGCCTTTAAGTCACCTTTAAGCAAGTGCTTATAGGTCCTTAATGTCCAAACTTCTTTAAGCCACCTTTAAGCCACCTTTAAGCCATCTTTAAGCATCTTTAAATGGCATTTACGCTCTCTTTACACTGCCTTTACACTGTCTTTAAGTGGCCTTTAAGTCAATATTGATCAAGCTGAACAATAAAAACATATATTAAATGCAAAAGCTCTTTTATAGAGATGGGAGGGGGTCATCCGAGTGATAATATAATTTCCAAGGAAGGGGGGGGTGTGTTCCAGGCGGTTTTAATCGTCGCTCCATTAAACACAGATCGCTATCATCAGCACCGCTCCGATGGACACAGATTGCCGTTATAAAATTCTTTATAATTTTTGGGGGGTTTCAACATTATTGTAGGGATGAGCGCAGTCTCTGTATCTTAATATGTGCATAAAACTAATTAAAGTATGTTTGTTTCCTATTATAAATTAATCGGTGAAAAAAATCTCTCTCTCTCTCTCTCTCTCTCTCTCTCTCTCTCTCTCTCTCTCTCTCTCTCTCTCTCTGTTCCTCCGGTTATTAAACAAAATAAAGATAATGAACCAAAAATGCATGATTTAATTTGATAATCGGTTTAAGGTTTGTATTTTTTTTTCAATTTTCATTATTTCTAACTCTAGATCTGCTAGATACATGTTAAAGATGAAAAGACCCTCAACTGCCTTTGTTATATCAGGCAGGATATTACTGCTTTGTTTGTCTAGACATAGTTTTGTTCGTTTGTGTATATCTAATTAGAGTCTATTGTTTGTCCAACTTAAGAAAACCCCTGGAACTAACACAGAATATACAAGATATACACAACAGTTGTGTCGTGTGCCCAGGTGCATGTTTGTGTATATCTAATTAAAGTCTATTGTTTGTCCAACTTAAGAAAACCCCTGGAACTAACACAGAATATACAAGATATACACAACAGGTGTGTCGTGTGCCCAGGTGCACGTCAGGGTTTCTAAAGACGTTGAATCTTCGTATGTACGAGTATACAATAAGTCTAGTGAATAAAAGTTAATTTACATTTGTAATTCATTTTCAAAGTATTATTTCCTAGCTCTAGGTTTCAAAGATGTTACGTCTACAAATTAACGATACATGTATGTAAGAGTAAAATCTTGAGGCTAATTAATTAATGTACCGGTGATTATAAATAGGGGTTGATTATTTAAATATATGTATAAGGGTAAATATGTCAAATATACCCGGCCTGGCTCATCATACAATTGTATATACAAGTCATTTGCAATTGCCACATGCAGTAAATACGTCACCGGTAATTGGTAATTTTGTTTGTTATAGAATTGATAGTTTAAAAATCATGTACATACAATTACATGTAAATATTTAAACATATTGGAACGGCGCCGCGATCATGAAAACTGGGAAATTGCGGGAGATTGAACAAATACCCTAATAGTATCAATGCATTTCATAAAAGAAATGATTTCATTTTCTCTCTTACAATTTTATAGCTATAAATTAGATGAACGTATATCTACTCGGTTTAAATTTATTAACTAAGAAAGCCTACTATAGTGAACCTAACGGTTTCCATTTAGGTATAATATATTTTTGTTCACTGAAGACCAAGTTCCGTATTTCATTCTAAATACACGCATGCATGTAATTTATAAATTAGATATAATTGATTGTTACAAACTGAATGGTTTGTCAAAATCTTTTCAAGTAAACACATTCAATACAGTGATTCAATATCCACTCATATATAGGATATAAAAACGCTCATGTGTATGTAAGTTGCCATGGCGCAGAGGAAGTGTAGTGATGCTAGTAAACTGAGGGTCCCGGGTTCAATTCTCGTTGTGGCCGGTTTTTTTTTGTGTTTTTTTTTCATTTTTCTTTCTAGAACAAAAACCGTTTTAATACCTTTTCTTTTATAAAGTTAATACATTTTGTTGAAAATTAAGCACAATATTGAAATAAAAATTTTTTAATGGCTTAAAGGTGGCTTAAAGGTAGCTTAAAGGTGGCTTAAAGGTGGCTTAAAGAAGTTTGGACATTAAGGACCTATAAGTTGTCCTTAAAGGTGGCTTAAAGGTGGCTTAATGATAGTCTTTAAGCTGCTTTTAAGCCATCTTTACGCTTTCTTTAAGCCATCTTTAAGCAACACATATAGCTTAAAGGTAGCTTAAAGGTGGCTTTAAGATCGTCTTTAAGCTACCTTTAAGCATCTTTAAGCTATCTTTAAGGAGAACTTAAAGATGGTCATTCATCCTGTGTACTCGGGAAAAACGGAAAAATCCGTAGGCAAATCGGTGATCGATAATGGCTCAACAGTTAGTATGAATAACGTCAGTCAGCACACGACCAAGCAGAAGATTGTACCCTCTGACATAGTCGTTATATTGACGATAGAACTTATGAAATGATGACTTCAATCGAGACTGTTGATGGTCTTTTTTATTAGCTTGTTTGTCAGTGGCTTGCCTAGATTTAGATGATGTATAAGACCTAGAGTATCACCCATGCTTTTTTTTGTTTTTGTTTTTTTTTTTTATTGAACTTTCCCATATTCACATACCATAGATTAGGTATTGCACATAAACATATATACATATATGTTGCAATGTATACATTAACATTTATCGTATTTGTTTGGTAGATATATTCAATGTTTTGATACAAAGTATATGTACATGTATGCATTACTTCTCAGAATAGTTACAAAATAATTTGAACAATTGTGGTATATAAATATATGTGAAAAATGGTTTTCTTTTTAGAAAAAAAAAGGGAAAAATTCAAAGATAGAATAAAAGAAATAATAATAATAAGAAACAGAGACATTAAGGAGAGAATATAGACGGTGATAAATGTTCCAAACGTTGAAATATATCTTTTCAATTAAATGATAATTACAATTTTTCAGAAGCAAGAGTTTTTCTATAAACAGTCTTCTGGTTATAGATTTCTTAATGCTTTTTACATTTAGCCTTGATGTTTTCATTTTAGTTTGCAGAATGCATTGTTTTGTGAAAAGAATGATTAAATTTTCCAACCTATGAATATCTCTATTATTTACAGAAGCCTGTTAGTGCCACATAAGATATATAAAAAGAAAAGTCTATATTCAAAATTCATTGTATATATAAAAACACACACACACACATATATATATATATATATATATATATATATATATATATATATATATATATATATATATATATATATATATATATATATATATATATATATATATATATATATATATATATATATAAGATAAACTTGAATATATAAAAATAAGCAGCTTTATATAGAAAGGAATTGCCAATATATATAAAGAATTGTGTGTATATATATAAAGCTAGGTCGTGTATATATAAACAGTACTGTGATATATAAAAGCAACAGCGATAAATATATAAAGTGAAAACACTGCCTACGGAGGAGAGGATCAGCAATATTATGATCCCAGTGATTAGTTTGAACGATCTAATTAATGTTACATTACATGATTCCGCAGGGATTTGGGAAAAGTCAGTGTCAGATTTAAAGGGAGGGCATCCAGCACCCCTGCCTAAATTCTTTTTTCTGTCAAGTTTTCTTTCTGTTTCTTGTGTTTACTGTTGTAAATAAACGATGATATATTTTGTCAATACTTTACCTACTTTTAAGTTTCTACATTAAATAATACTTTCTATCAAATTTGCAGAATAGTTGTCTAGAACATTAATTTTACTTCATTCCACTTCGATGAACATGACATTTTATTTTCTATATTATTGTACAAATAATTAGGTAAGGAATTATCATTTCTTTGACAAAATGGCTCGAAGCAAACACAATATAAACTAATTTAATGTTAATAAATTTATAATATTATCAACAGAAGAACCAACATTTGATTGAAACTGACCAATAAAAACAAACATGTAAACTATATAACAAGACTTGAGCTTTGAAGAATATAAAAATCTGTATCTTGCTTGTAACTCAGTTTTTTTACTTTCAAATTTTGACTTGGCATTTAAAATACCCATATTAACCATTCTAAACACAACAATAATGAGATTAAACTGCCCCCCCCCCCCCCGCGCAAATAAAACCCAGCCTCAAGGAGTTTGTATAAAGCATTGATACAGGGGCGTCGGAAGGTATTTCATATTGGGACGGCGAATTTGATCGATAAAGGGGGGGGGGGGGACCGGATTTGGCTTGAAATGAAGATTGTACGATGTATCCAGTTATCCTTAACTTAATAAATTATATTGTCACTTATTTGATAGCATTATAAGAAACAAAGCAAAATTGTACTTAATATTAGTTTATTTAGTTTGACGACATGAAATGTGTATCAAGATAACGCAACTCACATTTATATTAGAGAAGTTAATATGCATGTATGAGCAACAATTTTGATTAAACTTATCAGTCTCTGTTGCACATCAAAACCTCCAAAAATGGATATCCATGAATCCGGCGTTGACACTAATTTGTTTGTTCATTTTCTAACAACTTCTCAAAAACATTCTTTGAAATTAAGTGGACCAGCCGGTTAGCTATTGAATCTTAAACTGCCTGCCTCGGGTGCATAACATTGCTGATCCTCTCCCCCGTAGGCAGGGTTTATCATGCAGACGCTGGACTGAACTCAGTTAAGGTCACTCAGTGGAAAATGTTCACTTTATATATTTATCACTGTTGCTTTTATATATCACAGTACTGTTTATATATACACGACCTAGCTTTATATATAAACACAATTCTTTATATATATTGGCAATTCCTTTATATATAAAGCTGCTTATTTTTATATATTTGAGTTTATCTTATATATGTGTGTGTTTGCAACATGATGTAGATGTATGAACTCTGTACGACGACACGCGTGATTAATTGCGTGCAAAGTAAGGCAGCGCTATCAGTTCAAGATAATGTGCGGATACTTTGGGTTTTAAAAAAAATTATATATTTTTTTTTCATTTTTGATTGTAGCTTTTGTATTTATTATTACAATGTGTAGTTCATGCATTTAGAAGTTCGTACAAGCTAATTGCCTGATCGGAAGAATCTAGCTGTAAATTTATCGACCGGCATATATACCCCAGTAGCATTGAAGGAGCGATCGAAACTAAATGCTTTTATAAATCCATCTCATTTTTTGCCTTTAATAAAATAGAAACAATCTAAATTAATGAAGTTTTCTTCCAACCATATCAATCCTAAGAACAAAAACGAGGCGCAAGCAAGTCCTACATATATCAAAGTATTCAAGCGCCGTATCCACAGCTGACATTAAAACAACTTGGTAACACGTTAGAAATATTTTGTACTTTATATTCAAGTATTGTAAGTCATTAAAATGGAAAAACAAAATTTTGTGTTGTTTTTTCAACTCAAATTCTGATCATACCCTTGCTAGTTTGAAATGATTTGTTTCATTCTGTACTTCTCTCTACTGTAAATAAATCTTTTTGACTTTTAGACAGCAATTCTGGCACAATTTCGATAAATCAAGTAACAACCCCAACCAATTTACGCCAACTACCAACAATCGCCAGTGCAACTGATAAAGTGGCCACCTATCAAGACACCAGGCTCAGGGGACTGGATCCTCACATTCACACCAAGGATGATCATACCTCTCCAGTGTCAACTATGGGGTTTATTCTGCTTGGCTCATTTTCCTCCCTCTGTATCATTGGGTGTATTCTTTTTATACGCTCGCAGTAAGTTTACACTGTTGCACACCTCTTGCAGTTTGTTTAAGGATAAATATGTTGCATAACTTGTAATTCTCTTGACAAAAATATATTTTCTGTATATCTAAGGAAAATGAAGTGGAAGTTCATAGGTACTCAGCGCTTTTCAGGGATAGGACGGGTTTATCTTTCTTGCCTTAATCAAGGTGGGTTTAATCCATATAATTTCATTCTTTAAATAATTTTCAAAACTCAATTAACAGTTTTACTTCAGGATTTAACTTTCTAGCTGTTAAATCTTAATTTAACCTTTAGAACCTTAACTATTAAAAAAATATTGGTTTTGTTCTCTATACGCAGCAATATTAAGGTGTTCCAGAATTAAATGTCTTATAATTGTTTAAATGAAATAAACTAGTAACGTAAGGATATATTTCAAAAAATGCACGTTGTGACCTAAAAATTCCTTATGACGTCATATCATACGATATACAGACAAGTGTCTTTCTACACATTGCTGCGAAATCAATCTGGAAATATTAACATTGATGCGTAGCTAGATGTTCATTATCTGTTTTAGTATTATCACGATCACTCTTTTAGATCAAACGGATTATTTATTTCGTCACAACAATAAATTTAGTATCGTTGTAGATCAGTATGGGTAAAGTTTCTGATCATCATACTAATTAAAAGAAATACTGTGGTTTCATTAATATTCAAGGGTATCAATTTTCGTGGATAACGTGAAAATCACACTTTCAAGGATATTTAAATTCGTGGCCAATGACCCCATCAATACAAAATGTTAATAGAAGTTGCATTTCAATGAACATTTAATTTCATGGATCAACTTAAAAACGAAATCCACGAAAATTGGTATTCAACGAATATTGATGAAACCACATTATTCTACTCAGGTGTGTTTTTGTACATACAAAGGAACAGTATCTCCGTTAAAACTAAATCTCACATATATATCAATTTAATGTTACCATGAATACGTTTTATTCTCTAATGACTAAGAAATAAATAATCATCAAAACCCTGTTTGAAAAAAATAATGCAAAATATATGTAAATTATTTTTAATTTCATTTCTGTAAATCTGCTAGTTGTGTCAATATTTTTGTAGATCGTCAACAAGAACTGATCCAGGAGTCAGAAGACATTGAACTCTCTAATGTTAACAGAACACGGGCATGTGGACAGGAAGAAGACGACAGTCCGTACTCTGAGATCAGATATTCCCAGTTTATTGGGGGAGCCAACACAGTCGGAGCATGTATGAACACATCGCCATGTACCATGCATCATTGTAACTCCGAAAAACATTATGACAAGTCAGAAAAAGAGTACACTTACCAAAAGTCTATGATTAAAAATGAATACGATCACGTCAACTTGAAAGTGAAATCTTCAGACATTGGGTCTGATAGGAATCTCAGTCTACCACACTCCAATGATGAGGAATACGTTTCCCTCATGAACAAGCCATCACTTGGAAAAGAAGTCCAAACGAAGGATGGTTTAAAATGTCACAATTTGACTCTTTCCAAAAACAAGATGACAGATATCAACAAAATGGGTAATATAAAAAACAAACCCCAGTGTCAATTAACAAGATACAGCTTTCAACGATTAGAATTTAAAAAAGTTGACGAAGACATTTCAGAAAACATCAAACACCATTCTGTAGCCGCTGACAGACAGTTTGACCCACAGAGTGACGACAGACCATATAGTTTGGCTGAGGGTTTGTCAGAAAACGATTTAAGTGAAACGGGTTTGCCAGAAAACGATTTAAGTGAAACTGAACGCAGAAACAGTGAAACAGAAGCACAGCCAAATCTATCAAAACTTAATATTTCTGAAAATTTAAACTTGTTAAATAACGATTTAAGTGAAGCATTAGAGGATTCTGTTAACTCAATAAACACCGATATCCCTGGGAAAAGAGAAGACACAAGTAGAGTGGGAAACAATGGTCAGTCAAGCACAAGACCTTACAGTTTTGCAATAATACCATAGTTAAAATCGAAATGCATACCTTTTACCGGGAGCAAAACTTATCAATAGACTGTTAATGCTGATTATATTAACACAAAACTATTGAGTTGTTTAAAGACTCTTCGATTTGAAAATGTTTGTTTAAAAAAAAAATAAAGGTTTTTGTGTAAGAGGTTTTCAATTAATACAATTAATACAAAAATGAGACAAGTTATTTCCTTATTCCTTCAATGTTTTAATTTTGCTGAAAAAATTCGTGTGTTAAGTGCGTGCTGTCTTTAATATATGTTCGTAAATTAGATGGCTATTAATTAACAAAGCTACAAAATTGCAATAAAGGTCATGTACCTTTTAATATCCATACCTTTTCGGAATTTTTGGCGAAAACTATTTATTAAATTGAACAAAATAAGCAAAATACAAATAAAAATGTTCAAATTATTTGTTTCGAAAATTGATAGTGTGCATTGATCACGTCATGATAAAATGGAGAATCTAAATGAGTACGTAATAAGGATTAAAACTGAAGAATTTTTTTTTTTTTTTTAAAAGCTGTATAACAGCTTTCAGAGTGTACAGGCAGAAGGATGCTTACCCTAGGAATATTTTTCTTATCTTTTGAATGAATTTGTTTTACCAATTTACACTTGTAATAATTCTAGATGTAGCGAAATTAAGTGCATTTAGATATGTTGAGAGGACCCTTACTAGAAACACATGATAAAATTTATTATTTTTTACATAAAAGGCAAAAATGGATATTACTTATCATCACATATTAAAATTGAGGTAAAAGCGCTATAATAGTATCTTTTGGTCTGTGCTGACAAATTTCTTTCTTATTCATATGATAAATATACTAGTATTTTTAGATGGTCCCTGAAAAAAAGACAGTATATGTGGAATCTTTTTAATTCGTGGGGTCAATGTTTGTCGTAAGGCGAAAATTTCCTTGTTTGTGGGAACGTAATTTCGTCGGAAGTAAGTTCTGTTTTGTAAATAAATATTAAACACATGGTTTTATAAAAGTTCATGGGGATGTCAATTCGTCGACAAGGTTTACCCACGAAAGCCACGAACATTGGTCCCTCACGAACAATGATGATTCCACAATATCATTTTATTGAAACTTAGCAAAAAAAACTGATATCAATGTAAATTACATTTGGTTAGAAATAAAGAGTTTTGTTACTATCGTTTTACGGATTCTCAAGCGGACTCCGTAATTTGTTTGCATTATAGATTCGGCTATTGTGTTTGAAAAATCTTTGCAACCTACAATACAAAACAAAATGCTAATAACTCACTGCATGCTGATGCGTAGAACATATTTTTTACGTCTGAAGGACAGAGGTTTAGCTGTTCAAATGTTTTACACATGCAACCCCATCATTTTAAGCACGTGCTTATTTAACTATATTTTAGCTGATCAACCATTATGTAATTTGCAGGACACTTGGGAATTCTTCTACAATTTTCTTTTATTTTCATGCAAAATAATAGATTCAGAATCATATTAAAAGTTTTAAAATCCGTCTGAGGATAAAAAATCAAACGAATTGTATATAAAAACCCTGTTATTTGATTATTTTAAAGATAAAATGTTGATGGCCAGGTGTTCACATATCAAACTCTGATACCCGGGTTTTTTTCAGCTGGTACTAGACGTAGAAAAAAAATCTGATAAAACACTCTTTTTATAATTCAAGAAGTGATGCTCTTTTTCACAAAATTTGTCAAAGAAAGGAGAAGTCACTCTTTGCTAAGATTGTTAGTGTGTTCATAAATTGTTTGCAGTTATCTAATCTGGAAAACTTAGCAGAAGTAAGATTTACTTTTTGAAATAATCTTTTTAACGTCTTAATTCTACGTTATTCAACGTGTATTTCTATTAATTTGCCAAAGAGAACGGTGCCATGACTATTGATCTGTATAGCCATTAAGTGATCCGATGTTACGTTCCAGGGTATGATTACAAGAGACTTATCTATATATCAGTCAGAGCGGAGATCGGAACAAGCTAGGCCATGATTTAGTCTTTTCAAAATAAACAATAGCACCTGATGTTAATAAAAACGAGAGGCTTTTTTTATAGAACATCATCTGAAAATCTAAATACATATAATGAACATTGCCTATAAATATGGCATGAACTCTCTCCTTAAGTGATAGTTGCATATAGGCATAATTTAAAAGGATAGATGATATCACAAGTACTACAGTTACAATATTTTTATTTGAAATTCGATTTAATTTGATTCGGTTTTGAGATAACTACTTGAGAATATCTTGAAATGTTAAAAACAAAACCCTACTTTCCCAGTCCTAAGAGCTTTCATTTCCTTCCGGATCAGTATAGCGTTTGCTATGCCTAAGCTTTATTCGCCGAGTCCAGTCGATCAACAAAGAAAATACTGGTATATACCTGCCCTTTATTTACAAGGTATCTAATTTACAAAATGTGTTTTAAATAATGTTTATTTAAAAAAAAAAAAAAAAAAAGCAATGTTTTAATGTTAAAAAAACAAAGCTATCGTTTTTAGAATGAGAAACATTTTGTACTGCCTCACTTCACTTTCCATTATATGTGAGTCTAAAAAGCAAATGGAGTGCACAAAGTAAGTCATCAGCTAGCAATGGAGTTTACAAATTCATAATTACTAAAATGTTTCTTTTCTTCAAAATAGCAAATATTTTCCAAATTTACGTTAATATTTTGCAAACGGATTACCTCCTTATCATTTTATTATGAAGATCACATCCATATCCGTGCTGCTACAACCAGCAGTTGAATGACGATAATAACACCTGTATAGGTAAGTTTGTAATAATGTTTTGATAGCTCATAAATATGATCAGATCACTAAAATGGAAAGTAACCATAGGTAATACGAGTCGTAGATGCATTTTAACGTCAAAACCTTAGATTATATTGATAAAAAAAAGTGAATGATATTCTGCAGATAAAAAATTCATAATCATTTAAGGTCAGACGACACGTTCCTCATTTTTAGATAACTTTTTCCAGGAATTTGTTAATAGTTTACTACTACTTTGACAAGCTTTCTTGCAAAAAATTAGGGTACCTTACCAGGCATTTCTGCAAAATACTAGAGTATGCAATTTCCTATATAATCTTCCTGAAAATATACTTGAATTGCTGATATAAAAATAAATACATCTACAGCTCAGCAAAATTCATTATAATAGAACTATATCTCCGCCGGAGCGGTGCTTTGAACTCACGACCTCTAGAACCTATACGCTTCTGGCAGTGTGCGGCCACGATTCTAACCACTAGACCATCGATACACATAACCAAACCCAAGTAAATTTTGATCATTTTTAAAGTAATTATAAAATTTATATTTTTTATTGGAACTCTTTATTACGAGGAGATACAAAAAAGATTACCGAGGTCGGTGTCGTCCGACCTTAACGAGGCCGGGTCTAATTTGTTCTGCCCTAGATTTTTGAATGAAATTTTTTATATGAATTTCCACTGATATAATTATTATTTTAAGATTAAAAAATAAGGCATTTACCACACCCTTTGTTTAAGGGGTCATCTCAAAGTTTGTTAATTTTTAACATAGGACCCTATGGGATTTTGCTTGAAATGTACCAATTTTGCACATTTTTTACATTTTTTTAAACTTCTGCCCAAGGGATTTCTTTTTCTGTTCTACATATTAAACTTATTGCTAAAAGGCATCAAATGGTCAAATAAAAAAAACCTTTTACCTCCTGGTTTGTTCCAGGGGTCTTATCAAAGTTGTTTTTTGTATGCCCAATTTCCCAGATTTGTCGGATTATGGCTATTTTTTATTTAACAAAGGCGGAAATGGCGATCTTCATAGTATTATTACAACATTCAGACATATTTAAGTAATAAATAAATAAATAACATCATATATCAAGGGTCATTAATATAAAATATAAAATATATGGTTACTGTTTTGAAATATATGAATTAATCTATATTTAGGCGGGATAAGAAAACGTGACAGAGGACTAGGCTTGCTGAACCTTCTTCACGTTTTCGACCCGAGCCCAAATATAGCTTATTCTTTGAGACTTTTATGTTTATTCCACACAAAAAATTCAATTTTATGCATCAAATGAGCTATTTTCAACAAATTTCGCTGAATATCTGCAGTTGAAACTATCACGCCATGGCATCAACAAAGCAAAAAGATGACGTCACAATACAAATGAAACGCTGCGCGAAAGAGTGCGTACTCGTTCTGTACTCGGCCTCATTAAGTTCGAACTTTTCAAATTTTAATAATCACAAAAACGTTGTAAGTTACCTTTGTTTGCTATATAATTTTTTTCACTCTTATATTACATTAAGATAGTACAGTATGACTATTCCTGAACTTAACTAGTTATTTTGTTTTCTGTAATGCTGTAAAGTAAAGTCTACCAAATATTCCCTTTTCTATTATGATAAACAAGTAAGACCATGATATGTACTTCTACATCACATTACAGCAATACAATGACCTGCAAGTTATTTAGTCGCTAATCACTATTATGAGATGTTGTGGTAATTTGCTCGCGTTCTAAAAAATGTTCTTTTAAATTAAGCATCGATCTTTTAAAGCTTTTAAATTGTGCATCATGTTAATTTGTTTTTTATATTTCTCACAGAGTGTCCCAACGGAAGCATTGGCTGGAATTGTAAATCATTATGTCCCTCTGGATTTTATGGACGCCTGTGTAAATCTCCATGTGAGTGTGACCCCTCGGAGTGCCATCACGTGACTGGCTGTATAACGACAGACGGTATCACTTGTTTTTAAGTTATTGTATCACTTGATTTTTTTACGTCCATGACATTTTATAAGTTGTGTCTAAAGTTCATTTGTGAACTTGATGGTACTGCTCAATGACACATCTTCTAAGGTTTTTGGTTTAATCAAATTATTTAATAACAAACCATAATCTATCTTACTAGCAAATAGTAAAGAATTAAATATATATTTTAATGAGATAAACACTGTATGAATAAATCTGTCCCGACAACAATTACTTTGACTAGCTGTTGAGAGATACATTGATAATACACTTTTTAAAGTTCAGAAAAACTAAGTACTAGATCTTTATTTTTCGTCTAATTATCTAAACTTTCTGTAATACACACAATCTCAAAAAAGTTTTTAGAATACCAGTTTTGACGAACGGCTATCATTCCTCGTGTACTCTTTGTGTGGTAGGGGAATCTTTATTCCAATTATTTTAAGGTATCTTACTTTATTAAGACTTATACTTTTTAAAACACTACGTCACAAAATGGCGAATTAAATGTTTTGTTTAAAATGTTTGTATCAATCGATATGGTTGAATATCATTAAAGCTCAGTGATTAAAGTATCGGACTAAAATGTGTACCGAAGATAATGAGTTTGAATCCCCCTGAAGATTTTGTTCATATACAAATATTTTGTAGTTAAAAAAAAAACAAGATCAAGAAAACTTTCAGTGTAACATGAATATTTATGAACTTATAAATAGATATAAAGAATTTAGATGACTATTATTTTCTGAACTGCTGTGTTGTAATGAAGCCCATATTGTTTTTTAATAACTTTATTTCTATAATGGTAAAAAATGTATAATTTTCTATTTTCCTTTTAAGTTTTGGTTTTGTCATATATGCCTAATCCTAATTACAATCACGCGAAGTTTGAAATACTAAAAAGATGTTTTGATAATGTGTCCGCCGAATTCCTTATAGTTGGAGTCTTCTGCTCTGTATTTACTATAATAAAAATAATAATTGAAATTAAATCAATTGTAACTTCTCACGACTTTAAGGCAAGCCTGAAAAATACACCTCGAATATATAAACTTCACATGAGTTTTATGTTTTTGTACAAAAGAGAATCCATTTGGCTCAGTTTTTTTATGAAAAGGGATGTCATTGAGGCATAAATACTACATTTGAGGGATTTTTTTGTGTTGTTCAGACAATGTTTTTCATTACACAAGGAACATCAAGTGTTAAACCAAAAGAAACTTTACGAACAGAGCCTACAGTTAGCAACTTCATGAATACACTGAGTACGAACGCTAAAGAAAAACATACTCAAGGTAAACTTAACGACTATTCCTACAGAATTGAATGAGCAAGGTGCTAATATGTTCACATGGAGACAGTATTAATACACAACAGTATATAAACGACAACAAATCTTGCTTTCTTATTAGAATATACCTTATCAAAATTCAGTTCTTACTTAATTTTTATTATAATGAGTGTGTTAAATTATTTTAAACATTGCCTTTTATTAAGTTTATTAGAAATTTAGACTGAGCGGCTTAACATTCAAGTGTCAGCTACATTTCTGATTGAGTAAAACAGAGCAATTTAAATCGTTATCCATTTAAACAAGTGAGATTCGAATACACAAAAACACTTTTAATTCTCGTGGTGAGTTGGTGTTATGTCGATTACTGACGAAATCGAGTTAACCAGAGGTAATATTTTCATTGAAATGGTGAGTAAAACATACGTGAATTTTATCATTGCCGATTAGCAGCATGTACAAACAAGTATTCCTTTTAAAGGAATGATCGGCAATAATGATCTATTAATAGCTAGAAGCAATCAACATGATCAGTTTTTTGTAAAATAATTTAAAAAGTACTGTATTTTTACAAAATATAGAATATTTTGAATCTTTACATCATAATTTCATCATTATAAACCGTCAACAAATTTAATTTTGAAATGAATTTGGGAAAAGCCGTTCGTAAACTCCTTGTCTAGTTTTATATTTTTAACGTAATTATTAAATGTTAATATATCTTCTTCTTCTTATTTAAAGAGCATTAACACGTATACAAAGAAAGAGTTGTATTAAAATAATTTAATGCGACTGAAAAACATTAAATGCCATAACTTGCTATTGAGGTCGCATAATAACGTAACCTTGTTTATAAATCAAGCCGTCTTCCTAGCTACTATTATGCAACATCAATAGATCGAGGTCAGTTCATGGAGCATCTTCTTATGATTGAGGTCAGTTCATCGAGGTCACCTGCATCGATATTGAAAAAATAAACTTCTCTATAATGGTTTAACGCAATCTTTTCCCACTAATTTGATTTTATTAATAAACAGCCAAAATATTATTTTTATTAATCACAAGTACTAATTTTCACCAAAACAATGTATTGGGTGTGAAGGCTTACAGTTTAGTACATGGTTTCAATGATTTATATAAGCGAATGAAATTTTTTTTTCCCGTCCAAATAACCCCTTAAATTATTTTTTGAAACAAATAATTACCATAATGGGTCAAAAGGGAATGCAAGGAAAATATTTTGAAGGAAAAATAAAAACCATTCGTGAAAATTGATGTGCGACGAATGCTTATATATCTGCCTGTTATTTGCTTGGACAGCCTCTTAATTCTTTTATATACATGTATATGATGACCTGATAATCAGGTTGGTTGATAACACTTCATGTATTTAAATTCAATCAAATAATTAAAGACAAAAATACACAATCTAACATTTTTATCACAAGAAATAAAATTAAATATGGTTTTAATTAAGACCAAACTTTAAATATATTTCAAAAGCTATAAGAATACATATTCCTATATGTAAAAAGGTCATTATTTAGTCAAATTAAAATTGAATCGTGCAGATTTCTGTCATTCAGTTTATAAATTTCAACTTTGTTAATATCATTATATTTAGTTAGTTATACCAATCGAACGTGTTTAGTCAGTTTGAGTGTTTATTTACGTTAAGTGTTGCATAGTGTTACTATTGTAAGCACTAAGAATATGCAAACGTCTTCTAGATCTGTTAGTATGTATGGCCATTTATTGCCGGTGTTTGCCTGTTTTGTCGGAAGACACAAGGACGCTTTGATGTTACGTTTTTCCCATTTTAATTAATTGAACGTAAAAATCTCGCTATGTTTTCCATGCTGAATGATACCAGATTTCCTTTTCAACGTCGTTGTGTTCAAAACAAGGAAGTATGTATATAGACTTATTTATTGTTTGAAAATGAAGCAATTCAGTATAAGCATAAACCCTTAAAGATTTTTAAATACTATGTATAATTGTTATTTCAAATATTAAGTTCATTTAATTGATTTTTTAAATGATCATCTGCTTCATTATATGTGCCGTTTGTTGCACCTTGTTTTTTTACTTGCAGAATTGGCAGAAGTTGTGGATTATAAAGGGACACGATTTTAAACCAGGACAAGAAGAGTATCCGACGCCCTGTAATTGATGCAGTTATTGTGTTGACGTTTGTGCCACATCTATGTTTTTCAATATATCATATTAAGATGAGTTCGTTGTCCTTAAATAAACTTGTTAATGATAAGTAGTTATCAGATTTTTACCTTAAATTCAATTGTTCTAAACACGTATTTCCACATTTTACATGTATGTTTTTTTTAATTTGAATTGAAGTATTTTTGTGAAAAGATTTTTTTCAGAGATGCTCAAAGTCTTTGATTAATAACAAAAAATATTAAAGAAATATACCCAGGATGAATATATATATATAAATATCAATTGACATTATAAAAGATTTATTTAACTTTGAAACATTTACCATGCGCGGATCTAGAGGGGGGGTCGGGGGGGTCCCGACCCCCCCCTGGAAAATGAAAATTTATTAAATTTACATAGTAAAATTATCGCGAAAATATGCCTCGGACCCCCCCTGGCAAACACAATTATCCTTCGGACCCCCCCTGGAAATATTTTCTGGATCCGCGCATGTTTACCATGTCTTATATTCATTTTTTTCTGTTGATTAGCATTGGTTGCTTATACATTGATGATATTAAAATAAACAATAATTTGTCATAAAAACACACAATAAAAGTTGACAGATATAAAACATAGTCCTCATTTATAAATCATCTGATAACTGGTCTATCAGTTGGTGTGTCAATTCAACAAATGCTTTTCATATCAACAAACTGTTTGAGAGGTTTCCTTCAATATCAAAAGTAAAACTACTCTCATGAAATTAAATACATTTAAATGTTTTCAAAGTTTGGACGTCAATAATTCGAATAAGGAGGGCATACACATGATGTGCAAGTAGGTTAAGGCTACTCCGAAATTAATGACCGTCAAAATTATGATTAATTTATTATTTAACAGTTTATTTTTACAAAAACAGTGCTGAATATTATTACCAATTGAATGTGTTCACTAAGATATTATTTTTCTACTTCGGAATCAACTCGATCCTTGAAGCTGCGGTGCCATGGTGTCACGTGATAGTTAAAAATAAATCACGTTTTTTTCACATTAAAAAGATGCTTGAGTTTCTGATAGACATCGTCTATGTAGTTTTTGGAAATCAAGTTCTCCAACAATCAGTTGGAATTCCCATGGGTATCAAATGTGCCCCATTGTTAGCAGATCTATTTTGGTATTCTTATGAAGCAAAATTTATTCAAACACTTGTACGTCAAAAAAATACATCACTCGCTGTGGCCTTCAACTCAACATTCAGATTGATGGACGACGTATTATCAATTAAAAATTGTTATTTCCATACTTACTCAATATATCCCAGTGAACTTGAAATGAAATATACCACAGAGTCTGCAGCATCTGTTTCATATTTGGATATTTTACTGGACAAGGACATAGATTGTAACTTAACATCAAAACTTTATGATAAACGCGATGACTTCAATTTTTCTATTGTCAACTTTCCCTAACATTATACCTTCATCATCTGCATATGGTGTTTTTGTCTCTCAGTTGATTCGATATACAATGGCATGCTCTTCGTAAAACAGTTTCAAGGACGATGTAAAGCTACTGAAAAACAAGTTGATAAAACAGGACTATCAACAGTTTCGCTTGAAGTCATCTTTTCGTAAGTTCTATGGAGGAAACCGCTTATCTTGATTAAAATATTAGTTTTCAATCAATTAATGTACATATTGATATCCAAGGACATAAATCTTTAGCTAGGGACACATGTAGAAACAGAGTCTCTCCTGAAACTTGATGTTTAAGTGATACCATAACACTGAAGCAAATACCAAAAATGATTATTTTTTTTCAAATATGGAACGTCCCTGGAAAACATATAAAGAGCAAAATACATGATTCCCATTACATCAATTGTTTCTTATAATAACATTGTATTTTATCAATCAACAGTAGCAGAGGTTTTTTTTATTAAATGTTTCTTTTCTGTGTGTTTGCATTGCACTAATTTTGCTTTATTGATTCCTTATGCAACAAAAGCTTAACAGGTCTACTTTGGTAAATGATTTTTTGTGTAACTTTATATTTGGTGGGAGGGAGGAATGATACGCATTATTTTATTATTACACAAAGCGTATACAAAATTAAAAGAATCAATTGTTGGTATGACCAAGAACTTTTAACATACTTGAGTAATATGTTGGGTACGATTAAGAGAATGGAAGAATTGAACGAAAGCAAAACAAAATTGATTCAAAAAAGAAAGTTTTAGATTTGATGAGTCCTTTACATATAAAAAATCGTATCTCATATTTTTACTTAATGATAATATTTAACATGTTTTTTGTTAAATGAAAAAAATGACAATATGAAACCGTCAATTTGATGATGGTTTTGTGTTTATATGGAAAGATTACAAAAATAGATAGCGAGAGAGGTTTTCGTTTAAATTAATAGAAAGAAAGAATAGAACAAGAATTGAAAGAAATAGAAAAAAGAGAAAGTTTTAGATATGATGAATTCTTTACATAATAAAAATAATCTCTAATTTCCTATCAAATGATTATACATAATCTTTTTTGTTGAAGCCAATTTGATGGTTTTGTGTATATAAGCAGAGAGTACATGAATTGATACACAAAGTTTATCATTATTATTTTCAAATAAAAAAAAACATGATGTATATATATCAAGAAAAGTTTAAAAGATATTTCTAAATACACCAAATATAATTGTATAGCTCTCGAACGAACTGACACATATAAGGGAAAACAGAAACGCAATTCCTTTCCTGGCAGGAAAAAAGAATGAAAACATTATTATATCTACGAATGTGATTGAATTAATAAATGTGATTAACAACATAAATAATTTAATTTAATAAAGGCATTTTCAATGTCTTTGAAACTGACATAAATTATAGTGTGTATTGCTTTAAACATAACAAGGATACAGAATACTTTGGATAATCGGTTATTTAACAAATTTATTTATTTTTTTGAGTTATTGAGTAAATATTTTTTTGTAAACGACAAGGGGTATAAATGATTAACAGGGTAAATTCCTCAATTCATTTGTATTCTCTTTAAAAAAAAACTAATTTGTTGAAAATGGCATTGGAATTAAAAAAAAAGATATAAAGAAATTAAATTATTGAGTGGTTTTGTGCATTGTCATCATCTCCTAAAAGCTCGTTGAAATTCATCCAGATTTAAACATATATTAAGTGTTTGGTGCATTGCAATGTCTTTGCAGAGGTAAGGTTGCTGCTCAAATTTTTAAAAACGTTTTGTGTGAATTTGAGACCCTATGCATTAGAAATTCATTGACTTTTCTTTCATTGACCAAACATTTGAAAATATTTATATTCCACTTTTATAAACATATGTTAACACTAGCCATCCTTGTTTCTCTTATGTTTTTTTTTTAAATTTTAAAAACAAATGAGACAATTTATATATTTATGGCGATAAAACACACAGATATCAGATCAAAGTTATTGTAATAGCCTAGCCGTCCATTTGATTACTATATATTAGAACGCTTGTATACCATTTAATGTTCAGTTAAATTTTTGAAAAAAAAAATACAGCAAAAATAAACAAATTTTCTAGACTTATTAACTAATGGCACATGAACCAAGCTCAAATACTGGATCAAACGCAATTATCCTAAAAACCAACGGTATGAACTGATGGATTAGTTTGTAAAAATATCAAAAACTAAACGGACGTCTGTATTTAAAATTTATTTATTTTAGCTCAGTAATCACATGACTAATTAAGTTAATTTTGTGTATCTATTTTTCCAGTCATGAGAGCTTCCATTTCCTTCCTGTTCATTTTAGTTAAATTTGATTCGTTGCGTCCAGCCGACCGACATATGAAATAATGTGCTTAAAATGTATTTATTATATAAAACTTCCTTTTTAAAATATGTTTTACAAAACAATGACAGCAAACAGTTTAATTTTCTGTAGGATGATTTTGTATTATGGCACTTTGTTCTTGTTCATCAGACATACAAAGGAAAACTTGGAGTGCAACAAGTATGTATCAGGTATTATATCTTGTGAATGATTTTTAAATTACTTTTAGAATAACTTATATTTAAAATACCAACTACTTTTACAAGTCTAACATATACTTATATACTTTAAATGTAAAGATTAGCCAATCCTTGCTGCGTCAACCAATACCTTAATGAAGCTAACAACAGCTGTAGTGGTAAGTACATTATGATTGTTATTCATACTTTAGTTTAAAAGTCACTTAAAACTTTGTCACATTGATCAGCAGGACTATCTAAATTATACCATTGCAATATGACGTTTAAATCCTTAAATCATTAAGAATACTAAAGGAGTAATATCAAAACGGTTAACCTTTTAATGAGAGATAAAATCATACATTGAATTTATTCCTCATAATTGCAATTTTCTATCACCATGAACACTAATTTGGACGACTTTGCCACATGTTAATAGAAAACAATAAGATATACACATATTAAATGTGAAGACAAGTGTACTGATATACTTGGAAATCATTTAAATTTGTATAGACCAATTTTCGTGGATTTCTGGTTGTGTGCTCATCCATGTGTTATTTCATGGATTCATTGGTTTTTAGTTTCAGTTGCAAACTATCTGTTTGTAAAATTGTTGTTTTTGTCGAGGGTGTTATTTCGTAATGGAGGGCTACCAACCAACAAATACAATGAAAATTAAGCCAACAAGAATTTTAATGATTTCACAATACATATTTTACGCCATTATGACACTATTTAAAAAGGTTTAAACCATGAAATGGCTCATTACAAACTTATACAATATAACGATTTTTTATAATTTTAAATTCAAGTGTACAGGAAATAGGAAATATCTATAGAATGGTTCCTGATTATGTAAAATTATTGATGTTTATGTGTGTTATAAATAACTGGTTAAACACTTAATTGATATAGTTTCTACAATATATTAACAAGGAAGAATTAGATAATAACGATCTTTTTATATTAAAGTGTCTTTAACTCAAGTGTTCTGCTGCAATAATGCGCGTTTCGATTACAATTTTGTTCTTCTTGCTTAATTTCATAAAAAAAAAACCTGTCTGAAAAAAAAGATTAATGATAAAGGTTATATCGTGCATCATTGTTAATGTAATAACAGATATTCAGTGTCCTCCAAATTCTTCATGGTTGGAATACTAGATAGAGTCTTCTGTGTTTATCACTGTAATGAGAACAATGTGCTACTCATGTAACTCACGTGTCATTCATGTTCTCAATTTTAATTTTACATTTTAAAACATTTACCTTTTTCTCTATTTTGCAGAATGTCCCTACGGAAGCTTTGGTATTAATTGTAAATCATCCTGTCCCACTGGATATTATGGACGTCTGTGTAGATCTATCTGTGAGTGTAACGTCTCGGAGTGCCATCACGTGACTGGCTGTGAAACGACCAATGGTACCTTTTCACCTCAAATTTTTACTGTACTGCTTACTCTGCTTGATGCAAGCATTTATAAAGTGTTTTTATATAATAAAAAAGTTTACAACGAACGTAAGGAAATGATTAAATAGCCATTTATTAAACATTTGGTATTAAATAACAATTTTAGGCGTCGTGTGTAGAAATCTTACAATGAACAGTCTTTCTCTTGTTTTTCTGTGAAGAAATCGAGTCATTCATTTGAAGTAAATTATTAAAATAAAATTGTCTCAATGTAGTTATTATTAACATTTAGTTAAAGGGGCATAATCACAATTTGAACAAACTTTCTTTAAAGTTACATGTGTGGGTATTTTAAAGGTGTGGATGAAACCTTGAATATCTAGTTTAAAGTAAAATAAAGAACAATTTTCTTGGATTAACTATCACTTCTTTACTATGTTATATGATGTGCAGTCCAACAATATGTTGTAGATAGTATGCACTTTGTACGAACAACACACGTGTTCGATGTGCACGCGAAGTGGGACAGTGCTATCTGTGCAAGATATGTGCAGATATCTTGAATTTTTTAAAAATAATATACACGTTTTTATATTTTTAATAGCTTTCATTTACTGACAAAGCGACCAAATGCTTTTGTAAATTCATGTCATCTTTAAATTTCAATTATAATCCAGTCTGAATGGAATGTTGGTTGGTTTTCCCATGCATATCTTAAGAACAAAAGCATGGCCGAAGCCATGTTTACCTATATCAAAGAATGTCGAACGTTATATTCACAGATGTCAATATTATAACTCGGTATTACATTATAAATATTTAGCATTTCATATTCAAATATTGTAATACTTGTTATTCTCTAAATCAAATTCTGACAATGCCCCTTTTATTGTTTGAATTCATTTGTTTCATTTTGTACTTCTATCTAATGTACATAAATCATATTGATTTTTAGACACCAATTCTGGCACAATATCGATAAAAAGTGTAACAGCCCAAACCGAGTTACTTCAACTATCAACAATCGCCAATGTAACTGGTGAAGTGTCTACCTATCAAGACACCAAGCTCAGAGTAGTGGATCGTCACATTCACACCGAGGACGATCATACCTCTCCAGTGCCATCAATATGGTTTATTCTGCTTGGCTCATTGTCCTCCCTTTGTATCATTGGGTGTATTCTCTTTATACCCTCGCAGTAAGTTTACACTGTTGATGTTACACACATCTTCAACAGTAGTTTAAGGATAAATATGTCGCATAACTTGTAATTCTCTTGACAAAACTGTTGTATTTTGTGTGTATCTTAGGAAAAAGAAGTTGACGTTCATAGGTACTCAACGCTTTTCAGGGATAAGACGGGTTTTTCTTTCTTGCTTTAATCAAGGTGGGTTTAAACCAAATAATTTCATTCTTTAAACAATTTCCAAACTCAACAGTTTTATTTCAGGTTTAAACGTTCCAGTTCTTAAATTAAAATAACCTTAACTATTATAAAAATGCAGATTTTGATTTCTATATGCAGCAATATTAAGGTGTCCTGGAGATAAATGTTTTATCATTGTTTAGATAAAATACGCTTGTAACGTTACGATATATTCTCAGTGAACTGTCAAATAGAATGCACAATTCAATGTTACCATAAATACGTTTCATTTTCTTATGACTTGTACAGTTATAAACAATCATCAAAACTATATATATTTGAAAATAATCACGCAAAATATATGTTAATGATTCTGAATTTCATTTCTCTGAATCTCCTAGTTGTATCTATATTTTTGTAGATCCTCAACAAGAACTGATCCAGGAGTCCGAAGACATTGAACTCTCTAATGTTAATAGAACACGGGTATGTGGACAGGAAGAAGACGACAGTCCGTACTCTGAGATCAGATATTCCCAGTTCATCGGGGGGGCCAACACAGTCGGAGCATGTATGAACACATCGTTATGTGTCATGCATGACTCAGACATACATCATGACAAGTCAGAAAAACAGAACATTTACCAAAAGTCTATGATTAATAATGAATACGATCACGTAAACCTGAAAGTGAAATCTTCAGACATTGGGTCTGATAGGAATCTCAGTGTACCACACTCCAATGATGAGGAATACGTTTCCCTCATGAACAAGCCATCACTTAGAAATGAAGTCCGACCGACGGATGGTTCAAAATGTCACAATGTGACTCTTCCCAAAACCAAGATGTCAGATTGCAACAAAATGGGTGAAAAAGAAAGCAAACCCCAGTGTCAATTAACAGGAAACAGTTTACAATTAGAATTCAAACAAGAAGTTGACAAAGATATCTCAGAAAACACCAAACACCATTCTGTAGCCGCTGACAGACAGCTTGACCCACAGAGTGACGACAGACCATATAGTTTGGCTGAGGGTTTGTCAGAAAACGATTTAAGTGAAACGGGTTTTCCAGAAAACGATTTAAGTGAAACAGACCACAGACACAGTGAAACAGAAGCACAGCCAAATCTATCAAAACTTAATTTTTCTGAAAATTTAAACTTGTCAGAGAATGATTTAAGTGAAGCATTAGATGATTCTGTTAACTCAATAAACATCGATATCCCTGGAAAAAAAGAAGATACAAGTAGAGTGGGAAACAATTGTCAGTCAAACACAGGACCTTACAGTTTTGCAAAAATACCATAGTTTAAATCAAAATGCATACCTTTTACCTGGAGCAAAAACTATCAATAGACTGTTAATAGTGATTATATTAACACAAAATGATAAAATGGTTGAGTTTTTTAAAGACTGTTCAATTTGAAAACGTTTGTTTTGAATAAATAAAGATTTCTGTGTAAGAGGTTTTTAATACAAACAATTAATACATAAAATTAGACAAGTTATTTCCTTATTCCTTCAATGCTTTAATTTTGCTGAAAAACTTCGTGTGTTAAGTGCGTGCTGTCTTTAATATATGTTCGTAAATTAGATGGCTACTAATTAACAAATCTACAAAATTGCAAGAAAGGTCATGTACCTTTTAATGTTCATACCTTTTCGGAATTTTTGGCGGAAACTATCTATAAAATTGAACAAAATAAGCAAAATACAGATAAAAATGTTCAAATTATTTGTTTCGAAAATTGATATTGTGCATTGATGACGTCATGATAAAATGGAGAATTTAAATGAGTACGTAATAAGGATTAAAATTAAAGAGAAAAAAACAGCTGTATAACAGCTTTCAGAGTATACAGGCAGAAGGATGTGAGCCCTGGGAATATTTATCTTATCTTTTGAATGAATCTGTTTTACCAATTTACACTTGTAATAACTCTAGATGTAGCGAAATTAAGTGCATTTTGATATGTTGAGATGACCCTCACTTAAACCACACGATAAAATTTATTATTTTTTACATATAAGGCAAAAAAAAGATATAACTAATCATCACATATTAAAATTTGAGGAAAAAGCGCTATAATAGTGGTATCTTTTGGTTTGTGCTGACAAATTTCCTTCTTATTCATATGAAAAATATACTAGTATTTTTAGATGGTCCCTGAAAAAAAAGACAGGATATGTGGAATCTATTTAATTCGTGGGGTTAATGTTCGTCTTAAGGCGAAAATTTCCTTGTTCGTGGGAACGTAATTTCGTCGGTAGTAAGTTCTGTTTTGTAAATAAATATTAAACACATGGTTTTATAAAAGTTCATGGGGATGTAAATTCGTCGACAAGGTTTACCCACGAAAGCCACGAACATTGGTTCCCCACGAACAATGATGATTCCACAATATCATTTTATTGAAACTTTTGCAGATAAACTGAAATAAGTGTAAATTACATTTGGTTAGAAATGAAGAGTTTTGCTATTATCGTTTTACGGATACTCAAGCGGACTACGTAATTTGTTTGCATTATAGATTCGGCTATTGTGTTTGAAAATACTTTGCAACCTACATTATAAAACAAAATGCTAATTACTCACTGCATGTTGATGCGTTGAACATAATTTTTACGTCTGAAGGACAGAGATTTAGCCATTCAAATGTTTTACACATGCAACCCCATCATTTTAAGCACGTGCTTTTTAAACTATATTCTAGCTAATCAACCATTATGTAACTTGCAAGACACTTGGACCGTATTCCTCTACAATTTTCTTTTATTTTCATGCAAAATAATAGATTCAGAATTATATCAGAAGCTAGTTGGTTTTTTCAGCTGGTACTAGATGTAGAAAAAATGTGATTAAACATTATTTTTATGTTCAAGTAGTCATGCTCTTTTTCACAAAGTTTGTCAAAGAAAGGAGTAGTCTTTGCAAAGATTGTTAAAGTGTTCATAAATTGTTTGCAATTATCTCATCTAGAAAGCTTAGCAGAGGGAAGATTTTCTTTATAAAATACTCTTTTTAACGTCTTAATTCTAAGTTTATCCAACGTGTTTTCTATGATTGTGCCATAGAGAACGGTACCATGGCTATTGATCTGTGTAGCCATTAATTGATCCGATGTTACGTTCCGTGTATGATTACAAGAGACTTATCTATATATCAGTCAGAGGAGATGGGAACAAGCTAGGCCATGATTTAGTCTTTCCAGCATAGACATTACGTTGGAAGGATAGCTCTGTAATTTGCCTTCATTTAGGCAAGTGATTCTTTTAAAGATTGGAAATTTTGACATTATCATCACTTAGTCTAGTGTTTAGATTGTATGTACGTCTAATATCAATAAATCAAATTGTTTTGGAAAAATGTGTATTGATTTAGCTGTTAAACAACAAAACAATATTTATCAGTAGAAACTACTGTTGCTTTCGTTGAGAGGCGTTTTAGAGAATAAAAAATAGCACTTGATGTTTATAAAAACGAGAGGCTTTTTTATAAAGCATCATCTGAAAATCTAAATACATATAATGAACAATGCGAACAATGCATATACAATGTAAATAAGGCCAAAACTATCTCCTTAATTGAAAATTGCATATAGGCGTGATTTAAAAGGATAAATTATATCACACGTACCACAGTTACAATATTTTTAGTTGAAATTCGATTGAATTTGATTCGTTTATGAGATAACTACTTGATAATATCTTGAGAGGTCAAAAATTAAACAAAAACGATAAAATTGCTGTATCAAGAATAAAACTATTTTCCCTGTCCTGAGAGCTTTCATTTCCTTCCTGATCAGCATAGTGTTTGTTATGCTTCAGTTTTATTCATGGAGTCCAGTATATCAACAAAGGAAATACTGACATATACCTGCCCTGTATTTACAAGGTATTTAATTTACAAAATGTGTTTTTAAATCATGTTTATATTTTTGAAAAGCAACATTTCAATGTTAAAAAAAACAAAGCTATTGTTTTTAGAATGAGAAACATTTTGTACTGCGTCACTTCACTTTTCATCATATGTGGGTCTGAAGAGCAAATGGAGTGCAAAAAGTAAGTCATCAGCTAGCAATGAAGTTTACAAATTCATAATTACTAAAAGTTTTTTTTTCAAAATAGCAAATATTTTCAAAATTTACGTTAATATTTTGCAAACGGATTACCTCCTTATCATTTTATTATGAAGATCACATCCATATCCGTGCTGCTACAACCAGCAGTTGAATGAAGATAATTACACCTGTATAGGTAAGTTAGTAATGATGTTTTAATAGCTCATAAATATGATCAGATCACTAAAATCGAAAGTAACCATATGTAATACGAGTTGCACATGCATTTTAGCGTCAAACCCTTGGTTTATATTGATAAAAAAAAAGGGAATGATATTCTGCAGAGAAATAATTCATAATCATATAAGTTCAAACTTTTCAAATTTTAATAATCACAAAAACGTTGTAAATCACCTTTGTTTGCTATATGATTTTTTTTCACTTTTATATTACATAAGATAGTACAGTATGACTATTCCTGAACTTAACTAGTTATTTTGTTTTCTGTAATGCTGTAAAGTAAAGTCTAACAAATATTCCCTTTTCTATTATGATACAAGTAAGACCAATATGTTATGTACCTCTACATCACATTACAGCAATACAATGACTTGCAAGTTATTTAGTCGCTAATCACTATAATGAGTTGTTGTGGTAATTTCCTCGCGTTCTAAAAAATGTCTTTTAAATTAAGCATCGATCTTTTAAAGCTTTTACATTGTGCATCATGTTATTCTATATTTCTCACAGAGTGTCCTTACGGAAGCTTTGGAATAAATTGTAAATCATCATGTCCCTCTGGATTTTATGGACGTCTGTGTAAATCTCCCTGCGAGTGTGTCGCCTCGGAGTGTCATCATGTGACTGGCTGTATAACGACAATCGGTATAATTTTTTTAAACTATTGTATGACTTGATTATTTTACGTCCATGAAATTTTATAAGTTGTGTCTAAAGTTCATTTGTGAACTTGATAGTACTGGTCAATGACATATCTTCTAAGGTTTTTAGTTTAATCAAACTATCTAATGATAGGCCATCAGTTATATTACCAGCAAGTAATAAAGAATTAAATATATATTTCAATGAAATTAACCTTGTATGAATGAATCTGTCCCGACAACAATTACTATGACTAGCTGTTGAGAAGTACATTGATGATACACTTTTTAAAGTTCAGAATAACTAAGTACTATATCTCTATTTTTCGTCTAATTATCTAAAGTTTCTGTAATACACGCAATCTCTAAAAAGTTTTTAGAATACCAGTTTTGACGAACGGCTATCATTCCTCGTGTTCGTTTTGTTTGGTAGGGTAATCTTTGTTCCAATTATTTTAAGGTATCTCACTATTTCAAGACATATCTTTTAAGACACTACGTCCCAAAATGGCGAATTAAATGTTTTGTTAAAAAGTTTGTATCAATCGATATGGTTGAATATCATTAAAGCTCAGGGTGGTTAAAGTATTGGACTTGTGTACCGAAGATATAATAAGTTTGAATCCCCCTGAAGCTTTTGTTCATATTCAAATTGAATCAAATATTTTTTAAAATCAATTTTTTATAATTATCCAAAGTTGCATATTGTTTTGCCTATTTCACATAAACTTCATTGCATTATGCTTTATATCATAATAGAGTAATTTTATTCAGATTTTAAAAACCATTTTAAGCTATTAAAACATTTATTTATCGATAAACAAGTCAAATGAAAGTTTCATATTGCATAGGAAAAAGTACTTGTAAACATTGAACGGATTCATTTATCCTACATGTACTTCAAACAGTTTATGCTTTATACAGTTTGAAACTGACGGCTTAATAAATGTTATGCTCATTAACTCCAAGGTCCCCTGTCTGTCACTACGTCAGCTACAGATACAGCTTCATATCACAACCCATCGACAATCGCCACTGCATCTAGTATTGGTGGAGGGTCTACTCATCCAAGCATTAAACCGATTAAAAAGAATCTACACTTTCACTACGAGGATGATCACGATGATCACGCCACTCCCCTGTCAACCCTAGGGTTTTCTGTGCTTGGCTCATTGTCCTCTCTCTGTATTATTGGTTGTGTTCTCTTTATCTACTCGCGGTAAGTCTAGACGTACACTCTTTGGGGTTATTTTGTTTTTACGAATAGTTTAAAAATAGATATATTTATTGTTTGTGTTCCTCTTGACGAAAGCGTTGTGCTCTGTGTTTGTCTTCAGGAAGAAGAAGTGGAAGTTCAGAAGTTCTCCCAATGGTTCAAGGATAAGACAGGCGTTTCTTCCTTGCGTTAATGAAGGTGTGTTTAACTCAGATAGTTTTTGGATTTTTTTAACAATTTCCATAACTACAAAGATTTTTTTAGAAGGTAATGTTACATGAATGTCATCTGTTAAATGAAAACCTTAGATACATGATGAAATACTTATTTGCGTAATTTAGAAGCATACTTTACGATAGTCATCTTATATGACATGGGTAAAGCTTTTTGTCACATCAAAGCAATGTACATTTACAATTGTAATTAGGAGATGTTGTTAATGAAGGTAGTAGATCAGTATACCTAAGTTTGTAGTCTTTTAAATAATGGTATATTAGATCAATGAAATCATCGTATTGTGGGTTTTTTTTTCATTGACAAGATTCAAGCTCAATCTCTAAAGCACATGTATCATTATACTTTTACAATGGATTTGTTTTTTTTTTCACGTATTAATTTCAAAGAAAAAACATTAGCAAATCTATGATTAAAAGAAAAGTCAAAATACATGTTTATGACTTTAAATACTCATTTTCTAAATTCATTAGCTGTTTCAATATTTCTACAGATCGTCAACAAGAAGTGGTTCAGGGCTCCGGTGACATTGAACTCTCTAATGTTAATGCAGCACCAGTATGTGGACAGGAAGAAGACGACAGTCCGTACTCTGAGATCAGATATTCCCAGTTCATCGGGGGAGCCAACGCAGGGGGTGCATGTATGAACACATCGTATAACACAATGCATAAGTGTGACTCCGACAAACATCATTGCAAGTCAGAAAAACAGAACACTTACCAAAAGTCTATAAATAAAAATGAATACGATCACGTCAAACTGAAAGTGAAATCTTCAGACATGGGGTCTGAGAGGAATCTAAGTTTGACTCGCTACAGTGATGAGGAATATGTTTCCCTTTTGAGCGAGCAATCACTTGGTAAGGAAGTCCGACCGAAGGATGGTTTGAAATGTCAGAATCTGACGCTCTCAAAACATACGTCGAACGATTTTACCGAGATGGAAAAAGGGGAAGACAAAGCTTATCGTCTATTAACGGAATATAGCTTACAGAAATTAGAATTTGAAATGGAAGTCGAAATAGATCAGCTTTCAGAAAAGACCACGCACCATTTTATAGACACTGACAAGCAGACTGGCCCCCAGAGTGACAACAGACCATACAGCATGGCTGGGGGACTGTCAGAGAACGATTTAAGTAAAACAGTAGATTTACCGAACAACACTCATTCTGAAACAAAAAACTTGTCAGACAACGATTTAAGTGAAGTGGTTGCAGATTCTGTAAATCAACTAGACATTGATACCCCTGGGAAAAGAGAAGACCATGGTCAGGCAAACACAAGACCATACAGTATTGCAAAAATACCCGAGTTCTAATCAAAAGGCATATAATTGTACGGGGAAAATTAACATTGCACTCTGAATGCTGATGCAGGAATCAAAGATTATTAATATTGACTTGTTTTCTATTTGAAAACGTTTGGTTAGAAGTTACATTTCTTTGAAAGTTTAAAAGATGAATGATAGGTATGCAATAAATACAAAATAAATATCAAACAAAAGAAATAAAAATGAATCCTTTATTCTTCCATGTTACATTGTAATTTTTCTAGATCATGATACACGTTGGTGTGGTCGTCAATGTCAGTTTGTAAACTAGATGCTTACAATCTAGCTAAGCATGAGACAGTAGTGTACATGTAATTTCATCCTGTGAACAGGAAAGGCTACTTTACACTACTGTAAGCATTAATAACGTACCATGTGGTACTAAATTTAGTAATTATACGGAAGTGATAAGGGAATGTTTCTGAAACATAGTAGAAATTCTGTGCTTTTTGCTGTGTATGCAGATAAAATATAAACGTTACTTACGAAAAAATAATGTTCATGAATGTGTTTACATTCCATAATTAAGAAGTTTACCTCTATGTATAAATCTGTGCCTTTGTCTTCATCTTAGTGAATATCTTTATCAAAGTAGGACGGTACAATGTACATACCATGTAGTCTTCTAAATACCTCATTTTTCAGCGAGGTTGTGTGACTTTCCTTGTGAAAGTTATAGTTTCGTACATTAGTACGTGTATTTCGGTTCTATTGGGCTATACTTGCACTGTATGAGAGTTACTTCTAGAAACGTATAAATAGCCTTTGTCCGTGCAAAACAAAGTTGCCTTAGAATTATAAACTAGTTAAAGTCTAGAAGTTTAGACAGTATAGGCACTTATAAACGTTTGGATCAAGCTCGGTTTAATTGGTCCTTTGTATAAAAGTGGTTTTATGAGTTTGTGACACGACTTTCCAAGATTATTTAGAGGAAACTCATTCAATTGTTGGAGATGCATGTTAAGAGTCTGAGCGTTTGACATTCGGAACAAAGATCCACTTCGATCTCGTTAAGCTGAATGATACTAGAACAGAACAAATGTGATGAACGATTTTGTTTTCTAGAATTCAGGTAGATGGTGTACAATTTACAAAGTCTATCAACGAAAATAAGATCACGTGCTCTCTGTCCAGATCGAAAGAGTGGCAAGCCTTGTCAACCTGAAAATCCAAAAAAATTAGTCCATATTATATGGTTTTGTTTCTTTGCCGTAGAACAAAATGGCATTAATTGCTACTGTTCTAATTATATATAGCCATTGTATTACAAAAGAATTATCAATATTTTTTCAATCAAAGTGGAGCCGAACGTAACAATTAAGTGAAAGCTAAACCATGACTCGGTTATTCCATCATATAGGTATGAACGATCATTATGAGTGACGGCGTCTTTACTAGTACGTCCCATACGTGTAGATCTGTCTAACATTAGGTCAATTTTGCTTACGATCTAAATTCCACACGCATTATCCGACTGGTTTCCTATCAATAAAATTTTGGAAGCATAAGCTATTCATATTTAATTTTAAACAAAGTTTGACAAAGTCTACGTCCTATCAAATTTCAGGCATTCAGTTTTGAAAGAAACACAAGATATCATAATCAAAACTACAATGTTTAGACTTCATTCACATCAAATTTCAATCAAGATCATACCCAAAGGGCAAAGGGCAAAATTTAATTTTTAATTAAATTTTCACTATTTCAACTCATTTCGAAAAAATGCAAAAAAATGTTATTTACGTTAGAGAATTATACATTCTTTTATAGATACTTTTATAGATAGTGCTCTAAATTCAGAAGCATTACTGATTTTTACATCGTTACATCAGAAGTAATTAACCGTTAGTTACCTTACAGAAAAGTTTTAATAAATTTTAGAGTGTGTTTCAGTAACAAAAGGTCGATCTCCTTTCATATAAACACAGCATTATACACATTATACACTGACATTTGCAGTATCGCTTGTAATAGTAATTTCTTTTACACTCCGTTGTTAGGGGATTGAAAAGGTGGGTTAACATTATAAGAGATGTCGGCAAAAATGGTTTCTCTTATTCTCAAATATTTACATCTTTAACTTCAAAGAACAAAATATTAAAGTTTCAGAAAAAATAATAATAGAACAATTTTGGCATAGAATTATGCATGTACATGTTGTGTACAGTTAGACCTATACCTTACATTTGGCTTCATTTTTAGGTCACCTGAGTAAACTCAGGTGACCTATTGCTATCCGTTTTCGTAGTTTGTCTTGCGTCGTGGGTTAACAATTTTACATTTTTAACTTCCTCTTAAAACTACAAGGCCAATTGTTACCACTTTTGGTGTGAAGCATCTCTATGGTAAGAGGAATCTTAATGTGAAATTCGTGGCTCTATCACCCCCGGGGCACCAGAAGTAGGGCAAAATATACAGAGAAGCCATATTTTCAAAAATCTTCTCTTCTCCCACACATGTGAGGAAAAAACTTGTTGCACGGTTATGATGTCCATGAAGCCCTCTACCAATATGTAAAAATTCATGGCGCCTGGGTCAGGGGTTCAGGCTCTAGGGTGGGGCCAATATGGCCATGTAGTAAAAATGTATTAAATCTTAGAAAAACGTCTTCTCTACTCCCATATATTTTTTTTTTAAAACTAAATGCATGATTATGATGTCAATGAAGCCCTCTACTAGTATGTGAAATTCATGGCCCCTGAGTCAGGGGTTCAGGTTCTAGGGTGGGGCCAATATGGACATAAAGTAAAAATATATTAAATCTTTAAAAATCTTCTTCTCTACTCCCATATACATTTGTTAAAACTAAATGCATGATTATGATGTCCACTAACTCCTCTACCAAAATTGTGTAATTCATGGCGCCTGGGTCAGGGATTCGGCTTTAGGGTGGGCCCAATATGGCCATATAGTAAAAATGTATTAAATTTTGAAAAATCTTCTTCTCTACTCCCATATATATAATTTTTTGAAAAACTAAATCATGAATATGATTTCAATGAAGCCCTCTATCAAAATTGCGAAATTCATGGCCCCTGGAGCAGGGGTTCAGGCTCTAGGGTGGGGCCAATGTGACCATATAGTAAAAATGTATTAAATCTTAAAAAAATCTTCTTCTCTACTCCAATATATATTTCTAAAAACTAAAGGCATGATTATGATGTCAATTAAGCCCTTTACCAAAATTGTGAAATTCGTGACCCCAGGATCAGGCTCTCGGGTCCGGCCAATATGGCCATATAGTAAAAATGTATTAAATCTTTAAAAATATTCTCTATTCCCACATATATTTGTGATAAACTAAATGTATGATAATGATGTCCATGGCCACTTACCAAAATTGTGAAATTCATGACCACTGGATCAGGGGTTCAGGCTCTAGGGTGGGGCCAATATGGCCATATAGTAAAAATGTAATAAATCTTAGAAAATCTTCTTCTCTACTCCCATATATTTTTAAAAAACTAAATGCATGATTATGATGTCAGTGAAGCCCTCTACCAAAATTGTGAAATTCATGACCCTGTGTCAGGGGTTCAGGCTCTAGAGTGGGTCCAATATGGCCATATAGTAAAAATGTTTTAAATCTTAAAAGATCTTCTTCTTTACTCTTAAACATGCGGGCAAAAAAACTGTATACATGGTAATGATGTCCACTAACTAATTCATCTACCTAATTGTGAGATATTAATGGTCCCTGGGTCAGGGGTTCAGGACATGGGTGGGGGGGGGGGCAATATGGCAATATACATGTAGTGATACTGCATATAATGTTTTAAAATCTTCTACTTTATTCTCACACACCTGTATGAAAACTGACTTCATTATTATGTTTACTAGGAAGTCCACTATTAAAATTTTAAATGTCATGTCCCCTGGAGTATGGGTTTGACTCTAGGGCAGGGCCAAAATGAATGTATAGATGTTGAACTTAAAAGGTGAATATTATTATTTCTGTTCAAGATGTAAAAGACAACTTGCAAATCCTAAATACTAATAAAGCTACTGGTCCTGATAATTTTAATCCTATACTCTTCAAACAAGATTCATCAGAACTTGCTTACCCTCTAACAAAACTATTTGATCTTTCTCTGCAAAGTTCTACTGTTCCCAATCAATGGAAAATCGCAAATGTAACTCCCGTATACAAGAAAGGCTCAGCAACACAGTGAGCAACTATAGACCAATATCCCTGCTTAGTGTCCTTGGGAAGTGTATGGAAAGATGTATTTTTAACTGCCTATACAATTTTCTCTATTCAAACAACAGATTAACTCCATTTCAATCCGGCTTACGCCGAAATTATTCTACTGTCAATCAACTACTTAGTAAATCTAGTGATTTTTATCGAGCTATTGATCAAGGCAAAGAGATAAGGGTAGTGTTTTTTATATAAGCAAAGCGTTCGACAAGGTATGGCATAAAGGTCTCCTATATAAACTTAGTAATTTGGTAATACGTGGCAAACTATTGAAATGGTTTCATAGTTACCTTCATAATAGAAAACAATGTGTCGTTATTAACGGTACCAAATCATACCTGAAAAACGTGCAAGCTGGTGTTCCCCAAGGAAGTATTTTAAAGGAAGTATTTTAGGTCCACTCCTTTTTCTTATCTACATAAACGACCTAGTGGTCGATATCGACTGTAATATTAAACTGTTTGCTGATGATACGTCAATCTAAATAACAGTTGAAAACCCGTTTAGCTCTGCAGCTCTACTTAACTTCGATCTGGAAAAAATTATTGACTGGTCTAAAATATGGCTTGTTTCCTTCAACCCTTCCAAAACTGAATGCATGACCATCTCCAATAAAATTAAGAAGCCTTTTCATCCCTCGCTCAAATTTGATGATGTCTACCTCAAAGAAGTTGAATCGCACAAACACATTGGTGTAATTTTTAGTAGTAACTTATCGTGGAACCAACATGTAGATGAAATGATATCCAAGGCGGCAAGATTGGGACAAATCCGCAAAGTTAAATTTTTATTAGATAGAAATTGCTTGCAAAAAATATACTTCTTTTTTATTAGACCAGCCTCAGAATACGCTGATATAATATGGGATAATTTACCGGAATATCTTAGTCGAAAAATAGAAAATATCCAGTTAGAAGAGCCAAGAATAGTGACAGGGGATTTTTATACAGAGAAACATGCTGGGTGTTACTTTCAAAGCGTAGGGAAAACCATCGACTCGTTCAGTTCTTTAAAATGTTCCATGGTAAAACTCCAGAATATCTTTCTAATATTTTAGAAACACAAACTTCTATAGATGGAACACATACTACCAGAAGTAATAATTCCATACGAGAAATTTTCGCACGAACAAAACTATATTATGAGTAATTCTTTCCAAGTACAATAAGGCTCTGGAATACACTACCTAATGAAATACAAAACAGGCACGTAGCATCAGGGGGGGGGGGGGGGGGCAGGGGGGGCAGGGGGGGGGCTGCCCCCCCCCCCCCCCCACACACACACACTTTTTCTCGCAGCAACCAATTTTTTAAAATTTACAAATAAAAAAATGAATTATAAAAAAGCTAAATGACTCAATCAATACAAGAAATCGTGAAGATCGTTAGTTACAGTTGCATCATCGTCAGTAACAAACGTATGGTTTCGACTATGCAACTGCACGAGCGTGGAAACTTAAAAGGCAATTTGGATCGGGTTCGATATTTCGCACACAATTACGATTCACTATTTTTTGCCAGTTTTGGCGTTTGAAATTAAAAGTGTGCTGCCAACAATATCAATTATACCAAGATGAATTTATTCGAACATGTAAAGCACCTTCATGACTGTGAACTCTACAACGACTTGAAGCATCTGGTAACATCTAATGTGTCTTTTCTGTAATGTAGTGAAAAGTTGTCCGTAGCTAAACAAAAAAAAGAAAAGAAAAAGAACACCGTTAAAAATGTGGATACTTCGGAGGTTATTTTTTCTCCGAGCTCGACGTACATATGTACCCACTTTTTAAACGATGCTTTTATTCTGCACAAGTCCCTTTTGTACAGGTGGTAGTGACCAGTGACCACAAAAAAGAGAATAGTCAGTAGTAGGAGTACAATCTTGTTGGAAAATCTCTTCATTATAATTTAAAACACACATGGTCACTCAGACACTGACCTCGCTCTCAGATGGCCAAGCAGAATGAGTGCTAGTTTCTAAAAAGCATGACTGTCAATTTTTTGGATGTGAGAAATAAATAGATGATTTTTTTTAAATTTCAGGCTTCTATAGCCATGTCGCTCTGTGACAACAACCCTGACAGTGAGGTGATGAACCTGTCACAGAAATACCAGTGTACCGTGTTCTATGGTAACGCGCTGTATCATCTACAGGAGTACCACAAGGCAGAGGTAAGCCACGGTAGGAGTCAACGGCTCGGCTTATCTTATATATTTCTGTTACAAAATGATGAAGTATGGAAGGATGCTATGCCAGTACATAGCTGCAGGTCTGTAGCTCCCGGTCTGAAAAAATTCGCATGGACGACCTGGGAGCTACAGTGCCTCCCATGGTAAAAAACTGCAATTCACATCGAGATCGAGTTTCGCCAATTTTACATGTAAATAAGCTGCCTCACTTCACTTTACAGGGCTAGTGATCGTGATTAGAAGAATATCAGAGGCAAGTGAAGTGACGATATCTGTTGTATAATGTCCGTCGAATTTTTTGGAATCAAATATTTGTACAGAATGTGTTCGGAAATGAGATTTATCCGTCCAAAACTAGCGCATTTTTTTGTGCGCCGTAACTTGCAGTTTTTTACTATGGGAGGCACTGTATCTCCCAGGTCGTCCATCCGAATTTTTTCAGACCGGGAGCTACAGACCTGCAGCTATGCCAGTACACAGATATAAGTACATGTATAAATGTTATTTATCATCACTGTTTAACATTAAGGGGAATTTTATTTTTGTTCTGGTATTTGCAGTGATTTCAAAATTTATGTTGTTCCCAACTGGGTTTTCCAGTAGGGGTACTCTCCAGCATCTTAGCCACCAACCCCCCCCCCCCCCCCCAAAACCACCATGCTCTTATCATTCATGGGGTTTTTGATGGACCAGTATGTGTATGCCCTGGATCATGTACAAATGTACTGTAATGCATATCTACAACAATTCATGAAAGGCATTGGGTATTGTGTGTTATTATATATACTAAGGTGTTAAAAGAGAAATGACAAAAAGTCTAGGCATCCCTTGTACCTTGTGTTTTGTTTGATAGCTATTATGTTGACATAAATTTAATAATTTTTATTTCATACTTTATTTTTCAGGATATTTACAAGAAAGCTCTACATCTCAGAAAGGCAATAAACAAAGAGAAAGTGAAAGACAAACCCTCATCAAGCTTCGTAAGTTTGGATATAATCTTAAACTCAGCTTTAATAGCATGTCTATATAAAGGATTGTTGACCCAATTTCTAATTTTATTTCCACTTAGCTAAAATCTCCCTGCTGATAAGTCTTCATAAAGTTTTTAGAATGAAAATCACTGTTTCATTTCCCTTGTCATCAGTTTCTGTAATTCTTTAGAAAAAACTAAGATTTCATAATACATGTATGCATCTTCTCTTATTGTATGTGTATAACTATTGTATACCAGTACATGTACAAACTTGGACAAGTTACATTATGATGTTTGTTTGCCTTATTTTTGCTCTTAGTATGATCACTTTGTGAATATATCTCTATAAGTTTTTATTAATAGATAAACATGATTAAAACTCTCAATAGTGTTTATATACTTACTATTTAGGAACTTACTGACGAGGTGGAGGTGAAGTACAAGATATACGAGTGTCTGATGGCGACCAAACAGTGTAGGGAGGCCATGGTGATGGTAAGAACATGGAGTATGCCTGAACCATGGCAGGGGCATTGTGTTGTAAATGATAGTTGTACATTTATTCATACATATCTCCCAATTATTACTTTTCACTTTTACAAAATGCTCAAAATACATTTTTCACACATTTTCTTTACAAAAAATATAGGGTCACTGTAGCTGCTTTAAGTATTTCAATCAGATGAATTTTGATTTCATTTTCACATGACCTGCACATCATGAAGCAGTCATGTTCAAAATAGATGGTATTTTTTAAATGTTTTCTTTTTCTTTTTATTCAGTTACAAGGAATAAGTTCCAAACAGAGGACCCCCAAAATCAACCTCGCCCTAGCCAAACTGTACATCAGGGTGGGTATGGACCGCTCGGCCATCACCAGCTACAAAGAGGTTCTCAGGTAAGTGTCTGTAAATAAGTTCTGTGTTGGAGTAAACTAAGACAACTCATCTATCTTCCCGCAGAAATAAGTTTGTTGCAAACACAGCACTAGATCAGTTCATGAGGGGGAGATCATTAGGAGGATGTCGGAGAAGTTCAGCCACAACAGCTTTGTTTATTACTTTACAGAGTTCAAGTTATAAAGTCTATGTTTACCATAGATTCCTGATCAAATCTGAGGAATCCACATAAAGATTGCAGGAAGCACACAGCACAGATTTAAAAAAAACTTGCTTTTAGTTTTTAGACAGTTGTGATTTGTATGAAATTAAAACGTATGTTCAGTGATAGTGATTTTATATTATACTGATTTAAAACAACACAGCAGAAGCACTCAATAAAGTCTTGTAAAAAAAGAAATCTACAGAAGGTCATGCTGTTGGTATTACAGGGAGTGTCCCCTGGCTTTGGAGGCAATGACAGGCCTGATGTCCCTGGGGGTGAAAGGACCTGACGTAGCAGCCCTGGTGATGAATGGAGCCCCCAACACCTCGGACTGGTCAGTATAGGTCCTATATGTCACAGGTCATGATTGACATATATCTGTAAAACTGTAAAAGTGGTTATTTACGCATGGGTAAAATTTAAACTAGTTACGCGGTAGGCTTAAATTCGTGTAAAATACCCCTGCACATATGTTAAAAAACTCATCATTTTTGAGTGGTATATCACACCTCTGCATATTCCATACACACACGTATTGTTTGACCATAGAAAACACGTACTTAATCACCAGCGTAAGTAACCTTGGCCTCCACATGAATCTGTCAGACCCTTAAATTACTCAGTAGTTGTCATGTATCTAATTGCATTTTCAAAAGAAATTAAAAAATTCAGAGTTTTGTCCCCTTTTTGTAGAACGATATTGTTACCTTAAAATGATTCCTGTTTTTTTATTCAGGTTGTCGCTGTGGATAAAAGGTCAGGCCCAGCTGTCACAGAGAGACTACATGTCCTCCATAGCGACGCTCTCCTCACTTGACAACCAGTCCTATCTCCGTGACAACACCCAGCTCCTCAACAGTCTGGCGGAGGCCAAGTTCTGTGACGGCCAGTACACACAGGCCCTGGCCCTGTTCCAGCGGGTGAGACCCTGGCTGTTAAACATCTGTCTGTACAAGGAGACTATTGATGTCACGTTTTTAATAAGCAAAATTGGTTAATGGCTGTCTGAGGTGCAAATTTGTTATCTCTGACATCTATAGGCATCATCCCAGTCGCATTGCTAAATAAACATGAAAAATTGAAAGAAACTATATATTATTATAACAGTTAGATAAATAATTATTATATACAGTTGTATCAAATGCTTTCTTCTATATCCATTGGATGCTTTTTATTAGTCATTGCTGGATCAGCAGTGTGATTTAATCCATCACAATAATTCCATTTGACTATTGACATGCCATGGTATACACAGTGTGTGCACATCCAATGCTTCCAAAAAGAATTTTTAAGTGAAACAAGAATTATCTTTGCTTTTTCATAAGTTATGTTTTATATCAATTCAATCAATCTGCTTTTGAAAACAAATATTTTGTTGTCATAACTGATGGCAGTCATATATTTTTTTTAGTATCTTAAGGTAGTCCTATACTCGGCACTAAATGGGCTCAATCATTAAAAGCTTAGCTTTAAATGATAAATATACATTCTAGCAATAAATATACAAAAGAAAATATGTATGTTTACATGCTAGTTTGTTTGTTATCACCTCTCAGACGGGTGTACCCCCTTGCGAAAAATATTAACAATTATGAAATTTGCCAGACGTCCGTTTTTCCTAAAATTAATCACCAATTTTGGGAAAATTAGAACTGAACATACAAAATAGAGTATAAATATTTATTTAAGCCATATCTCATCAATAATTTTGCGCAAATTTTTGTAAGTAAGTACGCTTTATGGACCTGATGTATCAAAATAGAATACAAAAAATGCAATGCAAGTATCGCGTTTGGTAATTTTTTTACTATTTTATGGACTCAAACCTAAATTCATGGTGTTTATTCTATAGATTGACATCTTAGAAAAAAGATTTGGTAGATAAATTATATGTTGACGGATTACTTTTCACGCTATAAGCTCTAAACCAAGTAGACCCTGACGAAAAAATCCGTTAAAATCACATTTTGCTACAGTTTTCTGCATAGATCTGTCAACAATGTTAGATATCATTTAAACATTAATTAATTGACGATTAATTAAATGCGAAATAGCTTCTGTCTCTAAATTTAAACCGGTTTTATCAAAAGAAAAAGAAATATTCGGGGGGGGGGGGGGTCAAAACAAAGAAAATATAAGCATACCTGAGATCCTGGTTAATCAGAAACTTCGTTTTTCATTTTACTTTAACATAATCGAGTTTCTCAACATTAATCATTTCTATCTCTCATAGAATACATATATTACCGTTCTAATTGCTTATTATTGCCATTGTTTACAACAGCGATGTAGAGCAAAATCAATACCGGGTATCAAAAACGCTTTGTAAAAATCGAACCAATATTGTAAAATCTGTATTATGACGTAGTGCGATACTCGGACTACTTTAAATCAAAGATATTTACCTAATTATGAATCTGCCAGTATTCCACAGTGTATGGCAGTGCTACATCTATTTGTATTTTCCTATACTCTGTATGACTGTGGTAGTGTGGTATAAGCTTTGTTTGACTTGTAGATCCATGCCCTTGACCCGATGCAAATGACTAACATGGACTTGTATTCCTACCTGCTGGCAAAAGACAGAAAGGTCAAGGATCTCCTAAAGTAAGTAATCCCTCACAAAGGTCAAATACACAAAGGTCAAGGATCTTCTAGAGTAAATAATCCCTCACAAATGTCAAATACACAAAGGTCAAGGATCTCCTAAAGTAAGTAATCCCTCACAAAGGTCAAAAACACAAAGGTCAAGGATCTCCTAAAGTAAGTAATCCCTCACAAAGGTCAAAAACACAAAGGTCAAGGATCTCCTAAAGTAAGTAATCCCTCACAAAGGTCAAAAACACAAAGGTCAAGGATCTCCTAAAGTAAGCAATTCTTCAAATAGGTCAAAAACACAAAGGTCAAGGATCTCCTAAAGTAAGTAATCCCTCACAAAGGTCAAAAACACAAAGGTCAAGGATCTCCTAAAGTAAGTAATCCCTCACAAAGGTCAAATACACAAAGGTCAAGGATCTCCTAGAGTAAATAATCCCTCACAAATGTCAAAAACACAAAGGTCAAGGATCTCTAAGTAATCCCTCACAAAGGTCAAATACACAAAGGCCAAGAAATCCTAAAGTAAGCGATCCCTCACAAGGACAAAAACATAAAGGTCAAGGATATCCTGAAGTAAGTGATCTCTCACAAGGTCAAATAGACAAAGGTCAACAATATCCTTAAGTGAGTGATTTCTCACAAGGTCAATTACTGTAGATTCCTGGTAATTAAATGCGAGGAATTATCTGTGCAAAACGCAAGAAGCACATCTCACAGATAATAAAATCCCGCTTTTATTTTCTGAGAGTTGAGAACTATAGGAGATTAGGTTGAAAGATCTGCATTTGAGATTTTATATTCTTGTGATTTGATACAAAACAGCAGGATCGCAGAATTAAGTAATCGCTTAAAAAAAAGGAATATGCAGTGCACAAAAGTCAAGAATGTTCTTGATGAAGTGATTCCTCAGGTAAAAAAAAACAATGTTCAAGGTTTTTTCATTAGTGTCTCGTTAAATTAAGAATCTCTTGATGTAAGTGTAAGACATTTTGAGCTGTTATTGCCTTATTCCTCACAAAATGTCTGTTTATTTTGTTTGGTGTATGATTTTTCTATTTGTGACTTCATTGCCACTAGAAAAGCTGTCAATATAAGTGAAAATTTCTGAAACTCTTTTGTTATTCAGCCTTATGGATTGATAAACTAAAGTTGTTTTATGTAAATTAGTTTTTATAAGATTAGGAGATGATGATTTGGTTGACATTAAGCGATGATTGACTGACTGAACTGTTGTTCCACAGACTCTCTCAGCAATTACTGAAGATCACAGAGCAGTCCGCAGAACCCTGGATCTCCCTCGGATACTACTGCCTAGCAACCAGAAAGGTCTCCAAGACCATATACTTCGCTCAGAAGGTAGGAGGTTCATTCTCCATGTTGATAAGGTAGACATTACATACTTAATCTTTATATCTATCAAACTTCTGTGTTGCAGTATTAACTTCAAATATATTACGATACTGTAATCATTTTAATTCCAGTCGCGATGGTTTTAATTTCACGCTCCAAGAAAACCAGTTGATCAAAGTATAAGCATTAACATGTTTTAAAAACTTATGTTAGTATTTACAATGGGTTTAGTTATGCAGAAAAATGATAAATCGCGAACATAGTGAAATTAAAACCGTGGTTATTTGCCAATCTACAGTAATGAATGTAATAATTCATTGTAATGCATCATATATTAAGATAATGATGGTAAAAATTGATTGTAATGCCTTTTTGTCTCTTTCTTTTTGATATATGAACCAATCCTATTTAGTTATACTTAAGATCTGTGAGATTTATTCTAGAGAGCCAAACTGTTCAAACTATATGAAATTTCTAGTTTGCATTTAAAGGCCAAATGAGAAATTATTGCCATTCCAGTCAATACTGCAATAGTTGCCATCCAAATTCAACCATCACTTTCATTGTCCTGTAGATTTTTATACCCCCCGCAAACAAAGTTTGGGGGGGTATATAGGAATCACCTTGTCCGTCCGTCCGTCTGTCCGTCTGTCTGTCTGTCTGTCCGTCTGTCTGTGCAATCGTGTCCGGTCCATATCTTTCTTATGGAGAAACATTGGAAGTTCTTACTTCACACAAAGATTGCTTATGACCTAAGGGTGTGTCATGACCTTGACCCAAGGTCATTCCGGCAAGGTCAAGGTCACTGGCAGAAAAAGTGCAAAATTCGTGTCCGGTCCATATCTTTCTTATGGAGAAACATTGGAAGTTCTTACTTCACACAAAGATTGCTTATGACCTAAGGGTGTGTCATGACCTTGACCCAAGGTCATTTGGGCAAGGTCAAGGTCACTGGCAGAAAAAATGCAAAATTCGTGTCCGGTCCATATCTTTCTTATGGGGAAACATTGGAAGTTCTTACTTTACACAAAGATTGCTTATGATTAAAGGGTGTGTCATGACCTTGACCCAAGGTCAATTGAGAAAGTTCAAGGTCATTGTTTCAAAAAGCTAAATTCTGTCTGTGTCATGTCTTGTATTAATGGAAATATTAGAAGCTAAAATAACAGTTTTCAAAAATAAAGCAGTTGTTATTTATAGAAAATGGACAGTGAAATAGATTCATCCAATATTTTCTATAATAGCAAAAATACACGCGTTATGATTTTTTTCTTAGCGGGGGGTATCAATTGTGAGCTTGCTCACAGTACCTCTAGTTTATGCATCTGTACTTGTACTTTGTACTGAAAACCCTACATATTAATGCAGTCAATGATCATTTATTCCTCACCAATTATGTTATATTGTGACTTTCACATCACTTATATCTATCAAGTGTCTTGAATTAAAATATTGATACATTTGATTGTATATGGATTGACTTATTGGGGTTTTAAAGGAAGTACAGGAAAGAATGGTCACCTGACATAAGTGGCCACTTTCCTGGAAATTTTGATGAGGGTCCTTCAATATTTCCTGGATAATATAGTTCTGTGAACAACTTGACATTTCCTCCCTGTATTTGTGTTCTCCTTGTCTCAAGTTTCATTTAAAATAGATTCTAAAAGGAAACACTCTATAACTCCATGTTAAAGATTCACATCTAAAACTGTATGTGTAGTGTCTTAATAAACCATAGCTGTACAGTAAGAGCTATTTCAAAGGTCACTAATTGCACCACCTTTTGAGACAGATGACTTTTTATCACAAATCATGCAAAGCCTAACATGTCATATGACTCAGTTCTCTCTATGCTATTTAAGAATATGAGATGATAATTTCGGTCGGGGCGTGGTCAAATCCAATTAAGCTCGAAGGGCTATATGATAGAATTGACCACGCTCAGACCGAAATTATCACCTCATAATATTCAAAGAATGATTCCTTATTACTTATTTTTATATTATTTTTTCAATTTGTACACTTTATAACAAGGTTATTTTAAAACCACTATTTTATTATGTAGCATATACTATGTATTACTACGTCGCACAGCCAATACGGCTTTTTCGGTTATGCTATAAGACACACTTATTATGTATTACTCATGTTTTATGAAGTTTTATTGGTTTTAGGGTTCAAAATTGATTTATAATGTTATCACAGACAAAGACAGTTGAAAATGTAAATATTTACATGTATTTTCTTATTTAGTACATTATTTCTCATAACAAGAAAATATGTGACCTGAAGATGACAGTCGAACAGAAATTCAAATTAAAAGAAAATATAATTGAATCCCTACAAATAACTGGTGCTTTGTATCTCTAGCAACAATCTGGACATAATGAGCTCATTGTACTCAGAATGTAGTACTCATGCTGGTAGGTCCATTGTACCTAGATGTATCATTCTGAATATGAAATGTATAAAATATTTGACAATTATTTACTCAACAAAGTGAACAAACACATAAAATTTCTATTTAATATCTTGACCAAATTAATCACAAATTTAGGCTGAAAGACAAAGGTTTTAATAAACTTACAATCATAGAGCAGGAGTGATAGATAAATTGGAACTGTGTTAACGTTAAGGAACTGAAATCAGGCAATTAAAATCAAATACATAAAAAAATTGATGGCAAATGTCATTGGCTGCATCAGACCACTGATCATCAATTACATAGAGAGTATCAGTGGAAAGGTTTCAAGGTTGCAAATCAGGTTACTGTAAGATAAAGGAAGAGTAGTGTGTTTTCATTTTTCATTTATATGCTATCTGAATACCAGAATTTTCAGTTATTATTTTCATAGGGAATTGATATAAAGTAAATTGTTTGTTACAGGCAAACACACTTGACCCATACAACATCGAGGCCTTCCTATTGAAGGGGACAGCACTCCTGGAGCTCAAGAAGGTTGACGATGCCACCCCCCACATGAAAGAGGCCCTTAGACTGGCCCCACACAGATACGAGGCCTACACAGGTAAAGAACCCCTAAGACTGGGCCTACACAGATACAAGGCCTACACAAGTAAAGAGGCCCTTAGACTAGCCCCAGACAGATACAAGGCCTACACAGGTAAAGACTGGCTCCACACAGATACAAGGCTTACACAGGTAAAGACTGACCCAACACAGATACGAGGTCTACACAGGTAAAGACTGGCCCCACACAGATACGAGGCCTACACAGGTAGAGACTGGCCCCACACAGATACGAGGCCTACACAGGTAGAGACTGGCCCCACACAGATACGAGGCCTACAAGGTAAAGACTGGTCCCACACAAATACAAGGCCTGCACAGGTAAAGAGTGGTCCCCCACAAATACAAGGCCTGCACAGGTAAAGACTGGTCCCACACAAATACAAGGCCTACACAGGTAGAGACTGGTCCCCCACAAATACAAGGCCTGCACAGGTAAAGAGTGGTCCCCCACAAATACAAGGCCTGCACAAGTAAAGAGTGGTCCCCCACAAATACAAGGCCTGCACAGGTAAAGACTGGTCCCACACAAATACAAGGCCCTCACAGGTAAAGACTGGTCTTCCACAAATACAAGGCCTGCACAGGTAAAGACTGGTCCCACACAAATACAAGGCCTGCACAGGTAAAGACTGGTCTTCCACAAATACAAGGCCCTCACAGGTAAAGACTGGTCTTCCACAAATACAAGGCCTGCACAGGTAAAGAGTGGCCCCACACAAATACAAGGCCTGCACAGGTAAAGACTGGTACCACACAAATACAAGGCCCTCACAGGTAAAGACTGGTCTTCCACAAATACAAGGCCTGCACAGGTAAAGACTGGTCCCACACAAATAAATACAAGGCCTGCACAGGTAAATAGGCTCTAAGACAGGCCTCATGTAGATACAAGGCCTACACAATTAAAGCCTAGAGTCTCTTAGACCGGCCCACATCGATATGAGACTATGCAGGTAAAGAAGCCCTATACTTGCCCCACACAGATACATTTTCAGTTTTGCACTGCATTGCTATTTGTTATACAGGTATATAGAGCATTGTCAAGCAATCTAGGAGTTAGAGGCATGTTAGGCAGGTCATGTTTTTCTTAATGAATATTTTTTTTTTACTTCGGGCCTGATATGTAACATGACTCTATGATTTTTACTTCAGGTCTTATCCAGTGTTACATGGCTCTATACAGACACAGAGAAGCTCTGACTTGGGCCGGTAAAGCCATCAAGACACTGGGCACCACAGCACGGACGCTTACAGTGAGTGGGGACAGGGAGGGTGAGAGGGAGGGGGGTAACCTTAATTAAAAGTTTATTGGGAAAATTGAAAATAACCAGGTAAAGAGAAAGTTTGAAATCTAAACCTCAATGGCCAGAATAGATGTACATATGTATGGAGAACAGGGGATCTTATAAAGTTATCTTATAAAAATTGGATGTTTTGAGTCCACTCCTGATTCTCACATGATGTTTAAGAAGTGGACTCGGAACATCTTATTTATGAGGTTGATTAGAGAGGGGATGATGATAAGAATGTAGACTGTGAGGAAATAAGGTAGAGTGGTCGCTCAATAGGTGAGGACTGGAAAGGGGCATTTGTTTAACCACCTCATAATAGTGATCTAGTAGAACTTTAGAATGTACATTTAATCTCTGAATTGTGGATATTTCTCTTACTTTAATGTTAAAAATGTTAGATTCAACAAAATTATGATTTAAATATTAGATTTATCAAAACTAGAAAATTTTGTTTTTATGACTTTTTCAGCTGTATGCCTCTGTGCTTGCCAAGACACCAACAGTGATTGCGAAGGTGAGAAAATCATTATTTATAACATCTTTACCAGTCCAGTTCATATTGTCTCCATACATATCCAAGCAAAAAAAGTCTATAAAACTATATCTCAAAAGTAACGTACGCTAGGACATAACACTGGTATTTGAGAGGGATGTGTTCTTTTGACTTCAGGCTAAACCATACTTGGAGAAAGCGATGAAGTTGGACCCATCTTTTTTGGAGGCGGTTTATATCATGGTGGAGATTCTGGGCCAGGAGCAGCAGTATGATAAAGGAATTGAAATGTAATCAAAACTACATTAAATTCAGAGTACATGTATGTCAATGCTTAAATCTTTGAGGTGGCCCACTACACCTTGAAATAGTTTCTCAAATCAGCAAAAAATACTATTAATTGGTATTGATAGATTGCATGATGGAAAAGTAGTATATAAGTCAAATTAGCAAAAATTGTGCAATTTTGGATAAAAAATGATGTTTTCAAAAATGTTTTCAGTAACTATGAAAAAGCCCCAGGCGGATTCCAACTCATGATCAGCAGTTCACAAGCCCAATACTTTAACCACTGTTCTTTGACGATATTCAACTATATCAGTTAATACGAACAATTGAACAAAACATTTTAATCGCCATCTTATGATGTGAGGTTCTTTAATTATCAACAGTTATGATGTAATTCTTTTCAGATTACGCAAACAGCTGGAAACTCACAGTACATGTCGACTTCATCAGATGTTAGCAGAATTTCTTACTCAGACCCATGAACATCAAGAAGCTCTGGACCAGTTTAGTATAGCTTTGAGGTATGACCACCAGTTTAAAAGGCATGAATATAAACAGATGAATGTAATTGTGTTCACCTTAATGGATTTGATGCCCATCTCATGTTCACCAGCTTGTACTATAATTATAGCCTAAATTGAGTTGTTTTGGAGATATAGGGCTCAGAGCTAAAGCTGAGAGACTTAGAGTTTGAGCTACATTGTAAACCCTGGTTGTTGTTGTAGTTTGGACCCGTCCAATGTGAGAGTTAGAGAGGGCATGGAGAGGGTAGAGAAACAGAACGACATGGGGCTGGAGAGTGCCTATGACGTGGGGGTGGAGGACATGGAAAACAGTGAGGAGGAGGTAAGACAAATATAGGTCAAAGGGAGGTAAGACATATATAGGTCAAAGGGAGGTAAGACAAATATAGGTCAAAGGGAAGTAAGACAAATATAGGTCAAAGGGAAGTAAGACAAATATAGGTCAATGGGAGATAAGACAAATATAGGTCAAAGGGAGGTAAGACAAATATAGGTCAGTGGGAGATAAGACAAATACAGAGGACATGCAAAACAGTGAAGAGGAGGGGAGGTAAGGCATACAAATGTCAGGAGTCATAAGTAATGAACAAGTCAGGAGTGTATTCAATGTCATTGAGGTCAGGTAGCCCTAAATGTTTGTTGTGAGGCTACTTCAGTTTAGCCCCACCCCATTGCAATACAGGTAGCTAGCCTTAAATTTTTATTGATATATTAAAAGCTGAACACAGCTCGTAAATAGGCACCGTCACACAGATAGCTGGTAAATAAACCCTTCGATTTTGTTACACCCGATTGTACACCTGAAACTTGTGGCTGACATGTAGTATTCTTTTCATGGTCTTTTGATTTTATGCATTTATTTCTTATTCTTTGTGCATATTCTGTTTGTAAATAATGCATTGACCAACTTATTTGATGTTAGTATTCTCCTGGCTTGAAAAAAATGCGTAAAATTTGATAATTTCATCGCAACCGAGTAAAACAGTGAGGCGAGATGTACGTCCACACAGGTGAGACCTCTACAGCAATGTACTTTGAACTGTTTAGAGGTCTGTGCCTTATAAAGGGGTTGTAGGGACAGCGGTGATGAAAGAGAAATATGGCGGAAAGTGCTTATTTACAAGCGGTGTTCAGCTTTAAGTTTCAATCTAATGTTGTGCTTTATTGTTGATAGAATTATTTATTAAGACATGGAATCGGTTATCTGAAGTTATTTTGTCAAAGAAATAGTCATTTCTGTACTTTACATTATTTGTAAACAAATATAAAACTCAAGCTTTGTTTATATAATAACGGTTTCTTTCCTCTGGAACTCGCTTGTAACTTGACTTCTAAGATTCAAATTTTGGTGAATCATTTAAAATACACAAATATTTTTATACATACAAATTAAGAATACAATTTTTATCTCAAATCGTGTCTAGGTCCCTTTAGAATATAACCAAATTACTATTATCTGAAGTTTAGAACCTAGTTAATCTAAACCCCATCCCTGAATATCAATGTGGCTGAATGTGCATGTATTGAGGTCAATGATATACAATGTACATGTACCTGAACCAAATGTCTAGGTATCTAGACCCTAGAAAAGCAGGTTTCATCGTACATACCTATCTTGCATATCAAGTATTAAACAAAGATATTTGTCACTCGTGTGTCAGCATTTATTATAATGTATCAAACTTGTTTTGTCAGGAGGAATTTGAGGGCAGTGATGTGGAGAGTGCCTGGTCTGACACAGAGTTCAGCTGATCCAACAGAGATCCAACAGACACTCACAGAACTCAGCGCATCCACCGACCATCCACAGACATCATCAGAACTCAGCTGATTGGCTGGTTGGTACTGGCGAGATCTCAGGGGCGTGAACTGACAGTGTGTGTTCCTAGAGTTGGGCTGAGTTTTATTCAGTCCTCCATCAGCTGTCACTGACAGTACCCAGTACTGTATCTGCACTATTCAATAGAAGAAATCTTAGCACTGCTCAGTGTGGATCATGTGATGATCAAAGACTGCGTGCTGTGTATGATTTGTAAATATGTATATACTGACTGGTAATTGTTAACTGGATCATTCCGTGAGACCAGTTTTGTGTTAGACTTGTACATGTGCTTTGTGTTGTGATATGTTTCAGGTAAACTCATTTTTATAGCATTTTGTTCAAATTTCAGAGAACTTCAAAAGGAATTCAGGCTACAGAGAAAGGACTAAGTGCGGTTTTATGCAATTTTTGCCCCCCAAAATCAAAGTTTTAGAAAGAGCTTTAAAATTAGGTGAAAGATAGTTAAAATCATATTGAAAATAAAGGTGTAAAAGGTTATCACCACAGTGACGTCATAATGTAGAAATGACGTCATGAACATTGCATTATTTTGATAAATTGATGTTTTGTAGCAAAATATGGGTGTTTTCCGATGGTTTTTCGACTGGGAAACATCGAGCGCAGGCTTGCTCAAGTACCATTTTTTAGTATAATATGTATAACTATCTGAAGAAAAACATATGTTAAAATCGCACTTGAGCAGACCTGCGCTGTATACTTCCGAATGCAAAATATAGAGCAAAAATGAGACTATCTTCATTTGTTTGCAAATTTGCGGGAATTAGGTCATTTAAGTGACGTCATAGATAAACAGCGAGTGAGCAATGATGACTAAAATCAAGATTAAAGTTATAGGCATCCTCTTTACAATGATTTGTGAAGATTTCATTTTCAAACGATACTATTTAAAAATTGGTTGAAATCGGGGGCAGATATTTGACCATACCGCACATAGTCCTTTGATCATTCAGAATATTAATTCTTCTGCATTTTTGGGTGATCTACCGTATTGCCATTGGTCTTCACCAGTTGTCGTTCGTTAACAATTTTACATTTTTAACTTCATTTTGTAAACTACAAGGCCAATTGTTAACATTTTTGGTTTGAAGCATCTCTTGGATAAGAGGAATCTGGATTACGTTTATAAGCTTACCATCCCCGATCCCTCATCGGCAGAGACAAATATGCTTTTCAAAAAAAGACCAAATTTCTTTACTCCGACACATGTGGAGGTTAACACTTAGGGTAATGCTACTCAAGCTTCTTGTTTTCTGATAATACTTTTATTTCATGTGTTTATAAATATCAAATATGGGCCCTTGTTTAATGCAATCTATATATTAAATGATTACATTTATGAAAGTTTGAACACTTTTTGGGTGAGGTTTTATTATTCACTGTTCTTTTACTAACTATATAAATGTAATTAAGTCAGCAAGTCTTTTAAGGAACCTTTTAAGGCTCCAACACTCAAGGAATAACTTGGTACTTTGTGCAGAGTTATCTACCATGGATAACTGAAACTTACATACTGCTGAATGCATTGTTAGCCATTTTAATAAAATATTGATATATTTAATATCTACATACAGACTTGTGTTCCTGTTGATAAGAACATCACCCTTGTTGAAGCTGTAGCTATTTATTTGGAAAATTAAACATACGTCTTTGAAATAGCAATTATTTTTCACAAAATTCTAAAAATTTATTAAAAAGTGTTTGTCAAATACACAGTTGTCAAATAATGACACATTTATTTCATCAATGTGGTTAAGCACATTTTTTTTTCTCTGGATAGATTCCACATGGATCTACAAGTATCTAGAAGTGTTATGAATATAAATGACTGAAATTTTGTTTTTAAAGTTGGCAATGCAGAAATAAATATGTTATTTTTGTATTTGAGATGAGGTGGGAGATGAATTACAATGTCATGTATTTGGGATGAGGTGGGAGATGAATTACAATGTCATGCATTTGATGTTTAAATCACAGATTGCTATGCCTATCTATAGCTTTACCAAACACCAGTTCAGTTCAGTTCATTTAATCGCTCAAAACCATTTCAAACATATGGTACATGAGGACAAAAAATAACATTAAAATATACATATAAATTATAAATTGGTCAGAGGTAAACATATATAAATATAAAGGTTAGAGAGTTAGGAAAAGTGATACATAATGAAACACCAACACCAACGGTTATCAGTGCTGACAACTCGTTTATTCCTGTATTTTCTCTAATTGCATGTGTTCGTTAATTATTTGAGTATTTTGTTTGCAGATATTTTTTGGCAATGTGCATGTATTTGCTGTTATAGAAATAATTTTTTTTATCAGTTTTACTTTTATCTGCTCATACAATTTATATCTGTATGTAAAATTATTTTTTATACAATTAGAAATAAAATCCTAATGTCAAATAACTGTTCTCAAAGATGGCATTGTGAATAAAAAGTACAAATCAATCTGTTTCTGCTTTTTTATTTTTTTTTTTTCAGAAGTAATATTTTTAGCTCACCTGAGCTGAAAGCTCAAGTGAGCTATTCTGATCACATTTTGTCCATCTGTATGTAAACTTTTCACATTTTCAACACTTTCTCAAGAACCACTGGGCCAAATTCAACTAAACTTGGCACAAAGCATTCTTAGGCTAAGGGAATTCAAAGTTGTGAAAATTAAGGATCACAGTCTTTTGCAAAGGGAGATAATTAGGAATCATTGAAATTTTCGAGAAATTTTCAAAAATCTTCTCACAAACCATTGGGCCAGGAAAGCTGAAACTTTTGTGTAGATTCAAAGTTGTGAAAATCATGACCCCTGGGGGATAGGGTGGGGCCACAATGGGGGAACAAATTTTTACAGAGGAATATATAGAGTAAATCTGTAAAAATCTTCTTCTTAAAACCATTAGGCCAGGAAAGCTGAAACTTGTATTGAAGCATCCTCAGGTAGTGTAGATTCAAAGTTGTGAAAATCATGACCCCTTGGGGGTAGGGTGGGGCCACAATGGGGGGTCGACTTTTTACATAGGAATATATTAAGTAAATCTTTAAAAATGTTCTTCTCAGAAAACATTAGGCCAGGAAAGCTGAAGCTTGTATGGAAGCATCCTCAGGTAGTGTAGATTCAAAGTTGTGAAAGTCATGATTCCCGGGGTGTGGGATGGGGCCACATCGGTGGGGGTCGACTTTTTACATAGGAATCTATAGAGTAAATTTTTAAAAATCTTCTTAAAAACCATTTGGGAGGAAAGCTGAAACTTGTTTTGAAGCATCGTCAGGTAGTGAGATTTCAAGTTTATTCAAATCATGATTCCTGGGGGAGGGGGGGGGGTAGGATTGGGTCACAAGGGTGGGGGGGGGGAGAGAAATTTTTACGAAGGTAAATATAGAGATATATCTTTAAATCTTTTTCTAAATAAACATTTGCACAGAAAAGCTTTAACTTTAGTGAAAGCAACTTCAAATCACAGTCTTTAGGAGTAGTGTGGGGCCACAATGTGGATTCGGTTGTACAAAGGAAAACATTTGAATTATTCACAAAAACTGAAATGTTATTACATATGCTTTTACTGATATGCAAGCCTTTATATATATATTGCTTATTTTTTAAAAATTGTTTAAACTTTGGCCCCTGGACGATTATTGGGCCTCACAAGCTAAGGGCTTCAGAGTTTGATGTGGGTTTATAAACTGTATGTAAACAATTGAGAGCTGCAATGCTGAATGTGATATGACTATAAAATCATCCTGTTAGAAAAGGGACTTGATTATAAATATAAGAATATACAGGGAGAAACAGATTTTTTTGTATAGGATCTACATATGTATTATACCACATTGTCCAGATGTTTTTGTATTATGACTCCATGAAGCTGATTTTATCATGCCTAGTGTTTCTCATGTGAGCGATGTGGCCCGTGGGCCTCTTGTTTCTTGGAAACCTTTGCTATTAAGTTTTTCATTTCAACAGATTTATAATATTGATTTGTAGAAAATTAATTCGATTTTATAAGATTGTTTAATGGTGTGTACCGTATTAGATCTCTTCATTTTTGTTACAGATGGCAACTACGTTTTAGATATAGACATGATCCATTTTTAGGTCACCTGAGTCACTCAAGTGACTAAAACTTTAAAAATTAATATAATTTTAAAAATCTTCTTCTTTACTAATGGACATCAAACAGTCAAACTTTTGGCATGATTGTAATAAGCATATTAAGCTCTCTACCTAAATTCATGGCTCCAGGGTCAGCGGTTCTGGTGTTAGGGCGGATCACTAATGATTATATTGAAAAAAAAATGCATTAGTCCTTTAAAATCTTCTCTTCTGCTTCATGGTATTTAGCCAATGAACCTAGTGCATAGTTATGATAAGGAAGAATGTCCCTTTAAGGGGGCTGGGGGTGGCTGCCATTTTAGACAATATTGATCTCCTTTAAAAGAAGAGCTCCATATAAAGATAATAGAAAATGATAAAATTTTATATTAAAATATATGAAATTTTTCTTTATCAAGTAGTAGTTGATAGCTTCAGAAATCATCTATAAAATTTTCAAATAAATCTGATGGTTTTATATTATATTATATTTTGACCCCCCAGCCTCCTTAAAAAAATTGGGAATTTCATTGGCCCCTTGTCACGGATTCTGGTGATAGGATGGGGCTCTGGTGATTATATGGAGAAAATACATAAATTCATTAAAAATCTCTTTTCTGCTTCTTGGTATTTTATCCTTTGTTAAAATATTCAAAACTGAATCTAGAAAGAACTTGTGCTTTTGAAGCTGGTATTATTTAATAAATTATCAACTACTAGATAGAAATGAAAAGAGAATGAAATTTGAAATGGGATTTTACGATGAAACAAGTAGGCATTTGTGCTATCTTTTAAATTCCTGTCTTCATCTTTGAATGGCGATCTGCATGGCGTTAAGAACTGTACCACAAAATTACAAATCCGATCATCGATACACGATACAAAGCTTATAAGTCTTGTGAATTTCGGCAAATAAACTAAAATGCAGTACAATGGAGTGGAATAAAATAGATGACAAATTAATCTATATTTTTTTTAACTATTCATATTATATGTTTGTTTGATAAAAAAGAATATTAGTTCTTTTTTTTATTAATGTAAATTTCCCCATTCTATATATGACCTCGGGTTATTCAGTTTTCTGTACAATGAGTCGCGCATTGTCAATATGTCTATATATTCTCATCTAAATATCGTCAAGACTGGTGCGTCAGTTGTTGAAAAATCACAAAGAATGTTTATTGAACACTGTACAAAGCATCTTTCTGTAATGAATCAATAGGGTGCCATTAATCTGCTCACCAAACACTTGTTTCCCCATCGGCATCCTAAATAGAGCGTCATTGCTGTGTATAATATTACCAACAATGAAGTTCAATAATCTCCACTATGAATCAAAATTGATCACCTACAATTATTTCACAGAATGTATCTGTACTAAGCTAAAGATGAGAAGTGAATGCTGGTGATACCGACTGCATCGTCGAGTCCGAGAAAATTCGATCCACTGCCGGGACGCATTAAGGTTTCCAGTTTCGGTCCGTTCCATTCCTGGATCACACACGTGTAATTAATTTGTATGAATACCAACACGTGAAAATGATCTACTGAAAGTCCAGATATTATAAACATTAAATTAGCCTTTCAACTGCAACAGGAAAAAATATAAAGACAAAAAAGCCAGGTTACCATGGAAATGCAAAAATATAAATATATCAAGATAAGTCATTTTTTAATTTAGGCTAATTTTTATTTTTTTACTTGATATTGTTTCCTTTAGCAAAACGTTTTTATACTACTTTATCAATGAAATTGACAACTGAAATGTGTTTCTGGTATAATAATAATGATTTAAAACTTGGTTTGGCTTGATCACTGCAAAAATGGAATTTGCCTGAAAATGTGTTATAAAAAGGGGTATGTACATAATTTGGAGATTCTGATCAGATTTTTTTGAGATACTGATCAGAAAAAACATTTTGTTAAGACTTGATATTTTGGGGCTTTTCAACTACATCAGATGTCATGCAAACAATTTTAAGAGAAGAAACATTAATACTTTAAACAAAATATTGCAGGGTAAGGACCCACATTAGTGCTGGACAAGAAAGCATCGATGTGTGGTCGATGTACGTCATCTACTGTCTCATATTAAGGTCAGACGACACGTTCCTCGAGAATCTTTTTTGTATCTCCTCGTAATAAAGAGTTCCAATAAAAAATATTAATTTTATAATTACTTTAAAAATGATCAAAATTTACTTGAATTTGGTTATATGTGTACATGGTCGAGTGGTTAGAACCGTGGCCGCTCACTGCCAGAAACGTATAGGTTATAGAGGTCGTGAGTTAAAAGCCCCGCCCCGGCGGAGATATAGTTCTAATTTAGTGAACTTCGCTGTGCTGTGGATGTATTTATTTTTACATCAGCAATTCAAGTGTATTTTCAAGAAGATTATATAGGAAATTGCATACTCTAGTATTTTGCAGAAATGCCTGGTAAGGTACCCTAATTTTTTGCAAGAAAGCTTGTCAAAGTAGTAGTAAACCATTAACAAATTCCTGGAAAAAGTTATCTAAAATTGAGGAACGTGTCGTCTGACCTTAAGAGAAATGGATGGTCGTGGCCATTTTTAGACTGCAGTAATCTCTTAGAAAAAGAGTTCTTTATAGAAAAATATCCAAGAGATAGCTTTTCGGAAGCTTTCCTACAGGATGAATGGACAAGGAATCAATAAGACAATTACCCTCTTTAAGGCAGGACAACAGGACTTGTACCTGCCGTGTGAACAGTTCAGGGGTCGGTGGTTATTTTTGTCGATTTCCGGTCAAATGGTCAACGATTTACGGACTGATGAAGCACCCAAGGCTGAGCTGATGTGTTCTGTCTAACATGTACAACCTCTCGTCTTGACGGACGAGATGACGGAATGGACGAGAGGAGGGGGACAGAGACGGATGAAAGGTCATCAGGCGCCGTCTAAGTCTCTCAAGTCATTCATGTTTTTTCGGAAATAGATGTTCGTGCTCTTTTTAATATCCTAAGCTTTTGACAAACAAGTTGTTCCTACCAACCTTAACTTACATAGATGGAAAAAAGCAATTCAAGATGACCAGCTGCAGATAGCGTATTTATGCCTCGTCTTGGGGGAGATGATGGTTTTGCATTTATATTAAAGTTTTAACTGCAAGTGATAAAGTTAAGAAGGCCCGGTATTAGAGTATCATAAGACAGTCTGATGTTCCGGTGTGTATCAGCGAATCTCTAGATCTATTCCATGACGTCACATTTCTATAATGGACGGCCCATTATATTGGGCTCAGATTGATTGATCATCCCATATCGTTGATCGATCAAGAAGTTTTGTTTTATTTCATAGCAACGATAGCAAAAAAGTAAACTGATCCCAAATACTTTTGCTTTTTACTTCGGGATAAAAATGTTTTATTTTACCAGAAATCTTCTGAATTCCTCCCAAATAAATTATGGATGCCTGATAGATACACCTCCTTAATAAGCAACGTAACAGAAAAGGTCATTAATTCATATAGATAAATGACAAATATAAAACAATCCAAAATGCAGGGAATAACTACTGCAAAATAAACAAATTAAGTCATGGCACAATTTGTAAACAATTATGCAAAACTCAGAGATCCTGTGTTACGTAAAAAGAACAATTATATACAACTTTTTTGATATAAATTGTGCCAAGACTTAATTTGTTTATTTTGCAGTAGTTATTCCATGCATTTTGGATTGTTTTATAAAAATTTTTTTTTTTGTTACAGTGTAAATTTTATCTATAGTATGATTGATTTTGTTCAAATACACCTTTTCCCTATTGTCGGAAATATGCAATATGATATTCCTTTTCCGCGAAAAAATACGCAGTAGGATACTAACTTGTTTTCACTGAAATAAAACCATGTAGTTTTAAAATAAATTATGTACTAACTTGACTTTTAAAGAGATCGATCTTTCTTGACATCATTTTTTAACGTCGTCCGATCCTCAGCCATGATCGATAACTCTAAATTATCCGGATTTGTTTATTCAAACCATATATCTGCCTTTTATATAGACAAATTTAAGTAGTCTTCTAGTTGTGTCAGTTTGATGATAAGTTATTCAACGATTTTAATGCTTGGCGAAGTGGAAATTTGCTACATGTATATATATACATGTAGCTGAAGCGGGCCGAGGCACCGGTGCCACCTTTTTTTTAAAATCTCAACTTGTAAACAATTCCATTATATCCACCGTTGGTAAAGCAACAACTTCGTAAAATGCATGTATATCATATATAAACATTGATTTAATTTGTTTTCATATATAAAGTTTGAAAGACATATTACATTTTTGTGAAGAAAAATTACTTTTAGGCTGAGGATCGGAGTACCTTCAGGTTTTCAACAACAATATTGATCTACACACATTATTTTGCGATGAAAATCATTCTGATAATTTGTCAGGGTGTTAGGCTGTTTAAGACATGTTTATTCCACGACACATGGATCGAGGTTGTTCGGCAGTGCGTGAGTAAGTTTGCGCTCTCCGGCTTCACCAGGACAACTGAATTATCGTCAGCACTTATACTCCATTGAAGACGACAGGCCAGGCTGGAGGAGTGCCGAGTGTCAACGATAATGACCGAGGCAGAGACAAGCGCCGTGTCTCAAGTCATCATCTCACGAGAAAAGCGCGCATTACAGGTCCAACAATCCCTCAGACGGAGGCTCAATGTGTACTGAATCGAAAGAACAAATAAATTCCTGTCTGATTACAATGGCAAAACTAATTCCAAATAAATGGTTTTGACCCGCCGGTGAGGGACACTTGGTCTCTGTCGTAAAGCGATGATGTCGATATCCACTGTTGTATAATTCATGCTTCATTTTCCCTTTGTTAATTACTTGTCTTAGAAAATCAATGGTAAATTCCCAAAAAATTGCCTATTAACTCTGTTTGATGTCTAAATGAAATGCTTCACTAATATGTCACATCCATATTTACTTTTCTGCTTGCGACGAGGCTGCCTTTGTTACATAGATATATAAATATATAGCTGTGAGCAAATACAGTTAAATCAAGTCTTCGTGATCCAGACACGGGTTCTATGAATATCTTGGCAAATTTTGCGTCACTCCTTTCCAATTAAAACAATTAACAACAATTAAAAAGCCTTTGTGAGAATCTCATATCTTCAGCCTATCATTTGGAATAAACTAGTAAATAACATTCTATATTCATTTTTGGTTTCTACAAATTTTCCGATTCCAACGTAAATTTCAAAGGGTGTGAGGTGGGATAGGAGCGGGGGCGTGGTTATATTTTTATATGAATTTGATTACTTAAATACTTTACATTGTAACTTGTATCAAAAACTTCTTGAGAAGTATACCTATGATATCTATAAACAGAGCACAAAAAAAATGAGTTTTTACATTTTTCTCTTTGAAAGTCAAATCAGTTGTATTGTTTATCATTTTTAATGCATGGTTTTCACACTTAAATACTTTAGAATCTCATTATAATGATTGGTGTACATTCTTTAAGGGTTAAATCTCATAAATTAGAAATGACCATTTTTTTTACAGTGGTAGCAATTTAATTACCACTAGTAGATGACCCTGAAAATTTCAGCCCACAAATATGAATAATCAATTTTGAATTGCAAACTGCTCTCTGGAATGCAGTTTAATTTTGAATTGCGAAAAACAAACTTCAAACTGCTTTCCAAAAGCGGGTACGGTTGCCTTTTAACAGTTCCTTTTAAAAACCTTCTGTTTAATTTTTAATGAGACTTATTTTGAGCTTATCTAACATATTGATTTTTGCAAGTTTTAAAAAAGAAAAAAAAAACAGTGTAATTTTGTAATTTTGTGGGGATGGAAGTGTCTATCTTCTGTTTGTCTGTGCTTTCTCTAAAAGTTTTCTGGATGATAACAATTTTTCGTGTTTTAATGCTGACACGTAAAAACTGTGATACGACCTCCATATATAGGCATTTACCAACTGGGAAAAAACAGTGTTTTCGGCAAACTAAAGTGAAATACATTTGCAGTTTGCTATCAATAACACCTCTGTATAATTTTTCTATGTAAAATTACTACGCATGAACTTGCAATTTTGTCTAGATAACTTTTACCGTAGTTTCCGTGCGGTTTGTGCTTAGATAACAATCGAACCCATAACACCCATTTACCTCATTTGACCGATAAATCAGAACAAACTAACACTCCAATGTCATAAGAACTATTTCTTTACGCGCGTTTGAGTGATTAATATGACAGTGAGTGGCGACTTGGAGTGGTTAGTGCAATAAACTGCAATACATGTATGTTGAAAAACGAATAGCTCAAAATGCATTAGAAATCACAAAACAAAGCAGAGTGACAATGCATTCTGGAAAATAAAAGAACACGTTAATTCCGAAAATGATCAGTCATAAACGTAATAGTGGAAAAAAATAGACTACTGATGTATACAATTCAGGTGTTTTATCATACAAAGGTAAACAAATAATTGACGAATCTATTAAATATATTAATATTTTTTTTTTTACGTTTTGAGTTGAATTACAATTAAAATATTTCATTTGAAAACGGGCCATGATAATATTACGTGGTTATATTGTAGGGTTATCAATGCCCTTTGCTAGCATTTGCTGACAATTTTATTTTATTTCTTAACTCTCTAGCATTCATTATTTCTCTCGGACTCCAAGTTTTGTGGAATAGTTGTATGTTTAATTACTGAATTATTTTAACTAACTTTGATACAATTTCTATAGAGTCGAGATGCAAAATGAGACCTAGATATTGTATGACTGTATTACCAGGCACGTAGCATCAGGGGGGGCCAGGGGGGGCCTGGCCCCCCCCACTTTTTCTCGCAGCAACGAATTTTTTAAAATTTACATATAAGAAAATGAATTATAATGGAGTTGGCCCCCCCACTTTTTTGGAAGTTAATAAAAAATTGATATGAGAATTAGGAAATGAGTAGTCAAATTGAAGGTACTCCCCCCCCCCCCCCCCCCCCCCCCCCCCCCCCACGGATTAGGAATTTCATGATTTGGAGGGAAGAAAAAAATTTTGGTAGGAAAGAATTTTTTTTGGAAGTATAGTTGAGTCTTACCCCCCCCCCCCCCCCCCCCCCCCCCATGGATTAGGATTTTGAAGATTTTTGGAAACTTTAAATTTCCCTTTTTTTTTTTTTTTTTTTTGCTTGTCAAGATTTTTTGGATGGGTCTGGCCCCCCCACTTTCAAAAACGATGCTACGTGCCTGATTACATATGTACATGATGTCCATTTATAGTTGATACTTCCATGCGTCTCTCGGAAAAATGAGTGTTCAGATAAATACTTTAAACACAATATAATGCTAACATAATTTAGATTAAATGAATCATTTATTTACTCATTTAAAGGTGGCAGGGGATAGTTTCGAAGGAAAGACCCGGTTTCGAAGGAAAGACCCGGTCAAAATTTTGAAATAAAGGGAGAACCTGGGGTTTGGCTGGTTATTTGAGGGGTATAAATTGCTAGAATATTTATTGCATTCATTTTGTGGATAGAGGAGCTCATGTCTATTTCATTGATATATGACACTTTAATACTGGTAGCACTTTTCATCAGATATGGAATAAAAATGCGAAACTGAGGCCCAAATTTTCACTTTCGGTTTTGTGCTTGAAAAGTAGGGTGGGTTCAGAACACGAAATGTCACTCGAAAAGAAGGTGATTGACCCCCCATCAATTGGTGATTATTTGCATGGGTATACATTAAGCTACAAATCCTATGGTAGTTTATGGCAGTTACTTGGGACTGGAGCGTGGTTCTGGACCCATGAAAATGTGAAAAAAGGGCAATTTTTCAGAAAATTTTGAGACCGTCCCTGGCTGTTCTTAATAGTGCTATATGTAAGTTGTACTTGTTTTATTCTGAAGTGTTTAAAAATTCTCAAGAGTCGGGACCATGTGTCCCGTGCATGCAAACCAATTTTAGCAAATTTAAAAATCCACTGAAAAATTAAATCTCATATATGAGCACTATCTGCCTCACATTTCCTCGACCAAAAAAACTATCCCCTGCCACCTCATTCAGCCACACATTACGGGGGTAACTATATCATGTTTATATTTGGAAGTGGTCAAACAGTTTTCATGGTTTTAGATAGTCAGCGTGCAAGTGTGAATTTTATCACCTTATTTTTGATGTTTTGCACTGTGGTTTTATGATTTAACTTGTTTGCCATTAGACTGTTACTGCTACAGTTTATTTGAGTCATTATCATACATCATAATAAACGTTGGAAAACTATGCCATCCTTTTTATATATTTCGTACAAAGAGTAACGACCTAGCTGCAGATCTGTAGGTCTCCGTCTGAAAAATAAATCGGAGGTCATCCATCCGAATTTTTTCAGACCGGGAACTACAGACCTGCAGCGAGTAACGACATGATGCCACTGATTATGAAATTCTACAAATATCTTACAAACGTTTATATAAGTATCTAAGGTAATTTATTTCTGTAAAATTTCAAACGAATTTTCTCCTTTTCTACGGTTACCATCATCATCATCATCATCATCATCATCATGTAAGGCAGCCTCTGAACTCTGGCTTTCTATAATTAATACTTACTAGCCCACGTTCCCCTTGGATTGATTGATACTCAGTGGCTGCTGGCCTCGATAAAGCACGGACTACCCTTTATCATGTAATTAACGTATTTTGTATTCCAAACTCATCAATCTTGTAAATTGTTGCAGGAATCAATTTTGGCAGTGGTGTGTTTTACAAAACGATAATTGTTTTAATTTATTACATCTGTAAAAGTGTATAATGCGGGCATGACTCAGTTGCTTCAAATATAATTTAAAAAAAAAAACTTAACCAATTATCGAAAATATAGAATCTGTAGTCTAACGACAAACTCTTGTTTCGAACTTCATATTAAATCCTTTGATTACGTGAGCGATGTTTTTATAAACACTTAACACCCAGGAATTGGATAGTTTAATCGTAAAATCAATAGACTCCCTCTGTAATCGCTTTCGCTATACTCTCATACGAAAAGTGCGCGCTATATTGGTAGTTAATAATCGGTAATGTCAAAAGATAATCCACGTACTCGGGAATATAAAAACCAAAATAAAGCATCATTGGGATAAGTTAGCCGCCAGCACAATGTTATTATGACAGATAATTGGATTTTAAGATCATCATTCTTTTTAATTCTCAATTTTATCGAAGTGCCACTTCTGAATTACATGACATTCTTTTTTTATTTGCTACAGATAATCTCATAAAAATGTTTCTCCAAATGATGCAATATCATATGATAATCTTCGAAGAATACAAACGTAACAATACGCAGAATTTTTATAACTGAAAAAAGTTCCAATAATTATGGATTTAATCTTAGATAATTTGTGAATATGGTTGGATTTAGGATGAGCTGTGCAATTCTAATATCTTTATCATTAAGCATTCTCAATGTCGTGTACACTAAGAAGTACATTCCAGTATTTTAACAATGGTGGATGGATATTGCAGTAATAGCTGCAGATCTGCTTCTGAACACATCGTGACTTTACTTGTAATGTCAACCTGAATTTCTCCATTGAGCAACATATCTGCAGCTGCAACAGTAGTATTAGATGTGTACTCTTAACGTCTTATTAATTATATTTTTTCCTAGATTTTTAAAAAAGCAAACGACAGCTGCAGTGCGCGCCCCTGTCAAAGACTTATACATGTACATATATCTATCTAACATTGAACTAAGTACACTGTAAAGTAACAGCTCTGTGGACTGATCTACTATTTAACCTTTCCTAGTCTACAAAGAAGACAACAGTTTGCTTGCATAATTTATTATGAACACAGACGAACCTTAAACACGGCATGTTTTTGTTACAAACAAGAAAAACAATGTCTTTGATTTGGCATTTTTATTCGTAGGCAGAGTATTGCTCCATTCGTTTGATTCCAAGTAGTAAATACTGATCGAAAATCATGGGGGAAACTTTGGGGTGGATCAAGGTGTAGTAGCCTGGTACATGGAGGGGTGGGGCTGCTCCTCCTCCATCTCGTCTATTTCCGGTAACCGTTTATCTCCTTTTGATTGGTGATTTCCGGTGGCGCCATAATCCGGTTGATCTTTGAGCGATTGTAAAAGGTCACAGCTCTGAAGGTCACGCAGATCTCTAAACATAAGAATTAGAATTCCTAGTAAAACAAGATAGACAAAGGATTCAACCAAGAACGCTATGCCGGGGAATATATGCGCCGTGACGCTATACAGGTTAACAAATATAACGGTTCCTAAGAATTTTGAGCACGTTTCGCCGCATGCCAGGAGAGAGAACATTTTTCCCGCCTCGTCTGTGTGCACGGCCTTGCTGACCAAGGACCGCAGAGCAGACGTGATCATTCCCGCCATCGCACCTATAGCCACGGAGAGGAAGACCATCCAAGATTCGTCACAAAAACCGGCCCAAATCAGGCGCACGAACTTACAGCCGATTCCTACTATCATAATGGTAACGTCAGAGAGCATGAACTTATTGGAGAATAAAGGCAGGAAAATGAATAAGCAAAGCCCCATCACTGCGTAGTCCAGAGACAAGAGATACCCATACCAGGACTTGGACCAGTTCAGGGGACTCCGAGTGACGAACAGAAGGTTGATGTCCATTTCCCCCACCTTACACGTCTGGTTCACTAGTGATATCATAAACAACGTCAGAATGATAAGTCGGAGGTTTCCAGAGCGAGGCTTGATCAGAACAGCCAGTGTCTCCTTAATGTTTGACAGTCTGAACACTTCACACAACTCACATCGAGACTTCCGGTCTTCCTCGTCCACTTCCTTACGATTCACTGTCTCATCCACTAAAATGATCGTAAACATGATGGAAGCTCCGTGGAGAACCACGACCGACACAAAGGCAGCATTCAGGTCAAGGACATCTTGGAAAATACCTGAAAACAACGACCCCATAAACAGTCCGAAAAAGTTCATGGCCAGGAGTTTCCCGAGGTTCCGCGTGCGATCCCCCGGGTCTGACAAATCGAACACGAAGCTGTTGACGGCCATCGTTATGACGGAGCTCTTTCCAAAGAATCCCTGTACAGCCGACCCCCCGAGGATGAGAGCTATCCGGTGTTCAGGCACCAGATTGCTGGTCATGTACAAAAGTACGGCGAACACACTCCCGAGGCTGGGGAGCAAGATCGGGATTTTTCTCCCGTAGCGATCGCTGTACGATCCACAGAACAGAGACAGTGCTATGGCGGGAATGTTCAGAAGCAGTCTGAAGTACACCAGATAATTGGCGGACTGACTCTGTATATAGTCTTCAAGGACTGGGTATTCGTTTAAGTTCATGCAAGTGGTCTCATTTTTGCCTTTCTCGTCTTTGAATATCTCATAACACACCGCACGGACAAGGTACGGCCTGGTCGTCGCATCCAGCATCGATTCTCCGGTCTTGTACAGGAAGAAGATGAGGTCCACGACGATAAAGCTAAATCCACACGAAAACACGGACAACTTCATGACTGAGACTTTTTCCTTTATTTATTCCTTGACTTGATCCTACACTGGTGAGAATTGAAAATTAAAATGTAAGACTGTATATGCACATGTATTCATAACTTTAACACAGACAAGGGCAAGTACGCATTTCTAAAGATTCATTTCTACTTATTTGGAGTTGAAAAAAAGTGCTAATGGTAAAGAATATTTCATCAAGAACCAATTAATTTCAATTTCCAAGTTAGAGTACTTAATTATCAGTTATTATCAATATCAAACAGGATGTAGATAATGCGTTATAAAACTTGTGCCTGTAAGAATTTCTTTTTTCAAAATCTATGAGTAGTTCACAATTTAAAAAAAATAATAAATGAGAAGAAGGGATCTTACTACTAGTATTTTACCTGATTGGTTAAAATAATATGTCTTTATGTGTATCTTTATGGTCCTCTGGTTTTAGAATCAGTCTATGGATTTCATTCCGTGTTTTACCAGACTATTACTGAGACATCGGGGCCGATTAATCAGTCCTTGTTATGCCTGCGTCGTCTTCTGGAACATCCCCTTAACGTTGATAAATCCACTCTCCCGGAAGTCAGCTATTGAACAAATCCAATGTCTGAAAGGAACTGGTAGTTAAACGGATCCTCTGGAGTTTTTCTTTATTGAATCCTCCAATTAGTCGTTAAAAGATCCCTAATTATAATTCTGGTTAAATCTTAAATATATTTGTTCCTAGATTCTCTATTTCACTGTACTGGCGGTACATCTGTAGAAGAAGAAATATATACGTTAAAAATAAAAAGTTGCGTGTAGATTAACCCACGTGGGTTTTTTCTGTCAAAAAGAATAATAGATTTAACAGATAATTTAATTAGATAATCATTAAAATCTGTATCTTTATCGGGGTATTAATTTGCTGACAATTGATTTATCCATTTCCGACAAGTCAAACCCTTTAACGATGTTCAATGGTGCCCTGATTATCAGTATTAAGAATTTTAGAGAATGAAAAAAGGACTGGGTTTTATGCTTAAGTTTATATTTTACAAGCGTAAAAATGTGCTTAAAAAACAAGGGTTTTATTTTTTCATTGCTTTCCTCAATTTCAAGAACAATTCTATCATATATCTTGTTTAAAGAACTAACAACCATTGGCAGATCTGACAAACTCAGCAGTCATCGATCGAGCCAAGGAAATAAAACTCGCCTTAAGCTGTTTAGTTAAAAAATATTCAAACATGATAGTGAAAAAAATTGTCTTAATCTCTGTCTTTTCATTTATTTATTGCTCAAAGCAGAGATTGGTGAATCTATTGTTCCTACGAGGTGAGATCTGTGCTGACATTTGGTTCGCTGAGGTCGTTATTACTGGCTTGCTAGAGTCTGAAAACGTCCGCGTATGTTCGTTTTTTCTCTATTTGCGTTTTCTACCTTTATGAAATCTTGAATGCTTTATTTAGGAAACAGATCACATAGCTACACCTTGTGTGGGTGCAGGGGTTTTATATATGTGTACTTTCTCCAGACTATTTACATTTGCCATTTGCGCCGAACGAATGTTTGAAAACAGTGAAATATTCTAAATGGATTTTAATAATGAAATAAAACATCTTTATTTTTACATGCCCTGGATGAATGTTAATTCTTATTACGGAGATATCTGTAATCGACCTGAACAAATTGAAAAATTTGAGTTACTAGTAACAAACAATACAAAGTCTCAACAGTTATCACAAATTTTGCGGTCCTTAATTTAACATATAAGAAAGCATTAGCATCAGCACTCAGATACCGATGGGGCTCTTTACAGCGTTGCGTCGAGGATAACCGATACTGAATAGAGAAATGTCAAATTTTGGCCAAATATGAACACAGAGAAATTTGAAAGCCTACCTGGAGTTACGTTTTTGTGCTCCGCAATGTCATTTCTTAAGAACGAATATGAAAACTTCCAAGTTGTCTCCTACAACTCCTTTAACTAAAGCGATTATGACGTCAGGCGGAGACAGCCAATGATATTCTGATACTCCCACACGGAGGAACTCAATGGATCGACAGAGTTCTATCGATTCACTCCTGTGTCTAGTAGTACGTGAAATACATAGCATCAGCTGATAAACACACATAATACATGTTGTTGCAAAGAAAATGAAATATTTGATGTTCACAAGTTTTCCGTTTTTGTTCGGGTTCGATTTGTTGACACGAAGGTATTGTAGTTAATCAAGTGATTATAATCAATTATTAAAGCACATCCAGGCGCGCGGACAGCTTGGTTCTTATTTGAACGCTATACAGACGCGCATCGGCGCCTCCTCCTGTCAGTGTTTCCTCTGAATTTTTTTTACCTCATTGTACAACACAGTTGTATCAAATCAAATCAAGACAAGTTATATGTAACTTTTGATTAAATATATAAACAAAACCTCATGAAATAAAGCGAGTTGATTTTGATTTCATTTTAATTAAGGTTCATACGCAAATAATTCTGCACAGTAGCCAAATCCATTCCATGCCTCCCGTATGTGATATACAAAGTAAGTGTAGCATCGCAGAAAAGAGTTACTTAACTAGACTGTTATGGTTAAGTTAAGAATTCAGCTTGATCTTTCTCCCGCGTATAATTACTCTGAAGTGACCTTAAATCAAATAATTTTCTTAAATATGACGTGAATTTAAAATTGGGATATCAGAATAGCAGTATCTCAAACTAAGCAACCATGCACGTAAAAAAAAATCTCAACTGCCAAATAAAAAAAATTAAATACCCGGTACCTCAAAGGGCAATAGGCGATCGTTTCAGAAACTGTTCAACCCATCTCAGACCGTGATGACTCACTCTTTACCCGATGTCTCCGATAGTCATAGTCTAATTTTACAACCAGTAGATAATTCTCTATGTAGCCAAACCCTTTAACCAGTTATACGATAGGCAATAGTGCTTACACTAATACCCTAGACGTTTAGTCCATTTTTTCTACCAGTAAAATAGTATTAGATTGCTATATAGTCAAACGCCTCAACTATTAACACAAAATATGTTTGTCTAGTTCCTCAACTATATATGAAACAAAACAACACCAGAAGACAACAGTCCTGTGCTTTGACCAGTATATATTAGATTAATACAGTCAAACTTTCAACCACTACCTCAACTGATAATAACACAGCGATTAAACCCATGGAATAAAGACAGAGATGTATTAGATTAATACAGTCAAACTTTCAACCACTACCTCAACTGATAATTACACAGCGATTAAACCCATGGAATAAAGACAGAGATGTATTAGTTGATACAGTCAAACTTTCAACCACTACCTCAACTGATAATAACACAGCGATTAAATCCAAGGAATAAAGACGGGGTATATTAAGTTGATACAGTCAAACTTTCAACCACTACCTCAACAAAAGTTAGTCAAATAACACTTGAAATAACATAGATATCTTAATAATACATGCGTAACAGAACTGTACAGAGTTAGGCTACCAAGTCAGATGCACCAACTATGCAACTGTGTGCAGAAAAGAAAACAAGGATATATAAATGTAGACGGAGCAAAACTTTCTAATAGCCACAAGTTTCACTTTTAAACTCTTACATCTTCTATAAATACTACCAAAACCAACATCATCAAACATTGTTGAATAAAAATTCCCACACCAATCGTTTAGTACATATATACTCGTCACCAATCACATACATGAATGAATATGTTTGGCCCCTATGCGTTACCAAACCATTTGGTGGTATGTGCAAGTATTCGTAATAGAAACGTTTTATTCTTTGCGTAATCAATATTGTAAGCACATCTTTAAACTACAAGTTTTAATTAATTTAAAAGGCAAAAGCCTGGATTCGTAAAAAATATGACTCTACGATTATAACTCTAAAGATATGCTATTTCAGAAAATAAAATCTGTCGCATGAATCGTGAATCAAAACAACCAGTGAGAGGCATTGGTAATTTAATCATGCAATTGTATATGCGCCTAGAAATATGACACACGCAAACTATTACAGAAATCTAGCGCTTATCTTTAGATTTAGGTTAAATCTGCCGTATATATTAAACTGGTTTATTAGTTTCGTATAGTAGGTATTTTAAATAGTGCACCTGAATAAAATGATTTGATGATGTCCTTGTGTGGTATATTAGAATATTCATAATAATGCTCGTTAACAATATGAAGGAAAATGTAACAAGTATATATATATATACAATGTATATATACAATGTATATATATATATATATATATATATATATATATATATATATATATATATATATATATATATATATATATATATATATATATATATACGTTACACTAAATTACAGTTACACGTGTACATTTTAAGAATGTGAAAACTTTAGCTGACTGTCAACATGCAGACAACTAGTTGTCGGCTTAAATAATATAGAAAGTTGAACTAATGGCGTTAGTAATGTCAATAAAAAGACCAGTTGACGTTTAAATTACTGATATACACACAATTTATATATAGTTAATTGCCTGTTGAATTGTGATTATTTGGAAATTGTACGAGTTGTCCACCTAATAGGCATCATATCTTCCTAACAAGAGTTACTTATAACATTGTTAAACAACCTACTTCTATGAATTTTTATGGAGTGCAAACGAATCACCATGTCTGTAAATGTTTATATCTAGATTTTTGAAAATATTCTTTTTCATTACAGTCTAGATTTTAGTTCAAATACAAATGTGTTTACTAAGAGGAACAAAAGGGGAAATCATTAAAATTAAAATTAAAGTTTTATCTCTTAACATCAGCTGCTATTCACTTTATCGGAAAAATACATGTTATCTGTGATGTATTGCATGAACTTTTGGTCATTGTTCTTGATATCAACATTTTAGAATTGTGACACATGTTCCAAAAAGTATCATTTTAATCGATCCTGTGTCAAGTTTTTGTTATTCATAGTATACATTTATTTAGCACGCACGAACATAGCGATGATCTAATGAGTACAAAAATACACTTTAGATAAAAACGTGTATATCATCATATTTAGAAACTATGCAAAATGCGTTTTCAATTCTGATAGGTACCAGATGTTGATAAACCAAACTCTAAAAAAGATAAGCAACGATCAAAAGTGAAATAAATGAAGATCTATAGTGTCTCTTCAATGGTTAAAATATATCACATGTCTATGTGGAATCAAGCTTGTTAACGTTTATTTCTTGAATTCCACATTTAGTTTGTGCAAATACTACATTTTTTTTAATTGAAAATACGAGAAGGTGCGTTACAAATTTGTTATTACGTAAACATTTTCTGTGCATGGTCTTTGCAAGATTTACAATAAATTGGAAGGATTAACGATTGTAACTAATCACTTAAAGCCACACACTTTTACGCAAAAAATGATCCAATATATATATCGAATTTGGTTCATTTTTCAATGTATTTTAAAAACATTTTCATGGATTCGAGAATTCTGTATGGTATACAAATGATTTTGTATTTGTTAGATACAATTAATGATGTTTACAAAAATGGTATTATATGAACGATTAAAAAGCAATTTGGGATTCGTTAATGAAACCATTTGCACAATCTGCAGAGATTCCATTTCCTCCCAAGTTCTATAACGATCCAAGGGGGTCCAAAAAGCAAGCTTAGCATACAATATAAATATAACGAGGCTATACCCACGGACATTGATTTCCATTTCTTTTCTACTTGTGTGAAAACATTTGTTGGCTAATGAAAACATAAATAGTCCTAATAAACAATGGTATGAATAGACAATTGGGTGAGCTTTATGGTGAAACCAATCGCCAATCAATGGACTTTCTGGCAACAGAGAGAGAGAGAGAGAGAGAGAGAGAGAGAGAGAGAGAGAGAGAGAGAGAGAGAGAGAGAGAGAGAGATATTAACGTTGGCTTTGTTTTTTTAGGGGGGGAGGGGGTGCAGGGATTTTATGATTTTTAATTTTTTTTTTAAAACAGCTCCATTGACTGTAAAGGCATCGGAGCGCCCTTTGTCTGTAAAAGTCAAATCAGAAAATACGGTTGGGATTTTTAAACGCTTTTTAAGTTCATTATTGAAATAGTTCTGGGAAGGGATTAAAAACACGTTTCATCCCTTTTCGAATCAGTCCATTGTCATTAAGCTTAAATGTTGTCTTGAATAATTTACAGTAATAGTGTTCAGAGGTGGTGTGTGAAATGATTTATGGTCAATTTCAATATTGATTTCATCAAGAGAACTTTGGCAAAAATTTGCCGCATCTATTTGCATATTTCATCAGTCCCGAATGTCGAGGCCCTCGCAGAAACCTCTTTCCATTGACAATATGTACAACAGAATTTCCTCTATTGATTTCTTGTGGACTATGTAAACAGATTTTGTACTGAATGACCAATACATAAAGTTCAAAACTCCCAAATGTTATTGGTTGTGTTGATATACAGTAAATCTATTGCGCAAGGTTAATTTGTATTTTTAAAAATATTTTTTTTCATATGAATAGAAAAAAAATACTCGTTAATATACTTGGGCTCTTGTTAAAATAAGATGGTACATGTATAAGTTTATTAAGATAACAGTAATAATCATATGCCTCGTAAAAAAAAATCTTACCTCAAGTAAATCCGTTCTAATTAGATTTCTAATTCGGGGTTTTTTGTTAGGAAAAAGGCAACATTGGTAAATTACTCCACAACCATTTACAGTTCCTGGCCCAGAAAGTGACAATCCGACAAATCACGTTCTTTGCTATTAGTTAGACACCACTCATCACCACTTGGGCGGAGCCAACTGACCCCCTTAGAATGATGACCGGGGGGTCAACTTTCTACGCAAAAAATTGACCCGGGGTCAATATTCTAAGACGGGTCGGGTCGTTTTTCGACCGTAGAAAATTATTCCAGGCCTGTAGTTCTACGACTCCCCTCACGTTCAAATTTTACCACCGTCTGGGTGTTTTAATAGAGCTACGAATTAAGCTGCATGGTCCGACTTGTTCTTTATTTCAGTATCAAATAATTTACCACACAAACCAAATATTCTACAAAATTATAGACTTTCGCCTACTTACACCAGCAGAATCGGTCTCTTTTCAAAGTTAGAAATATTCAAAGGAAATAAAATAATTCCTTTATAGGCATACAAAAAAACTCAACCACTGCATTATAGGAATGTTTAGAAAAGAAAAGGGAACTGTTTGGTTTCTGACCCCTAAGGCTTATCAAATCGATGGTCTAGTTGTTCGAAGCTTCATTAGTCACAAAACGCGATGTAGAAAATGTTTTGAAGATTAAATTAAAAATTCAAATGGGTCAGGTTTGATAAATCATTTTCACCTTCACAAGTTCTTGGAGATTTGAAAAACAAAATACTACGAAAAGAGAGTACTATAATATAAATTGTTATCTCTATTTAGATCTTTTATATTGTTTTTTGTATGTACCTGTATGTATTATAACCTTTTTCACTTGTATTCAGATTTCTGCCTCCTTAATTTGATTTTTGTTGCCCATGAACGTTATTTCCAAAATACGAATAATATGTTTTCGATGTTTTATATTTTGGTATCGCCTTATACACCTGTAAACTTCTTGATAATTTCGTATTATAAGTACTGGATCATTGCATCCCAGTAGACCTACATTATCTCGTTTTCCCTACAATTGTCTATATGTTTGTATTTTTGTATGTTATAATAATCTCCATTTGGAGGAAATAAAGAAAGAAAAAGAAAGAGACTATTGTTTTTCGAATAGGAATAACAGTGAATTGCTTATAACTCACGTGATTAGTACAATGAGGGTGATGTAAATCTCAGATAACAAAGATTTATTCATCGAAAAAGCATCTCTCTCTCTCTCTCTCTCTCTCTCTCTCTCTCTCTCTCTCCAGAAAATTAGAAACTCATACGTTTACTGTATGATCTTTTTGTTAGTACGTATTTTTATGATGTATACAGATGTGTTGGAAAGTTACAATAAAAATAGTTGATATAAAATTTCGGAATTAGAATGATATTTTTTCGAATATGATCTATTTGTAAGCAAGTCAATTTTTTTTTTTATAATAGATACAGATGTGTTGAAAAGTTACAGTAAAAATGTTTCAAAATAACATCTTCCTGGATTAGAACGATATATTTTCTAGTATGATCTTTTGCAAATTAATCTCCTGCAAAGGAAGGGGTAGGGGGTTGTATACTTTATTATTCTAGAAACGGAAATTAAGTGGTGTCAAGATTTTTTTCATTTTAAAGTCGATGTAAAATTTATAGTAACCAGGAATGCACACACAGAATGACAAATAGACGAACAAACGGACAGAGCTAAAGCAATCTTCCCCACTTAGAGTAAAAACGGGGGGGGGGGGGGGGTGGCAACATACAACATGGAAACAAAGCTTATCCTAAAGAATCTACACGAACTCAACTCCAATAAATAAAAAAAATAACTGAATGGTTTTTTTAAACACAACTGAACAACAAACCAATAAAATCATACATATATTTGAAAGGGGAAAATATGCATTGTATTTAGAAGTAACGTGCAAGTTTGTTTGAATTAGAAAATACAGGTTGGAAAGGGTGTTTAAAACGTAGTAGTACATATACTCTGAGACTCTTGGAGGAAATAATATGCATTCGAACTAGTAAACCTTGGAACTAGTGGGCCTTCGGACCTAAAAACCTTCAGAATAGTGGGCCGTCAGATTAATGGGTCTTTGTACTAATGAACCTTCGGTTTAATGGACCGTGACACCCCCCTCCCACTCCAAAATGATTAGGTATATTCAACCCACATGTTATGCATCGATTGTAAACAAAGCAAACTTCAGAAATATTAGAGAACATAATGTGCAAAAGTTAATTTTTGATTTGCCAAAACATAATGACCTCATTTTATAGAGATGTCAAAGTCCAAAAAAAAAAATTCCTGAACTTCCGCGCAGATGCACCACTGTCTTTGTTAAACAAATAACCATTTGAAATTAAGAATTTTTTATAAGATAAAACAATATATATCATGGAATTGCTAGGGTCTATATAGAAGAATGTTTACCGCTTTTTAACCCCCCTCCCCCCCCCAATACACACGCCACTTGTGTGTTGTCCTCTTTCCTAGTTATACTCAGAAGCTGGTACACTTAAACAATTCGGTTTGTTTAATCATGCTTGGGTGTGTGCTCTCTTTACTGGCATCATTTGATGTAATAAAGAACCCTGTTGCCATGGGGATTACAAACTTAGAGCGCATCCTGATTCAAATATATTGTTTTTGCTTTCCTCTACAATTAAAAAATTAACATTTAAAAAAAAAATCTGATTCATGAAGACAATCATAAAACAGATCTCAATCGTCTACATTTACCTGAATAAAATAAAGTAATCAAAGTACTGAAGTACTGTCGGGAACTGATTTTATCGATTATTATCAATTTTAAAATCAACGTTCTGTTATTTTGCATGGCAAGTAGTTTCTAATCTGTATTTGAATTACGTACATTTTTATAATATGAATTCTCGAAATTTTCCGACAAGCATTTCGAGAAAACCCCATATGAATCATGTTGTGTAATATTTAAAGATAGAATAAAACCATCAGACTGTGTATCAGTAATCCAAATGTTACTAAAAATTGTACACGTCTGGATCTAAGCAATATTGAACTCTAGTCTCGTTCAACCAGACGCTCGGCTGTCTCCGTTAATCTCAGACTACCAAGAGAGACTCTCTGCTGGTAGCAGATATACGGATACAGCCGAGCGTCTTGTTGAACGAGACTATATTGAACTCTGGCGTAGAAATACATACGACTACCAAAAATTAATTAAATTGTTCGTACTATATAAAATCTGACTATTTTCAAGGTATTTATAGATACGTTTCCTTAAAAACAATGGTATAGCATACAGTACACCGAATTTATCTATTATTTTTAAAATCTAAGTCTTGTCAGCGGTGATGATTTGTGCTTAGGTCCAAACACTGTTTCACTTTCGGTTTGTTAGAGTAACTGCATATGCGGGTTGATTAAAATCAACTCCCAAAAATCATGTCCTATTGTTTTTACTTTGTATTATCAGACATAAGTTTGTACTGCTTATTGCAATTTAAAATAATAATGAAGAAAAAGAAATATATATTTGATGCATAAATTCCATGTAGAATTCCTGTACAATAAACTGGATGAAGAGAAAAATTTTCTGGATATTCATTCAAAAGTTTCAGGTATCAATTTCTATCAATTCTTGACTGCTAAGCGCTGATCTAGTCAAGAACTCACTTCATGCTTACAATGTATATTTATTGAACATTATATAATTCAGATCGAATAAACAATGTTTTAATGAAGATTCTGTAATCAAAATAGTGACTTTACAATGAGACAAGAAAAGGTTAATTTATAAAACTGAATCCAGTACATGTTGATAATTTACACATTTTCCAAATCAGATTCATGTAAAACCCTCAGTTTGTGGATATTTGTCTGTGTATTATATGCGAATATATGTGATATATATTCACAATTACATACTGTTGTACTTTCATGATGTTAAGTTAAAATACTAGGACATCAAAGGAACCAATTAATAGCTAAATCAGAGGTTAAAACAGATATTCCATACATAGTTGAACTGTTTTGGGGTGTTGTTTAAATCATGCTATGGTTTGGGATTGAAACAAACCATGGTAGAATGTAGGTTGCTTGCTCTCCCCCTTTTTGTTTCTTATGGCCATTGACTGGATTATGAGAGAAACAACAGCAGGGAAAAGAAATGGAATCCAGTGGAACCTTATGAACGAACTTGAAGACCTAGATTTTGCTGATGACTCTTTTATCCCATATGTACGACCAAATTCAAGAAAAAACATCAATCTAAGTCGAAAATTCATCAAACACTGGGCTCCGAATTAACAAGGAAAAAACAAAACTAATGAGAATAAACACAAACAACATCACCATGAAATTGATAACACTCAACTTAAAAATGTTACATCATTCATATATCTAGGAAGTGTTGTTGACCATAGTGGAGGCACAGAGGACGATGAAAATAACGCTTAGCAAAGGCATATACTGCATGCGGTATGCTAAGAAAAGTATGGAAGTCCAAGTACATAACAATCAAGACCAAACTCAGGATATTTAATAGCAACGTAAAATCAGTGCTACTATCGGGAACATGAAGCCTCACAATGGCCAACAGGAAAAACTCCAATCCTTCATAAACAGATGTCTGAGAAACATCCTTCAGTTATGGTGGCCAAACAAAATAACAAATGAAGACATTTGGAGAAGAACCAAATCCCTATTCAACAAGAAATGAAAGAAAGAAAATGGAAATGGATTGGTCATACATTAATGAAAGGAAGATCTGGCATCACCTGTCATGCTCTCCAATGTACACCACAAGGGAAGAGGAAAAGGGGAAAACCAAGGCTAACCTGGAGAAGAGTCCTTGAAAAAGAAATGGCCGAGAAAGGACACAGCTTAAACACCATCCATCAACTAGCAAAGACAGAGGGAAGTGGAGAAGAATTGCTTGTGGCTTATGCTCTACAGGGGAGTGAGAAAGGCTTAAAGCAAGTAAGTCTAATAGATCTGTTATATTATTTTTTGTATGTGCCTGTATGTATTATATCTTTTTTCTCTTGTATTCAGATTTCTGCCTCCTTTATTTGATTTTTGTTGCCCATGAACGTTATTTTTAAAATACTAATTACATGTTTTCGATGTTTTCGAACTACTGTTTTTTGCATGGGAATTACAGGTTAATTACTTATAGTCCATTTGTTTTAAAATGAGAGTGATTTAATTCTCAGATAACAACAATGAAGTAGGGGAAATAATCTCGGTTTCCCATCTCTCTCTCTCTCTCTCTCTCTCTCTCTCTCTCTCTCTCTCTCTCTCCACAGAAAATTAGAAACTCTTATACGTTTATTTAATGGTCTCTTTTAAAACACGTCATCTTTTATGATATATACAAATGTGTTGGAAAGTTGCAATAAAATTGTTGAACATAAATTAAGTCAGAATCAGAATATTTTTATCGAATATGATCTATTTGTAATCATGTCAATTTTTTATAATAGATACAGATGTTGTGAAAAGTTACTATAAAACTGTTTCAAAAATAACTTCTTCCTGAAATAGAACGATGTTTTTTTCAAGTATGATCTTTTGCAAATTTATCTCCTGCAAAAGAAGGGGTAAGGGTTGTATTCTTTATTATTCTAGAAATAAAAATTAAGTAGTGTCAGGATTTTTTTTTTCATTTTAAAGTTCGATGTAAAATTTACATCGATTTTTAATTTTTAAATTTTTAATAATATGCACATACAGAATGACATATAGACGAACAATCGGTCGGAGCTAAAGAAATATTTCCCACTTAGAGTAATACTGGGGACAAATATAATATATTGATAATACATTGAGACAAAACGAATCCTAAAGAATCTAATAAACTCAAGTGCAAAAAATAAATAAATGAATAAATAAATTAATGAAATTTTCTAAAAAAACAAAAAAAAAAACAACAAAAAAAAACACCCGTAAAAAACAAACAAATTAAAACGTACAAATATTTTGAAGGAGAAGGTAAATATTGTATTTTAGAAATAGCATGCGAGTTTGTGTGAATAAGAAAATACAGATTGTAAAGGGTGTTAAAAACGTAGTACTACATGTACTCTGAGACTGTTGGAGGAATAATATTAATGATGATTGTACATGTGTACACGTACTTATTTTCTACTTCCTTTCTTTCAAATAAAATATTTCTTTTCTCATCCATAATAAAACACAAAGACAATGCCTATAATCGATCGTTTATTATTAGATATGAGTTGTGTACTGAGTTGTGTACTCAGCTCGCATGAGTTGTGTACTCAGCTCGCATGAGTTGTGTACTCAGCTTTAATTAACCTAATTATTAATTATCCCTGTTCATGTGATCCTTCTTCTGTTGAACGTATACAATTGCTTGGTAACTTTTCTTCTAAATTATTATTTAAAATTAGTTTGATATAAAAAGTGTGATATTGTAAAACTACTTATAATATACAAAATATTTCAATATTAAATCTACCTTCAAGAACTTTTAATTATATATGCTAGACATCCATATAAACTACAAAAAAAAACCCAAACAACTATAATTATAAAACATTTTCAAACAAGCAACACCCCATTCAAAATTCTAACTAGTCATGCTTGTTATTTTTAGCTGAGTACGAATGACTTTAAAAACCCCGAGATAGAACTTAAATACCCTTGACCGAAGCACACAGAAATAATCACGCAATATCTCTACTCCTGATACTAGTACTAGATATTTCTTCTGAAAACGAAAAGAAATTTTATTAATTTGCAGAAAATTAAATCCAAATCATACACTTTAATTTTTAGTATTTAAAAAAATAATAATTCAATATTAGCTTGATAAATTCGAATTTTTGATTTGCCAAAACATTATGAGGTTTTTTATAGCGATATCAAAGTTGTAAATCAATCAACGCCGTCTCACCGTCAAGGGCGAATTTTAACATAAGGCGAAATAACGCGATACCCTTTTTTGTCGTTTGTTTTTAATCAAATTTTGTACATCATTTTTCAAGGTATACGTTTACTCAGAATAAAAAAAAATTCACTGATGATAATGAAAAACCATCTATTGTGGGTTAAAGACCTATCATGGTAATGCTATTTTTCACTTTCAAAAAAGTAGGTCAATGGTATATTGCTTAAAAAAACTGAAAATATGCCAATTTTTATCCACTTCTTTTTTTTTTTTTTTTGGTAAATACCAAGCCCCTTTTGTTGTTGTACCTGTAAGAAGATATTTCTCTATTCCTATGTACCCCCCCCCCCCCCCACTCATTTCGTGGCCCCACTTTTCACTAGGGAATCATGGTTTCATCAAACTTAAATCTGCATAACCTATGCTTTCACACTAAGTACTGAGTTTTGGGCCGAAAACTTTCTCAGAATATTTTTAAAGATTTTCTCTGTAAATTCCTATGTAAAAATTCAAACCGCCATCACAGTGATTTTGCAAACTTGAATTTACACTACCCGAGGATGTCTCTACATAAGTTTAAGCTTTTCTGGCCAAATAGTCTTTAAAAAGACTACCCCCATGGACTATTATTTAACCAAACTTGAATCTATACGATCTGGGGATGCTTCCACTCAAATTTGGGCTTTCCTGGCTTAATATTTTTGAGAAGAAGATTTTTTTAAAAATTTCTCTTTATATAAAAATTTATCCCCCATTGTGTCCCCGCTCTATCCCCAGGGACCATGATTTGAACAAACTTGAATCTACACTATCTGAGAATGCTTCCACTCAAATTTGAGCTTTTCTGGCCTAACAGTTTTTGAGAAGAAGATCTTTAAAGATTTTGTCAATATATTCCTATGTAAAACTTGATCCCCCAATTGTGGCCCCACCCTACCCCTGGGGACCATGATTTGAACAAACTTGAATCTACACTATCTGAGAATGCTTCCACTCAAATTTGAGCTTTCCTGGCCAAAAAGTTTTTGAGAATAATATTTTTAAAGATTTTCTCTATATATTCCTATGTAAAACATCATCCTCCAATTGTGGCCCCACTAACCCCGGGGGACCATGATTTGAACAAACTTGAATCTACACTACCTGAGGATGCTTACACTTTAATTTGAGCTTTTCTGGCCTAACAGTATTTGATAAGAAGATTTTTAAAGATTTTCTCTATATATTCCAATGTAAAACATCCCCCCTCTTGTGGCCCCACCCTACCCACAGAGACCATGCATGATTTGAACAAACTTGAATCTACATTACCTGAAGATGCTTCCATTTTAATTTGAGCTTTCCTGGCCTTATAGTTTTTGAGAAGAAGATTTTTAAAGATTTTCTCTATGTATTCCTATGTAAAAATCCATTCCCCCATTGTGGCCCCGCCATACCAACAGAGACTATGATTTGAACAAATTTGAATCTACATTACCTGAAGATGCTTCCATTTTAATTTGAGCTTTCCTGGCCTTATAGTTTTTGAGAAGAAGATTTTTAAAGATTTTCTCTTTATATTCTTATGTAAAAATCCATTCCACCATTGTGGCCCTACACTATGTTTGGACCCTTGCAGGAACGTAACACGGGTAGTCAACTTCATAAGGGGGGAACTTACACTTTTATAAACAAAAATTGTTGTAGTTCACTATATGCACATGTCGCGTTAACCAATCGTTTTTTAAGTATTGGGGGGAGCAGGGTCAACCAAAACATTTTGGCAAGCAAATAAAAGAGAGGCTAAAGCTACTTCCCATCAATTCTTATCTGTGGGGAGGGGTGGGAGTTGACCAATACCTTCAGTTTCACTGTTTATTTCCTTATTCTCAATTAAATTCTTTACATGGTCCCATGTTCATTTTTTTAGCTCACCTGAGCTGAAAGCTCAAGTGAGCTTTTCTGATCAAAATTCGTCCGTTGTCTGTCGTCGGCGTTGGCGTTGGCGTCGGCGGCGTTGTCGTTGTAAACTTTTCACATTTTCTTCTTCTCCAGAACCACTGGGCAGATTTCAACCAAATTTGGCACAAAGCACTACGTAAAGGGGATTCAAGTTTGTTCAAATGAAGGGCCACGCCCTCTTTAAAGGGGTGATAATTGAAAATTATTGAAAATTTATTGGTATTTTTCAAAAATCTTTTTTTCAAAAACTATTCGGCCAGAAAAGCTAAAACTTGTCTGGAGGCATCCTCAGGTAGTGTAAATTCAAGTTTGTTCAAATCATGGTCCCCGGGGGTAGAAGGGGGCCACAATTGAGGATCAAGTTTTTCATAGGAATATATAAAGAAAAATCTTTTTCCAAAAAACTATTAGGCCAGAAAAGCTCAAATTAAAATGGAAGCATCCTCAAGAAGTGTAGATTCAAGTTTGTTCAAATCATGGTTCCCGGGGGTAGGGAGGGGACACAACAGGGGGATGAAGTTTTACATAGTAAAATATAGAGCAAATCTTAAAAAATCTTCTTCTCAAAAACTATCAGGCCAGAAATGCTCAAATTGGCGTGGAAGCATCCTCAAGTAGTGTAGATTCAAGTTTGTTCAAATCATGGTCCCCGGGGGTAGGGTGGGGCCACAATAAGGGAATCAAGTTTAACATAGGAATATATAGAGAAAATCATTAAAAATCTTCTTCTCAAAAACTATCAGGCCAGAAATGCTCAAATTGGCGTGGAAGCATCATCAAGTTGTGTAGATTCAAGTTTGTTCAAATCTTGTCCCCGGGGGTAGGGTGGGGCCACAAGAGGGGGATCAAGTTTTACATAGTAAAATATAGAGGAAATCTTTAAAAATCTTCTTCTCAAAAACTATTAGGCCAGAAAAGCTCCAATTAAAATGGAAGCATCCTCAAATATTGTAGAATCAAGTTTGTTCAAATCATGGTCCCCGGGGGTAGGGTGGGGCCACAATTAGGGGATGATGTTTTACATAGGAATATACAGAGGAAATCTTTAAAAATCTTCTTCTCAAAAACTATCAGGCCAGAAATGCTCAAATTGGCATGGAAGCATCCTCAGATAGTGAAGATTCAAGTTTGTTACAATCATGGTCCCCGGGGGTAGAGTGGGGCCACAAGAGGGGGATCAAGTTTTACAAAGGAATATATAGAGGAAATCTTTCAAAATCTTTTTCCAAAACACTATTAGGCCAGAAAAGCTCCAATTTGAGAGGAAACATCCTCAGGTAGTGTAGATTCAAGTTTATTCAAATCATGGTCCCTAGGGGTATGGTGGGGCCACAATGGGGGGATAGATTTTTACATAGGAATATATAGAGAAATTTTTAAAAATCTTCTCAAAAAAAACTATAAGGCCAAGAAAGCTCAAATTTGAGTGGAAGCATCCTCAGATAGTGTAGATTCAAGTTTGTTACAATCATGGTCCCCGGGGGTAGGGTGGGGCCACAATTGGGGGATAAATTTGTATACAGGAATATATAGAGAAAATCTTTTTTAAAAATTTCATTAAAAAACTATTAGGCCAAGAAAGCTCAAATTGGCGTGTAACTATCCTCAGATAATGTAGATTCAAGTTTGTTACAATCATGGTCCCCGGGGTTAGGGCAGGGCCACAATGGGGGATAAATTCATATATAGAGAAAATCTTTAAAAATCTTGTTTTTAAAAACTATTAGGCCAGGAAAGCCCAAATTTGAGTGGAAGCATCCCCAGATCGTATAGATTTAAGTTTGTTTAAATAATAGTCCAGGGGTAGGGTGAGGCCACAATGGGTGTGAATTTTTACAGAGAAATATATAAAGAAAATCTTTAAAAATCTTCGTTTTAAAGACTATTTGGCCAGAAAAGCTTAAACTTGTGTAGAGGCATCCGGCTCGGGTAGTGTAAATTCAAGTTTGCAAAATCACAGTCCCTGGCGTTAGGGCGGGGCCGCGATGGCAGTTTGAATTTTTACATAGGAATATATAGAGAAAATCTTTAAAAATATTCTGGAAAAGTTTTCGGTCCAAAACTCAGTACTTAGTTTGAAAGCACTGGTTATGCAGATTTAAGTTTGATGAAACCATGATTCCCTAGAGAAAAGTGGGGCCACGAAATGAGTGGGGGGTATATAGGAATAGAGAAAAATCTTCTTACAGGTACAACAACAAAGAGCGTTGGTATTTACCCCAAAAACAGATATGGATAAAAATTGGCAGATTTTGAATTTTTTTAGCAAGATCTGCTGTACTTAGTTGTCAAGATATTTTGATACTGTACAACTAATTTGATCAGAGTTAAGGCAATTGTTGCTCAGGTGAGCAATGTGGCCCCTGGGCCTCTTGTTTTATGTGTAAATTTATTAGAAAAATCTTTGCTGCGCCAAAGAATGTATGTGTGTGGGGGTGGGCTGGCCATTGAATCATAAGCGGAGTTCTGGGATCTATGGGGTTTGTTTTAGTGATTAACGTCAATTTTCTGCTACTATTTGACTCCCTGGATAAAATTTTAATTTTTAAAACCGTATTGCACATCTATAGGACAACCCCAATTATATCCCAAGAGATGACGTAGCTACTCCAAAAGTTGTAAGGAGTTATGGGAACCGTACTTTTTTTTGCAAAAAATACATGTTTTCTGTATTCGAGTGTTAACATATCTCAATTTGATATCTACTGTCCAGCGTGTTTAAAATATCATTCTTGAGATACATGAATAAATCTGGCTCTTCAAACCCGTCAGAGTTGTAATTATAATCATCCTATGTTTCTATAGTATCTAAATAAACGCTAAGTCTAGTAAAAAGGTACAAATTTTTACGTACATATTTTCGGTAACCTACTGTTTTATCGCCGATTCAAACTTTCTAAAATGATTTTGTTTGCTTTTAACAACCAGTACATGTATCTTTGAAATCAGCAAACTTTCTGAAATGATTTTGTTTGCTTTTAACAACCAGTACATGTATCTTTGAAATCAGCATACCCGTTTATTTCATAAAAAGGGTGGAAAATCTACTTTTTACATTGATGCATTCTAAGTACATTGTTTTAAAATCTCTTGTTCAGAAGAAAAAAATTTCAAGTTTATTACGGGGACTTCTCACAGTAATGTTGAAAAAATATAAGCAGGCATGCAAAATATTACATTAACAAGAGTTTAAATAACTTTATTCTGACATTCTTAAATTATCTCTATATATTTACTTTTTCCTATGTCTTTGCCTGCATGTGATAACACTACGTATCGATTTTGTACTGTATAACTCATAAAGCCAAATTGAGGCGCCAGCGGGTTTGCTTATTTATATTTAAATATTTAATCGTAAGGTGGTTTAAAATTATATAAATATAAGTAATAAGGAATCATTCTTTGAATATTATGAGGTGATAATTTCGGTCGGGGCGTGATCAAATCTATCATAAAGCCCTTCGGGCTTTATTGGATTTGATCACGCCCCGACCGAAATTATCACCTCATAATACTTAAAGAATGATTCCTTATTCCTTATACATTACCTTTCCATGCGATTAAAAGAAATTAAATTATTTAAAAAATCCAACTTTTTCGGGATTTGAACCCAGTCAATAATATAAAACACGATTGAAGTCTATTCTAACTGCGTTACCACTCGACTTATCTAGACATAAAATAAGGAGGGAAAATTTTATACTTCGTTTTTAGACTTCAAAGGTATTAATGATTTTTTCCAATTGTCTGACTTATCAAAAAAAAAAATATGCCTCTTTAAACAAAAATCGGAAATGGCAGTTTTCAAGAAATTGTCTTACTCTTAACATTAAGATTAAATTAATTTTGTTTCAAGGAGGCATTTTGTCACAAGGATGAGGATTCCCCTTTTATATACCGTGAATTCTGCCATATTTGTTTGTATAACCATTTTCTTTATTTCATGGTCTTAAATAAGTTAGTACAAACTTTCCAAATAAAATTCTACACTGCTTTATGTACAACATTGCATGAAAAAAAGATTTACATCGAATTCTGTCACTTTGATTTTTCTATTTTATCTGCAACTCCTTTAGGGAAAATAAGCATAGGAACTGCAACACCTTCTTTTTCTGCAATGATCGCTTCCTTCATAATCCGCATGAATCATTAAAGAAAGCATTTTATCGCTTATATTATATAATCTTTCTTTAGGTTAATTAATAAAATTAATATATTAAGAAAAGTAACTAAAAATGTAATGTAAAATGTAATACTGTTAATGTATATAAGTACGTTAACTAAAAGAAACAGCCAAATCGTCTTCTGCGAGACTTTGAGTCTGACATCATCGTGTTAATTTCGTGCAGTCCGTGATTTTTCTTAAGTCGCTGAAGGTTTCACCCAATCGATTAACAGGGCGTGTCGATTTCAGTCCTGTCAGTTTCATCCGCTGTATATTTCAACCAATGATAAACGGGGCTTGAAGATTTCAGGCTGGCTGTTTCTATAGAGCTATGGATGAACTATAAGTTTCCGTAAGAAATAGAGGGAATCAGACTCGGTAGATGTAAATACACCTGGACACTTTGTCAAAAGTTTCAAGGATCAATGATTTCTTTCAATTCTTGACTCCTGATGTTGTCAACAAACCACTTCAAGCTTACAATATATATTTATTGAACACTCTGTCATTCAGATGAAATACACAATGTTTCATTAGGAAGATTCTTTATTAAATAAATGAATTTAAAATGTGACAAGAAAAGGTTAATTTATACAACTGAATCCAGTATATGTAAATAATTTACACATTTTGCAAATTAGATTCAAGTAAAACCCTCCATTTGTGGATATTATCTGTGAATACATGTGATATATATTCACAATTACTTCAACTGTTGTATTTTCATGTATATACATACATTTACATAGTTGTTAATACAGTTTTTATACATGCATCTTTAATTCAAACAAACTGTTCTATCAAAATATTTACAAACATGATGTGTTCAAAGATAATATAAAGACTGTTTAGACTTATTCATACAAGTATACAGTTTTTCATATCAATAATATGAAGTTTTACTTACACTCCACCAGGCTTGGGGTAATGCTAAATGTAATGGTAATGCATTGCAATTCATTACATGTTTTCAAAGTAATGCTAGTAATGTGTAATGCCACAAAATAAGCATTACAAGTAATGGTAATGTAATTCATTACTTTCCAAAATCTAGTGTAATGCTGGCATTACATGGCATTACTTTGCATTACTATGCATGCCTATTTATGCATGTTCACTTTAAAAAATGTGATAAATAAATGAATAGCTGAAATTGTATTTGATTAAAATTATTTTAAAGGAGAAAGGAATAATTCTTGAGATAAAAATGCTCTTCAGATAAAAATGTTTTAGTTGTATTATAAGAAAAGATTTTTTAAAAGTTCATTTTATTACTTGATATAACGACACAAGTCCATAACATTTTTAAGAGTGTTGTTATTAAGAGTTTGAAATCATTTAAACAATTTACTCCAATTAGTTTTCACTTCAATTAAGAAGGTGTCAACAACACACAATGCCCCCAGGATAATCTAAGTATCAAAATAATCTATTGTTATAAGAAGCACTAAACGGTGTGTTCCCGTTTTGCACACATTTGATAATTGGGTATAGAACAATAGGTGTGAATTGTGTTGTGATAGCAATTATAGTCTGCTTTCAGTCAAAGATTTTACCTGGATTTTTACCTGTGTTTTATCAGCGCCTTTACGATGAAACATGAAGAATATAGATACAATTGTATTTTGTTGTGTTTTAGGTCTAACAACTAATAACTATCACCATTTTTTTCTTTTGATAAAATAAAGATAATGATATTTTTAGTCCTAAATTTCCACTCAGGTCAAGACAATGTGAAGATGATGGGGTACTCCGTGTCTCTTTTTACAACTTGGTTGCGAAATATGTAAAATGCATGTTTATAATTGGTTGGTTGGTATTAACAGAAAGAATATTATAAAAAGAAAAACAGATCTTTATCACAAAATATTTCAATCATCGAAGTAGCGGCTTTGACGGTAGTTCTTATGACATAACCGCTTTAGTATAAATTACATTTTATAATTGCAGGTCACTTTCTGATTTTTCAAATCAGTAGCTAAAACCATGAAGCACAAAAATTTCCGACAAAAATAATAATTTTGATTGCGGTACATTTTTTGGGGTTTTTTTCTTCAAACCGGTATTTTTCAAAATACACGGAGCACAAAAAATTCAAACAAAAATAATAATCTGAATATTGATTCTATATACTTCAATCTGAAGAAGGTTTAGGTCTTCATTTGATAGGTTTTACAGTTTTTGAAGCATATAAAATTGCTGATTTATCATCATACCATCATCAACTTTGTCCATTTTCTTCGATTATACAAGCCACAGCATAAATGAGAAATATTTCGCAGCGTTTTCACTAGACACATTTCCTCACTTTATGTCAGCAAAAGCAATTTTAATTGAATATAAAAATACATTTTCTTTTCAAAGTCAAAGATGTACATGTATATGTACTTCTTATAGACAGCAAGTTAAACAAAGCATTTCATATCCAACATTTTTGCAATAATCTTTCTTGTTTAAATTAATTAATGAAATTGTTCATGACTGAATTACTGTAGTAATGTTTGAAATTATATTAAAAACAAGCAGGTCAATTGTTATGTAAATGAGCTTTTATGCAATTCATATTGTAACATAAAATAGATGTAAATATGTATTGGGAGTGCATGTTTTATTTATTTATGTTATTGTCAATAGCCCTCACAGGAATTGTGATATAGACTATAGCAATTAAGCAATTATCTCACCTGGTCAAATTCCCGTTTCGCACACATTTTTTCGATACCTTATTTTCAAATGTGTGCAAAACGGGAACAAACCCACTAAACACCCAAATCCCCTCCCCTTGGCTATGTTCCAATAGAAAAAAGGACATGCACCTTTAAAAACAAAATGAATGCACTGTCCATCCATGATGAAAATCAAAATCACTTTCAATATTATAACCCATTTGAAAATTCTCTCTCTCTCTCTCTCTCTCTCTCTCTTATATTAAGTACATCAGTTTACACTGATAGAAAATACAAGATTTATGTAATTTTTCTATCATTGCTCTTAATATATATCCTAATATAAAGATTGCAAATAAGATGTTCACTGCTCCTGTAGAAAGTTTATTTAGTATACATGTAGCTTGGAAGATTTTCAAACCTAACAGGATCCAGTTAAGAGATGAACCCTTTGAAACTTTGATGATCATAAAGTGCAACAGCAATCTTTTGTCTTAAAGTGTCCTCAGTATAAAGAAATCCGAGTAAAATATATTAAGAATTACTGGGAAAACCCTCTGTTTATAAATTGATTAAGTAAGTTTCCAAAATTATAAAGATTTGTTTAATCTGGGGAAATACCCCAATTTAGCTTAAATAACAGCAACATTATTCCATAATTTGTTTTCTGTTATGCATGTACTTCTGTGTCTCTATTTCATACCTGACATTGAACCATGTCAAATGTCTATAATATATATCAATTTACTTTATGTGATATGTTATTCATAATGCCATAAGATATGATTATATATTGAGCAAATACATAATGAATCTTGTATAATTATAAGTCATTGAATTTGAACCTGATACTGAAAATGAACCTGTAAATATGTTAAAGAGTGTTTTTTATTTGAAACATTTGCAAAAACTATTTAGCTTTAATTTTTTAAAACAAAGTAATGGTAATGGTAATGCATTACTTTACTCATGTAATGGTAATGGTAATGCATTACTTCAAGAAAATCAAGTAATGGTAATGGTAATTTAATGCCCAAATTCATGAAGTAATGGTAATGTAATGCATTACTTTACAATGTAATTCGCCCCAAGCCTGCACTCCACTGTATACACAGTTCACCTTCATATGTTGTTTACATACAATATTGGATTTTCTTCACTTTACCTGTGTTGTACTCGGTCACAAAGAGGTTGTCTCTGGTGTCCACACATAAATCCAATGGAGCCTGTAAATGACAGTTGTCAATGTAGCGGAGGAACTGTCCGTCCTGATCCAGGATGTGGATATCGTAGTTGTCACGGTCTGCTGTCAGGATCCGACCCTGGCTGTCTGTTGTGATGCCGTATGGACTAAATGATCCCTTGGAAGTAGAGGGAGGACCAGTGTAGGTAAACCGGAGTTCTCCAGCCTGATTGACTACCACTACTGAACAGGCTTCATTGTCTGACACGCAGATATCTTGGTTCCTGTTCTCACTGATGTATTTAAAGACACCAGATGAATAGAGAGGTTGTCCTTTGTCGCCGTACTGAATACTTTGTTTCTCTGTGGAGCCAGAGTAACACACAACTTTTGTTTGTTCATAATCATCACTCTCCATGACAACCAGGAGGTCACCAGAGGAGGTACTACAGACACTCCAAGGTATCCACCCCTGTAGTTGGATCACTGTCTGTATCTGTGTATTCTTCTCTATGTTCACAGTTCTATCATTGTAATCAGTATAAACTAGATCCCCACTCCTTGTCACTGCTATGCCCCATGGATTGTTGCCCGACTTGGTTTGGACAAAGTTCACTAGTTCTCCCTGCAGGTTGTAGAGATTCATGATATTTTTATTATTATAATAACTACATGTCCAGATTTCTTCATCACTGTGACAAGTAACACTGTGTAAGAATTTATCCTGTGTCTGTATGGTGGCGATGATCTTTGGCTCATCAAGCAGTGATTTAAGAGGAGATGATCCAGCTTCTGAGGTTTCCATGGTGTAGCCATGTTCCTCTGTTGTAATGGAGAATGCTGACAGGGAACCAAACTGTTGGTAAAGCTGTTCTGGGTTAATTTTCTGAGGGGTGAAGTTTGGTAAAGAAACTGTGAGTTTAGGAGTCAATCTTCTGAATTCAGCAATCCTGGACTTGTACTCAGAGACAAGGCTGACATCATTGGAGTCCAGTAACTTCTTCAGATGAGCAATGGTCTGTGTGATTTCAGATATGATGCGTGTGATTTCATCTTCCCGTTTGTTTAGGGCAGCCAGGTGTTTGGAGTCCATTTCCTCCACGTTAGATTTCAGGTTTGTGATAATAGTGTCTATTTCTCTGTGCCAGACTTCTCCTTGTTTGTCAATTGCTGTTGTCAATTTCTGGGAGTTTTTACTCAGATCAGCTTTCTGAGCTGTTATGTTCTTTGCAATCTCTTGATATTTAGGAGAAAGGAATTTTTTCAGTTCATGCAAATCTTTTTGTAAATCTTCTCTTTTCTTTTGATAGTTGGTATAAATGTCTACTAACTTATGATTTTTGTGACTTTCAGAGGAAACACAGTGGGCACAAATAGGAATGTCACATTGTTCACAATGAAGCTCACATTGCTTGGGGGAATGTTTTGGGCAAATGGGATAATTTGGAGTAGACCCTCGGTCTTGAAACGGTACAACCTGGTGTTTTTTGGATAAATCCAACATATGGTCCCCAACACAAGCTTTGCAGAGATTGGTCTGACAGAAGTCACAGTGTAGTGGGGGGACAGGGGTATCACACACATCACAACGCACCACATCCTGGGCAGTGCTTCGAGGGTCCATGGTCAAGTCCTCTACGAATGGTGCAGGGAAGATTCTGAAATACATGTATACATATCATTAATTTCAATCTTTGGGACATGTTAAACAAGTTTATCTTTTTTTATTTTTAAAAACAAAAACCAATTCTTTTAATAAGTAAGGGTTGTCTTTCTTTCTTCAATCGAAAATACAGCATGTAAACAAAAAGAAGTTACCAATGACCGTAACCTGAATACAATACAGCCCCATTAATGAATGATCAAGCCATCGGATTTAGCCATCAAAATTACAATTCTTAGGTATTATCCTATACATTTTTTGTTTTTTTTTAGTTATGATGCATGGATAGAAATATATTTCATTGCATTGATGTTTTTGCATATGTTTGAGAAAACATGTACCAGTAATGTGGATCTCAAATTCTTTCCAGTGATTAATTAATTCATTGTTAAACTTTGTTACGGTAAATAATGTATTGATTATATTTTGCTTCATACAGTCCTTAATTGGTGAATAAACACATACAGTAAGGATAGCTTATCTGAACAGTTAATTAGATATGTACTGTATATTATATGCATCATAAAGAGGGCTAGGGTGTTGCTGTAGGTTTATAACTCTAAGTCTGAAAAAATTTGGATGTTCAAATATTTGATACCAAAACATTCCTCAGACATTTTACTACTGATATTGTCATTTCACTTGCCTCTGATATTTTTTTAAACACCATCATCAGCCCCATAAAGTGAAATTACTTACAGGTGATAATTGCGACTCTCGCGGTCTTGAGACTCTTGACTCTATATATTCCTGTCGAGAGTTAGATTTACAAACCTTATAATAGGCGGTTTCTGTCTGTATTATAGCAAAAAAAGTATTTTGAGACTGTGCTTGGAAGTATTATGAAATCAAAAATCTCTCAAGAGGTACACCTAGATAGTGTAAAATTCAACATCAGTAAGCAAAGATTGCTCTGAAACACAATTGACAAACATAATTACTCAGCTTGCTAGGACCTAGCTTGTCATTTGCCTCTTTTTATAATTAGAAATATTTGTGATATAATGAGATAAAGAGTATTTTCTATATATATCTTAATTCTTAATAGTCAAAATAGTACATACTTATGTTGTACTGTGCATGTACTACGCCTAAATAGTAGTCAGCGTTTGATACATAATGCATAAGCCAGAGGCGAGTGCACTATGTATCACCCCTGACACTACCTGCTACTATTTAGGCATGTACAACACTATTGTCATTAAAATGCTGACTATTGTAATATGCCGACTGTTGTATACTGAAGCATGGGCGCTGAAAGTTATTGTAAGAAAGAAAGAAAGATACTAGAGAGAGAGAGAGAAAGAGATGGGTGGATGGATGGATAGATAATTTTGTGCATGAATAATTTATACCTGCACATATTTGTACATAATACTTTACAATAACATCCAGTACCCCTGTACTGATGTGCAACTCTAAGTCACTGTGGCATTTGACTGTTGTCTAGCCCCTCAAAAAAACTTCTGGCTATATTATATTAATATCAATTTATCTGCAACAACTTGCTAACTAATAAGTTTGCAATAAACATGAATGCAAATTCTCCTCATCGATCATTGATTCTGAAGGAAAAACGGGAACTGGAAGTTATAATGAATATATTGTTGTGCATGTATACATGCACATATTTATATATACAATTACTTCCAATGCCCATGGAAGGAATTAATAACAACATTTAACAAGTTGAGACTATCCATCAAATGAGATGTATAATAACCTGTTTGGGATATAATGTCCTAAATGGGATATGAATTTGAAATGCAAATAATCTGATTGAAATCATAACATCGATCCGCTCCTTGTTTCTCTATTGTTGCTACATGAGGCCTGGTATAGTAATCAACAGAAAAATAAGTAGCAGATCAAGGATCTGATTTTAATCAGATTGAAGTGCAAAAAAAATTGAATTTTAATTTGATTGGTATGGTGGCATATATCTCTGCCCCTTGTGTGCAAGTTATTTTTCTATCAAATATGTCGACATGCAAGATAAATATGTTGACATGCAAGAAAATTGGATTCAGATAAGAATTATACAAAATCTCAAAAAATCTCAAATATCGCCCACCTGTGACATCGAAGATACTAGATGGTATCTTTTTATGTCGACATGCAACTTATTAATGTTAACATGCAAGATAAATATACTGACATACAACTTATTTATGTCAACATGCAACTTATTTACGTCAACATGCAACTTTTTTATGTTGACATGCGAGATGAATATGTTGACATGCAACTTCGTTATGTTTACATGCGAGATGAATATGTTGAAATGCAACTTATAAGTTGTATATGTCAACATAACTAAGTTGCATGTCGATATAAATATGTTGCATGTCAACATATTTATCTTATAATTGCAAGTTTTTATATAGCGCTTTTAAAATTGCCGAAACATTTCTCAAAGCGCTTTACAATTATTACCCCAGCAGACCTTAAAGCATTCCAGAGCCTTCTCAGTGCGGCAGCTGTTAAGGCGCTCAAACACTCACATTCCGACAATATCTTTCACTGTCTATAGCCAGGTACCCATTTTACACTTGGGTGGAGTGAGGAAATACAAGTAAAGTGTCTTTCCCAAGGACACAACGTCGACTTGCCGCGGCCAGGATTCAAACCCACAACCTTTCGGTCATGAGTCCTGCACCTTAACCACTCGGCTATCTTGCATGTTAACATAACTAAAATGCATGTCGACATAAATAAGTTGCATGTAGATATAAAAAAGTTGCATGTTAACATAAATAAGTTGCATGTTGACATCAGTAGGTAGTGTATCTAGCATCTTGGATGTCACATGTTGGCGATATTTGAGATTTTTATAACTCTTATTTGATTGTAGTTTTCTTGCATGTCAACATGGTTATGTTGCATGTTGACATAACTATCTTGCATATCAACATATTTATCTTGCATGTCGACATTTGATAGAAAAATAACTTGCACACAAGGGGCAGAGATATGCCACCATAGATTGGGTTATTTTTTAAATAAAATTAATTTCCAAGAAGCTTTGGATATACCACAGGCACCTGAATTTTTAACAATGCGTTGCTCAATAAGCCAAATATAAAAAAAATTCTATCTCCTCTAATTATATAAATACACATGTATTTAAGAAATGAACTCAATGTCTACCCAAGTTATACTCGTATAATTTAATTCTGGTTGTAACGCGGCATTTGATTGGATAGAAAAATTTAGTTAAATTTGTATAACCTGGTTTGCACGTCACAAGACACGTCACAATGCACCAACGTACTAATTCACTTGACGTTACGTTTGAATTTTGAACAGATTTATATCATTTTTAAAAGTAAAACGGACTCAATTTGTACAGCAAATTCCAGAAAATTAAATTATAAGGAATGAACTCAATATCTACCCAAATTATACTCGTATAACCTGGGTTGGAGCAATTTACGCTTTTTTATAATCCGCTTCGCGGATTATAAAGCGTAAATTGCCCCAACCCAGGTTATACGAGTATAACTTGGGTAGACATTGAGTTCATTTCTTAAATAACCTGGGTTGGGGCAATTTACGCTTTATAATCCACGAAGCGGATTATAAAAAAGCGTAAATTGCTCCAACCCAGGTTATACGAGTATAACTTGGGTAGATATTGAGTTCATTCCTTATAATTTAATTTTCTGGAATTTGCTGTACAAATTGAGTCCGTTTTACTTTTAAAAATGATATAAATCTGTTCAAAATTCAAACGTAACGTCAAGTGAATTAGTACGTTGGTGCATTGTGACGTGTCTTGTGATGTGCAAACCAGGTTATACTAATTTTTTCTATCCAATCAAATGCCGCGTTACAACCAGAATTAAATTATTAACATATAACGTTAGAGGAGGTAGATTATTTTTTATATTTGGCTTATTGAGCGATTTTATTGATAAAAATTCAGGTGCCTGTGAATATACTGAGGAATCAACCTGCAATAGTGTGGTTACAGAAAAAAGATGTTACATTTCATCCATTCTCAGATTCTACAGTGGATAAAGCATAGTTTTAGCAAAATGAATTTTTTTAATTTCTGGCACTTCAAAGTTATAATCCATTTCGGATATTGTATATCCCAAACGAACTATAATATTTGGGCACATTATTCCCAACCTGTTTAACGTTAACACATGGTTAAACCTTCGCTGGTTTTCGGTTTACCATTTTAAAAAGAATATAAACCTCCTTTTAAAAAAAAGTAATTATAAGATCGGTTATTTTGAAGGATCAACATTTTTTAAATCGTTCTGATCAGTCATATTCTATGTAACAAACGATCAAACCTCAAACGTCAACAGTTTCTCATGATCAAGGCCGTTCCTCAACAATCGGATTTCCTTGTACATCTTCCTTTGCATGCAAGATAAAAGACGGAAAAAGGCGAGGTGATCCGACTGCCTTTGCTCGTTCGAATTTTCTCTAAACAAAGCATTTGTGACCTAGTTTGTCGTGTGATTAATTATGCGGTTTTAAATAACTGAATTTCGCAAATCTTACTTATTTTACCCTGGACGTCCATCAGAACGCACATCATGAGACGCGTAGGCGTGGTGGGATATGGACATCTAGGTAAACGTGGTAAATTCAGGGACCCCCAGAATTGTATATATTTGTAGGTGGAATGTTTTATATGTTAATGTATAATATACACACAATTTTAATTGTACACATCCCATGTTAACTTCTACATAGTTGATTTATCATGCCACTCTTCGTGGTCTCATTACATTTAGATCTGCAGGCACTACCTGACTATACCTGGGAATATATGAAGCAACGTTTATTTTTTATAGTACTACTTAGGAAAGGTGGAATGAGCATATAAAATAAATATAAACAAAATTTATTAGGTATATGATGATAGGCTGGACTAGGAATCGAACCGGGACCCCTGCAGCTCTAGTCAGATGCTCTACCACTGAGCTACCCAGGCCGATATCCACGGTCCATATAGCCCCAACTACTACATTCCTCCCTCCTTAAATAGTCTTTGACCCTGAAGACACAACACAAGTTCACCTTGTCAGGACTTATACATGTATTTATATTGCCTGAACAAGGAAGGCCACGGCACCCTGCTGTAGGAAAGGAGGAATGAGCATATAAATACAATGAAAATATATGGCTGGACCGGGAATCGAACCCGGGACCCCAGGGCCTGCAACTCTAGTCAGGTGCTGTAGCACTGAGCTACACAGGCCAATATCCACGGTCCATAGAGCCCCAACTACTACAATATGTTATTGATACTTGCCATTTCTGAACAGGAAAGTTCCTTGTTGAGAAGATCCAGGAACACCCAGAGTTGGAGCTAGCTTTTGTATGGAATAGGTCTCCGGCAGCCTTAGAAGGATTCCCAAAGGATCTGGTCCTACAGGATTTGAAGGATTTTAAAGAAAGGTAGGCATCTTTTTACAACTATTGAATAAATTTAAGTATTAGGCTAAAGAAAGTTCAAGGTGTCATATTTTTCTAAACTAACTTGAGCTATATATATATACGGTACTTGTTCAACCAATCAATTTACCAGATAGTTTGTGTTATTGACCTAGAAATGTGGATCTTATTGTTGAGGTGGCCCACCCTGACATTACTCGCCAGTGGGGACCCATATTCCTACAGGAGGCAGACTACATGGTGAAATCTCGGTTATCAAACAAATTTTTTATTGTTTTACATGTATCAATGGCAACAGCTTGGATATTTCTTAATTTTAAAGTATAGCTGGAACATGCCTTTATTTGTATTCACTATCATGGCAAATTGAAATGATATGTCATTTTGGTATTTCATAAATTGTGCATGTGTTTCACAGATTGGCTCCCCAACAGCTCTAAGTTCACAAGAACTGGAGACAAGTCTAAGGACAGCTGCCATTAAGCATGGTCTGTATGTTCCCAGTGGGGCATTCTGGGGGGCAGAGGACATCAAGAAGATGGCTGACAGGGGAACTTTACAGGTAAGACATGTTTTTACAGATAAAACTAAATTTATGGATAAATCACTATTGCAAAGTCATCTCAAGCCAAGGGGTTTTAAGGAGAGGTGCAGATCAGAAACTCTTAATTGGGAAAAAGTGTATTACTTGATAATGTAGTTGTATGTGTACAAATAGGACAGAAGGCAGGGTCTTATTGATTTGTCAGACATGGAGGCAAAGCACAGGTAAACACTGAGGCAAGGTCAAGATAAAAGTCCATAGTTAAACGACACTGTGCACCTGGTTCACAAGTAACTGGTAAATTTGAAGGAAAACCCTCTTAGTACATTTCGATATGACACTAGTACTGAGGTAAGGTGATATATTCATGTACAATGTAGGTACACGAACATGGGTAAGAAAATGGAGACAGGCTGCATGAATTACAATAAGAACAGATATTGTTTATTACAGAACCTAAAGGTCACAATGACCAAGCATCCGACCAGCTTCAAGCTGAACGGGGACCTGAAGACCAAAAACGACCAAGTCAAGGACACCAAAGTTATTCTGTATGATGGTAAATAATTCAATAAACATCATTAAAAGTTGTTTAAACAATATTTTATTATGTAAAAAAATATCACATAATAGGATTGGGCAGCAGGCAATCTGCCTATTTGAGCCCTCTCCTTTAACAGTCAATTTGACAAACATTGATGGTACAATGTAACAATAGTAGAGAAAAATAAAGGAAAAAAAAAAATAAATAAAAAAAAATAAGTGGAATCAAAATGCTTGGTACCGGGTATTATTTATGTACAATATGAAAAATAGTTGTAGAAAGCTAGCAATTCAGCTGTTTGAGTGACACTGTGAATAATGCATTAAAACTTAAACCTTTTGGTAGCTAATATATAATCATGTACAATCTTAAATATAGCAACATTTTCGTTATAAGGCAAACTACTGTCCCCATATAATAATAAGTCCAGAGAGATGGGGATATCTAAGTGTAAATTACTTATTGACTGTATAAAAACTTGCCTCTGTGCATCATAATGTGGACAGACAAAAAAATAATGATAAGCATTTTCAGATACATAACCACACATATCACAAATAGAATTTTCACACAAAAAATGATTGAATAGGTCAGCATTTAAATTGCTTGCATTATTTCTTATCTGACAATGTATAATATTTGCTTTTCTGTTTCCAAAGTCATAAAGTTTGTTTGGCTTTCTAAAGAATATGTTTTTTATGGCTGTTTTGAATGAAGACTCAGTTGGTAAAATTCTAATGTGAAGAGGTAATTCATTCCATAATTTTATAGATGAAGGTAGAAAGCTGTTCATAAAGGCAGTTGTTTTTATCTGGGGTATAACAAATTTAAAATCATCTTGGTGTCTTAGTGAGTAATTATTTTGCGGTGTACATGGCATAAGTAAATCCTGTAGATATTTGGGAGCAAGACCATGGACCATTTTATAAAATAATGTGAGTTTATGAACCTTCCTTCTATCTGATAGTAGATCAATACCCAATTCATCATATAGAGCTGACCTGGATGAGTTACTTCTAAGACCTGATATAATCCTTGCAGCAGTTACTTGGATATCTTCTAGAAGTTTAACTTCTCTATCATAACAATTATCCCAAACTATATCAGCATATTCTAAAACTGGTCTTATAAATGAAAAATATATTTTTTTTAGAGAGCATCTACATAGCTTATATTTAACAAGTTTCAATAGGTTTAACCTTATACAAGCTTTTTCATGAATAGAATTAATATGTTGTTTCCAACCTCCATCATATTGGAGATTTACTCCAAGATGGATGTGACTATCAACTTTTTGTATAAATGGACCATGGACACCAAACTGCACAGGGGGATGAGATATATTTTTTCTACTGAAATCAAGGTTTTTGGTTTTACTGGGATTAAAATCAACTGCCCATATGTCAGACCATTTACATATTTTGTCAAGATCAGAAACAAGTGAATTTGTTACAGCATGTGTGTCATTGTCAACAATAACATATATAGAAGTGTCATCAGCAAAAAGACGAAGATTGTTTGATATATCATAAGACATGTCATTAATATATAATAAAAATAAAAATGGACCAAGAACAGATCCTTGGGGAACACCTGAGGTAGTATGTCTGAGTGATGAGGAAAAACCATCCAAAAAGACTTTTTGCTTCCTTTCTACTAAATAGTTCTCAACCCAGTTAGTAATTTGATTGCAAATGCCATATAGTTTTAATTTATATAATACACCTTTGTGCCATACCCTGTCAAAGGCTTTACTGATATCGCAAAAAACAAATCTCACATCTTTACCTTTATCAAGACTGGATATGATAGTATTATAAATTTCAACTAATTGGTAAGTTGTAGAATCTCCAGGTTGAAACCCAGACTGGTATTTGTAAATAATTTTATTTTCAAAGAGATAGTTGTGAATATGTTTAAAGATAATTTTTTCAAGGATCTTGCACAGTATTGAAGTAATAGATATGGGTCTGTAATTATTAACTTCTTGCGCACAACCCTTATTTTTGTATACCGGTGTTATATGGGAAATTTTCCACATGCTAGGGAGTTTACCCAAGCATAGGGAAAGGTTAAATAGTTTTGTAAGGGGTTTAACAATAGATAAAGATATATTTTTTATGATAAGGGGTGATATACCATCTGGACCCGAGGGTTTGTTTACATTTAAAATATGAATTTGATCCAATACCTCTTGGTCAGAGATTATAAGATTGTTCATATGGTTCGGTGGCCCAGGTCCATGTAACGGAGGGTCAGGGAGCTGAGGCTCTACAGGCAAGGATGAGATTTCAGCAAAATACTTGTTAAATGCATTAGCTTTGTCAACTGGATGAAACAGAGTTTGACCAGCTGCTTTAAGAGGGGGTAGTGGTTTATGGCTATTATTTAGTTTAGTCAAAGATTTAATAATCCTCCACCATTTGCCAGGGGGTATTGTTTTATCAATCTGTGCTGTAAGTTTTTTATTGTAATTATCTCTAGAACGCCTAATTTCATCTATGACTCTATTTCTTAGGTATCTATAATTTCCCCAGTGAACAGGATTTTGAGTTTTAACAGCTTTGTGATGCATACGATTTCTTTTCCTCATTAATTTGCGAATTGTATTATTCATAAATGCTTTATCTCTAGGACGAACTGTAATAATTTTTGATGGTATGTGCTTATTAATGCATTCATTGGTTTTATCTAAAAAAGATTTGTATATGTCATCAATGTTTTCCCCTTGGAAGACATCTTCCTCCCAATTAACTTGTCTAATGTCTTCATTAATTGCATTGTAATTAGCATATTTATAATCCCTCACTGTGCGCTTGTATGCATATTGCTTGAATGATTGAAATTTGATCTCGGTGCCTATTGTCGAATGAGTACTGCAAAATGGTGGAAGAATAAATGAATCTATAACTAGACTAGAGTTGTTGGTAAGGATAAGGTCAATACAGGTACCAGTACTAACTGTAAAATTTGTGACATTATGAATTAAATTATCAAGACCAAGTCTTTGCACCATTTGTCGAAAATTAGAACCTTGATCACTCAAGACATTGACATTGAAATCTCCTAATAAAAACACTGGTAATTCACATTGTGCTACTTTTTCAAGATTTGAACAAAAAAGGTTCCAATAATCTGCCAGGGCACTTGGTGGTCGGTACAAAACACCAACAAGAATTTTTTTACAATTAACATTAATTTCAGCCCATAGAATTTCTAAACCAGGGGTTGATAAATCAGTTCGTTCAATAAAAGATAAATAACTTGAAATGTATATTGCAACACCTCCTCCTCGTCTATTTCTGTCTTTCCTAAGAGGAGGGTGAAAACCATCAATTACAATTGAGTCACTATAAATAGAGTTATCAAGATGTGTTTCACTTATACATATAACATCAAAATTAGACATTTCAGCAGTAACAATGTCCACTTTTGGATATAAACTACATACATTGTTGTGTGCAATACGAATAGAACTAAGTTTAACATTGGGCAAATCTGAGCTAGGCCCAGGGTTTTTTTCAACACCTCCAAGAATTAATAATAATTCTACAATAACGCCGTAGCTTGCGTCGTATTTAGAACATATCAAGAAAAGCTGAACATACCTTGTAATAATAAATGTCCATGGCCTAGAATAAATTAAGTTTTTTTCAATCAAAAGTATCAAAAACAATGATGAACATATTATTCAGCATGGCCATGGACACAAGTAGTAGTCGGATGTATACATAAGACAGAAAATATAGGAACCGGTACCAACAAAGAGCAACAAATTCCGGAATGGAAAAATTGGGAGAAAAAATTAAACAAAGAAAAATGAACATATATACATGACAAAATAGCAATGATAGAAGCATGTAGGAATGTTTGCGTGTAATGGAAATGACATCGTATCGTTTACCTATACAATGTGAAACGAAAGAGTTTGAGAATGGCCTTGACATTAGGATTTAAACAGCTGATAATCAGCTGACAAGGAATAGTGGTTACACTTCCGAAGTTTCCAGGATCTGTGTACGCTGTTCACCACGAAGTTCAATAGACAGCACGTCATCATCACTTCGGATCAATGATTTGGGACTACCTTGCGTTTTTTTGACGAAAATATTTCCCTCATATGTCCAACACGAGTCAATTAGACCATCTCTTTTGCACTTACGCAGACGCGAGAACATCTTGGCGCGAGTCTTGGTCAGTGCCTCATTGACGAAAACCTTATATCCACTAGAGGGGTTGTTGTTGTAGTTCTTGAGATTTTTTTTATTGCCATACACGAGGGCACGGTCACGGTACCGCACGAACTTTACGATGATGTCTCTCGGTGGGTCGTTGCGGGAGCGTGGCTTTGGCCCAAGGCGATGTGAGTTACTGATGGTCCATGGGTTGAGGGTGGTGCCAGTGGACTTCAGGATTACTTTATTACATAGGTTGAGGATCAATTGGTCTGTGTTTTCTGGGTCTCCTTTTGAGTTGTGTGGGCTTTCTGCAATGCCAGAAAATTTTAGACAATTTTTTCTGGAATACTGAGATAGATCGTCAATTTGGCGATGCAGGTCTTTTATTTCAGCTCTCATTCGGTCAATTTCAGGAACAAGCTCCATCGCCAGAGCGTTTTTGATAAGTGTATTTCCAAGTATAACACTGGTGACCCTGCGCAAGCTTTCTTCACTGCTTGACGCATTCTCTAATATGTTGCTGAGGACAGAAATGTCACTGTCTGCATCAGATACAGATCCTAAGGAGTCGTTCGGTTTCTTTTTTTTGGCTGGGTTTGCTGGACTTACAAATCTAAACCTGTTTTCGTTTTTGTGTTCCGGCATGTTGATACTGATCGTGAGTAGATGTCAATCTTTACAGACATACAATGTTCACAGAATGAAAAAGTCAAGAAAGGCTAACTAATATTGACTCACGTTTTCGAAAGAACACTCCAAAAACACTTAAAAGTCCATGGAACAATTATAAACACTCAATTCATGATATTTGATGCACTACACGCAAAAAGTCGAGAGCTCAGATTTCAGTGACCATAATGGTGTCGACCTTGACCCAAAGTTATTCTGTATGATGGTAAATAATTCAATAAACATCATTAAAAGTAAACAATTACTTACAAAAAGATGACCACTCTAAATCTAATTCATTTTGTATCTTACATTCATCTGTTCTAAGTTTAGGGTACATACATCAGTACAAAGAATTATTATCAGAGCTTAATTTTATGAGAGATGTACTTTTTTGTTGAAGGACCTGTGCGAGAGTTGTGTCCCCTGGCTCCTAACAATGTGAACACGATGGCAGCAGCAGCTATTGCTGCACACAATCTGGGATTTGACAAAGTGTCGGGATCTATTGTATCAGACCCTCAGTAGGTTACATGACAGTTCTGTCAAATTTCCAGATTTTTATGGAACCACAAATTCAATTTAAGTTTAAATGCTTGACTATGAAATTTGGGATGATGACTGATTGTTAATAAGCAAGTGTTTTTTCCTATGATTTCCACAGAATGACAGACTGGCACATTGTAGAAGTAGAGGTCTGGGGACCCAATGGTTTTAATGTAAAGACAACCAGGAGTAACCCTGCAGCGGTCGGGGCGGTCACCGGAACAGCCACATATGCTTCCTTCCTCAGCAGCATGCTGGGTAGGTCAAAGGACTTTCCATCCAACACTATTGCACAGGATATATATCACTCTTTTGTATGGTTAAAAGACTTGAGTTACACACATATATGCAGTCAAGACCATATTTAAAAGCCTAATTTCTTTTAATTTCCAGGTGCAAAAGGTAAAGGTGTCGGTGTTCACCTCTGTTAATGAAGAAAGAAGTGATCAAACATCGAAAGACTTCTATCATTGCTTTTTCATACCAAAAGTCATGCATTCCAAAGAACGCTGTGATTAATTTATAGGAATCTCTTATATTGAAATAAAATTTCAATGAAAAAAACTCTGCTGATCTGTCATGTTTATTTCTTGATTCCAAATTTTCAGTCATTGCAGAGCACTGTAGTTTTTCAAACCAACAATGTCTCAAACTTAACACACTTCTTAGTTTTACAGTACCTGCAGTTCATTTAATTTTCTCACAGAAGGTATCATTAACATATTAAAACTACATATCATTTCATTAAAATGTGGTGATCACTTAATAGAGGAACAAAACTACTTGTTTCCTGATAAAACATTTAATAAAACTCTATGATGTGTAAATAATATTGATATTTACATATATTCAGTTATGCACATTCTCAAATGAGAATAATTAAAATGTCTGCTCTACAGTTGCACAAAATGAGATTTCTGGACAATAAAAGATCTACATGTTGTAAACGGAATATCACAATTGTCGGGGGTTTTGCTGAGAGTGGGCCTCTGATTTATCTCTGTGTGAGTGTTGGGCAGTGAGCTGGCCCGGTCAGCAAGGGTCATGTGACCTACATCCAGGCCGTTCTCCTTCCGAAATTCTGTAACAAACAAAGACGAATTAGATTGTGTACCCAGATGTTTATTTTTATGACCAAGCTTTTACAGAAGTATGTGTACTAGCAAAGGGGAACTTGTACATCATCAAATAGGTACACTATACATGTAGTATGTACTGTGCAACACGTGTTCCCGGACGTCGCAGTACAGGTAAACTTGCCTGAGTTTATTTTGTACATATTTAAATACACTGACATTTGAGTTTATACAGAGCATCTTAAAAACTATATTATCATATTTAGTTTAATAAAAAAAACAACCAAATCATTATTTTTTGTTAATATCATGCTTACTAAGTTACTACCAGGTATTAAATTTACACTAAACCTCATATATTACTTCTGATTAGGAACTTTTTATACATCATCAAATGCCTGATGCTAATAGAAGATGACACATTATAACAAGAGTCATAAACAGTTATACCTTTGGGGCAAAGCCGCGCACTTTCATCCTCTCCGTTTCATGCTGGAGGAAGTCCTCGTACTCGCGCTCCTCCTCTTGCTCGCGATCCTCCTCCTCCTTCATCCTCTGTCGCGCCGTCATCTGCTGCTCCTGACGCGCCGTCATCTAAATGGGGATAACCAACGATTTATTACAGAATGATAATGAAGAGCCATGTTACAGCAGGATAAAGAGAATCATCAGAACAAATGGCTGTGTCACTGTAATGTAGTGTACAGGAAAACAATCTACAGGGGGGATAACCAAGGATGGTATTACAAAAATAATCAAAATGATTTGAGAATATTTTATATTCTCTGGCCTTCCCACAAAATTATTAAAAAAATTACATATCAAAGGAATATCATTAAGATTTTGGAGTACAGAGAATTAGTTGTAGAAGTATCAACAAGAAGCCCACAATGACAACTGATGTTAAACAACCAGAATCACTGACGGAGTAAACATGACTCACCTGTCCCTTCAGATCAAGCTTGAGAGCCTCTTTCTGTTCCTCGGCCCTCTCTAGGTCACGCTGTGTCAACTGATTGGCTATCTCCATCTCCTCGATCAGCTGTTCTCGTTGCCGTAGCGACTCCTCTCGCTCTCTTTGTACTTCCTCTAGCTTCTCCTCAATCTGCTCTTGTCTGTCCTTGAATACCTGTAAATAGTACTGACCTTGTGAAGGGAGACTACAACATTTAATCCAATCGTCAAAAAAATTAGTTTAGATTTATTACACGTACTATTTTTCAGTAAACAACATAAAACTTATTCATAAGTGTCAAAAAAAACTTTCTGAAATACAAAGTATCATATAAACAAGTTATCTTGACAAAAAATATAATCAAATTATCAGATAAATTTAAATGCATCAGTCATACACAGACAAACAAACCTCTCTCATCAGTCTCTCGCGAGCTTTACTTTCCCGCGCCCACTCAGCATCTCTCTTCTCCCACATTCGAGCAGCCTCTTCCCTATAAGGATATTCACATTAACTTAGTATTACATCAATTTTAACAGATTAATTTCAGTGATGAACTGATATTCACATGAGACAGCCACCAGCCTGGCAGCTATAGGAGGGACTTACTGGTATAACATGTCTAGCTCAGCTTCTCTGGCCTTCTCCACTCGGAGCTGGTCTTCTATCACCTGTTAAGTAATTACATTCAATTTGTTTATATAGTCAGTCTGCTAGTATTAAAGTGGGATAAAAACAAATATGAAACTTACAATCACAAGAAGTATTCCCGGTGTAAATTTAGTACATGTACTAAAAAATACTTGTTACAAATAGTAAGACTTTTTTTGACATGCATGTAACAATGCATTTAAAATATGTCTGAATTCTGGAATGACCAATTCCATTTATAGAGTAGAATTTCAATGATACAACAAATCACCATCTTGTCTCTCACCTGCTTCATCCATTCAGCGTCAGCTTGAGCATTTTCTCGCCTCGTGGTCAGAATTTCCCGTTCCTCTTTCTCTCTCTCAATCAAAGCCTCCAACATTTTCTTGTCTTGTTCCTACATTGAAACACTCAATGCATCTTACATGGTTACAGTTATACTTCTCTAGTTCAATAATTTCTCTAACTACACGATATGTGAATACATCTATAACAGGACCTCTATCCATGTATTAATCTCACTAAAAACATTCATGTTGCCAACAATAGCTGGTCTATGTATTTTACACCAGCTTTAAGTGAGAATGTATTTTAGTAAGACTTTAATATTACCAGTTCCTCTTGGATTTGTCGGGATCTTCTCATCATTTGAGCCTTGTGTTGTCTCAGGAGCATTCGTCTGGAGGAAAAAAAAAATCATATGTACTCTTGAAACATCAACTATATTGCCTTAAGTAATGTCATGAAAGTTGTAATAGTGGTTGTGCATGTTCAATTCAAATGTTCATTTGAACAATTACAGTGAATGAAGGGTTTGAATAGTGATTCCTAAAGGAATAAATGAAATAAGCATGTAAACTGTTGAATGTAACGCCAATACTAAGAGAAAATGTTATTGCAGTCAACACTGCTTACCCCATTTCTCTCTGCCCACGAGCTGACTCCATCTTTTTACGCTCTTCTTCTAAATCTTCTAGTCTCCACTGCTCCTTTTGTAGGGCATCTTGTTCCTTCTTCAATCTCTCTGCCTGAAGTTCAACACTTTTATTACCCAATGTTTTATTATGTTTCTTTGAAAGTAACTCGGCAAATAGATTGCATTTAAAAAGAACAAGTTTTCCTTGAGAACCACCATATCAATTGCAAACATTAACAGACAGGATCAATTATAGTAAATTTCACTGGATGGAAAAAATAATCTTTGTTAAAACGAATCGTTTTACTGGTAATCAAAAGCCAAAATACGATGAATGGATAATATTGTTGATTAAACTCTTACTACAGATAAACAAAGAATGTTGTAGAGGTCTAACCTCTGCCTCCCAGTCTATAAAAGATATACACCGAGTGTTCTAAAGTTCTACATATCTATCTAACCTCTGCCTCCCTGTCTATAATAAGATATAAACCAAGTGTTTTTAAGTTAGATGTACACTGGGTGTTCTACGTTCTACATGTATCTACATATCTATCTTACCTCTGCCTCCCGATCTCTGAGTTCCAGCATCTGTTCCTTCAGAGTGTCCTTCCACCTCTTCTCATCTTCTAACTTCTCTTCTTCCTTCCGTCGTTCCTCTTCTAGAGCTGCAATTCTCTCCTCCTCCATTTCTCTCTCGAATCTTTCTTTCTCTTGCCTTTCCTGTTCCTCTTTCTACAAAAAATGGAACATCGATAAAAAGATTTTTTTTGTATATGCTTAGGCATCACCATTTATTCAGTTTTTAAAAATAATTTTCATCCTAAAATACTCTAGACTCGGAGCAATATAGTTTACAAGTATCAATCAGACTTCATACAAGTACACATAGATGATATCCATCCATTAATACTTTCTGCTGTATAATATATATATATATCTCATCAATTCATTATACCCAAACCCTACTCTCCCCTACAAACAAGAGTTATTCCCCCTGCCCTCCCAGACAGCCTTCTTACCTCGCGAACTTCCTCCACTTGTGAGCTCCATTTATCCACTACATGGTCTTTTAATTGTTCTGATTCAAGCTTAAAAAAACACAAGTCTGTAGTTTAAATATGTGTAAAACTCTCTACAGTCAAAGGAGAATGCTGATTGAAATGCTCTCTGGCAAAATTTTATCTGGAGAACTAGTCTTAGGAATTAACAATACCTTTCTGATATCTGGATTGTTTTGTCTCCAATATTCATACAGCTTTTCTGATGCTAACTGAAACACATAAAACAATGATCTAATCATCTATCCAAACATGTAGGTCTGAATGTTTGATTTATAACTATAGGGTTACGACAAAACTTTAATAACAATTCTTTAAAACCATTTTTGATACTGTGAATGTACTTGTCCTTATATAGAAAAGATTTTAGGTCAATAATGCATAATAATGTATACTAAATATGTTGCCCTACAGATTTTTAAGTATGGATCAGGACTAACTTACATGTTTTCGTTTTTCTTCACGAGCACTCTTTAGGGAGTCCACTCTGTCTCTCATGTCCTCTAGGCGGTCATAGTTATCCACTGAGTATCCCTTCAGTTCAGCCTATGTCAGAGAAATTAGCACAATGAAAAGAACTACATATCAACTAATGCACAGACTAAAATATATAATATCTGTTAGTGGACTCACCTCAAACCTGTACCTCTCCTGTCTCAACATGGCAGCAAGTCTCTCTCTGCGTAGAGCTAAATTTTTGGCCTTCTTCTCTGTGTCTTTGCCTTTTTCATAAGCATCCATACTATGAAATATAAGAATTTGCAACTGTTTAGTTTTGTTACAAAAAGAAGTACGGTACTTCAAACATGAGTAGTTCTCCAGTAAATAAACACAGAAGAAAGTCATGATTTTTTATATTTTAATTCTATAGCATTCATCTATTAATTTGTTGAGAATAACAACACAACAGCTTGCAACATATACAACTCAAAATCAATCTTATCATGTTAAGAAGATAGATCTTTGTATTATGCATAGCAGCTGGCATACATATGCCATAATGGTGCATGACAGTTCAATGATTACTTTAACATGTTATATGCCTAGGGGATATACTGTTATAAATTCTATTATATATATTATAATATAGAAGCAATACCTTGATCTAAGTGATCTCTCTGACTCCCATTCACTCTGTTTACAGGCCGCAATGTTGGATTTCTTAAAATAGTTGGCTGTGTTGCTCCACCTCTCTCGGAGATGGTCATCATGGTTTCTGGTTTTTACTATGGCCTGTTCATAGACATTCCTCCTAGTCGTCCAGTAATGTGGCATAGATGGCAAGGCCATTGTAAGTTTTGTCTTAATGCAACAATTAAAAACTGAAAGAAAAGAAAAGCTATTAAAATGCAGTCTGAATTTGATCTATGCATTTGCTAACAGTCTTTTACACACTGAAACACATCATCGTCTTAACTTTACTAAAAAGATGTCTACATATTAAGTTATTTACTAAAGCATTTACAAATTATGAGTTATTAATCAAGTGATTCAAATCATTGCATATCTTAATACAGAACATTATATAGATATTAAGGCCTATAATTTCAATATGAATAACATTGTAACATTTATACATCGACCTTTAACAGTGTCTAATTTATCAATTAAAACCAAAATTGGGACAAGTGGCAGATCGAAACAAGCACAGACCTGAACATTTTTAAATATTTTCTAAGATTTTAGGATCAGATCACGTATTTTATAAAATACTCACCATAAAAGCCTGTTTGATCACACTATATCGTTCACTGTCACTTAATATCACATGTTCTTTCTTGTTTTCAAATATTGTAGCGAATGTCAACAGGATGTTTGAGAAGCGTGCGCATGCGCAAGGTGTGTATAAAAATAAAATTAGTAAGTAGTCTACTTATTTCCGAACCTTTTTACTGAAACTTTCCCGAACTTGAGACCAATTTCAATTCTAAATTTCATATATTATTTGTCCACACATTGATATTGATAAGTTTGATAACAGTTCAGTATTGTACGAAAGCGTATTAGGGCCGCAGCAATATTTTTTTTATTAATTTGTTATAACAGATTAGTAATTTGTTATAACAAATTATTAATTTGATATAACAGATTATTGATTTGTTATAACAAATTATTAATTTGTTATAACAGATTAATAATTTGTTTAACAGATTAGTAATTTGTTATAACAGATTATCAATTTGTTATAACAAATAAGTAATTTGTTATAACAAATTATTGATTTGTTATATAGAGAATAATACATATACCCTTTTCCATATCACAGCTTGTATCAGCACGAGACTCCAATATCAGCCCAAGGGCCGAAGGCCTGAGGGTTGATATTGGTCGAGGGCTGATACAAGCTGTGATATGGAAAAGGGTATCTATTATTATATTTATTACATACTTAGTAATAAATTTAAAAAGAAAACCCATCAACTTGAACAAATTGATTATTCATATTATTTGAAAAAAAAAGTCTGGACATGTACATGTATTATATAAATAAAAATATGCGTTCTTCTTGTTTTAACAAACATGAAGCTATACAGAACGGAATTTCATCAGGTTGTAAAAGTTGACTGCTTTACATGTAAAACATTTGCTAGCATTTGAGGTTTTCAACTGCACTTAAAAATGTCGACTGTAATTGAAAATGTTTTATTATTCGTCTGTAAAAATGCAAAAATGCCGAAGCGAAAAAAGGCAGAGGAGTTCCGCAAGGGGTGTGATACTGATCCGTATCAGCCCTGGAGGGCTGATAACCTGTATATCAGTCCCGGAGGCCGATACGGATTGTGTGATGTCATCTGTATCACATGACTGTGCAAAAAACCTGTATTTATTACTAAGTATGTAATAAAACAAATTATCAAATTGTTATACCAAATTATCAATTTGTTATAACAGATTATCAATTATTATATTGAATATTATATTAGATATTAATCTGTTATAACAAATTACTAATCTGTTATAACAATTAAATTACTAATCTGTTATAACAAATTAATAAAAAATACTGCTGCGACCCTAATACGCTTCCGTATTATTGAGATATTGTTTACAGATATCACTATTCTCTTTTGAGAAGTGGACAGGCATAGCTAGCCTACTTCTCAAAAGAGAATAAGATATCATAGCACGTGCATGTTTTTTTTAGCTCACCTGAGGTGGGGGTTCAAAGTTTAACATTTGAATATATAGAGTAAATCTTTAAAAATCTTCTTCTCAGATACTATACAGCCAGGAAATTTGAAACTTGTGTGGAAGCATCCTCAGGTAGTGTAAATTAAAAGTTGTGAAGATCATAACCCCCGGCGGTAGGATGGGGCCACAATGGGGGGGGGGGGGGGGGGGGTCGAAGTTTTACATAAGAATATATAGAGTAAATCTTCTCAGAAACTAATCAGCAAGGAAAGCAGAAACTTGTGTGGAAGCATTCTCAGGTAGTGTAGATTCAAAGTTGTGAAAATCATGATCCCCAGGGGTAGGGTGGGGCCACAATAAGGGGTTAAAATTTAACAAAGGAATATATAGAGTAAATCTTTAAAAATCTTCTTCTCAGAAACTAATCAGCCCAATGATTTTTTTTATAATTGTTAAGACTTTGGCCCCAGGACAATTCTTTGGCCTCACAAGAAGGTTCAGAGTTTGATGTAGGTTTATATCCCATATATAAACTATTGTTAAGGATCTTTTTGAGAACTGCAGTTTTATTCCCCAAGTGAAATCATTAATATCACATAAGATACAATTTTTAAAGATTGTCTTGTTTTTTCTTAAGACATTAATTCAACTGGAATTGATCAGTATAGCATTAGCACTATGGTATATGAACTATATCCTATCTCCATTAGGAATGGTACAATAATATAGAATACTTATAAATCAAATGTTTACTGCCAGCCACATTTTACTGGTCTCAAAGTCAACAACAGCAGATATAGAGCACATAGGTGTCGGAACCGGGGGGGGCTAGGGGGGGCTTAGCTCCCCCCACTTTTTTTTGCAAAGTTAGACCTAACCATTAGAAACATAGCATGATAGAGGGTTCAGCCCCCCACTTTTTCTCTGAGGATTAGTCTAGCCCCCCCCACTTTCAATTTGCTTCCGACCCCAGTGGAGCATATACATGCACTGTATATAAATTCCCATAATGAATTTAAATAACCAATTACGTTTGGAGGATGCACCTGTGCAGATTATAAAATCTTCCTAAAAATTGTTACACTGACACTTGTGAACTCCGGAAATTTACAATCAAAGTTCTGCACTTGCAATTTTATACCTCTGCAATTTAATTGATACAATTTTTATAAAGTGACAGAATAATGGAATAAGTACCCGCTTAAAATAAGTAATTTAATCATGGGGCTGTCTTGTAAATTCAACCAAACCAATAAAAAAGAAGAAACTAGCTAATCTTATTGCACATTTTAATGCTATTTCATCACAGAACAAATGTAAATAAATTTGATGCTATTAAATAAAAAGAGTCAGCACTAAACACAAACATGTACCTCACAGATCAGTAATAACTTCACAAGGAGGACTGTCCTGTACATCAAGTACATGTAAGACAGACGACACTTCACACAACACAGTTTGTACACAATGATGTGGATTAACGATTACTGGATAAGATGTAAACATGTTAACATGATAAGCCTGATCACATCAGGTTCGGCTGTATAGGTCTTCACGTTCCTTGGGATAGCACTTTGCCGCAGGGCTAGAAAATAAATCAATAAATTCATGAAACAAAATTTTTATATGCCTTTTTTAAAGTCTAAATCTATATTCTTGGACAATTGTTTGTAGGACTTTGGTGGTTTTACTTTGATAAAGATACAAGTGGGTAATAAGTAATGATTTTACCTTGATGAAAATATGAGTGGGTAACATTTTCTGTAGAACTGGGTCGATGGGATCGGGGTAGCCAATCAGGGTAAAGTTGAGCTTTGGTAGGTTCACATGCCCCGCCACCAGAGGAAACAAGTTGTACTTCAGTTCATAGGGAACACCAGGCAAGACTCGGAAGTGGAACTGTAACCAAGACAACTGAAGACTGATAAAACTGTATGATTGAAACACATAACAAACAAAAGACTGACAACACTGTGTAATCGTAACACATTACTAACTGAAGACTGACAACACTGTGTGATTGTAACACATTACTGAGGACTGACAACACTGTGTGATTGTAACACATTACTAACGGAAGACTGACAACATTGTGTGATTGTAACACATTACTGAAGACTGACAACACTGTGTGATTGTAACACATTACTAACGGAAAACTGACAGCACTGTATGATTGTAACACATTACTAACTGAAGACTGCCAACACTGTCTGATTGTAACACATGACTTACTGAAGACTGACAACACTGTGTGATTGTAACACATTACTAGCTAAAGACTGACAACTCTGTGTGATTGTAACACATTAATAACTAAAGACCGGCAACACTGTCTGATTGTAACACATTACTAACTGAAGACTGACAACACTGTGTAATTTAACACATTACTAGCTAAAGACTGACAACTCTGTATGATTGTAACACATTAATAACTGAAGACTGACAAGACTTTGTGATTGTAACACATTACTGAGGACTGACAACAATGTTTGATTGTAACACATTACTAACTGAAGACTGGCAACTCTGTGTGATTGTAACACATTAATAACTAAAGACTGAAAGGAGAAATTCACCTCTCATCCTTAAACATATTTTATCTCATGTTCTTAAAGAAGAAAAACTTAAACATAGAATATTCAATTTAAAACAGAAAAATACCTTCATATAAATCACAGAATGATATTATTAAAAGTTTTATAAATTGTGAGGTAATAGACAATTATGTCTTTAGTATGTACTTATTCCTTAGGAATCAGTAATCTTACGTTTCAAAAACCACAAAAGAACTTACTTGTTTATTCCCAGAGAACATGAAGCAATCATTGGTGTCCATAGCAACCTCCAGTTCCTGTGGGTAAGGGGTGCGGTTCTGGAAGATGTAGGAAAGGGGTAGTAGGGACTTGACCCCGCCAAAGGCCGGCAGCCGCAGATCTACTGACAAGGGAATGAACTCTGTATCCACGGAGGGCAGCGGGAATATGGTGTCTACATAGGGAATGTCCTCATCTGTTTTACTGGGAATACCAGGATAAAAAATTACTGCACATGTTAATCACATTATGACTCACATGTATCATGTATAGATAATTATGTAATGTTGAATTAAAAATGCGAAAAAGCACTATGATTCAAGATTACCAGATAGCCATATAAGATCATTGACTCCTATCTACCAAGAGGTCACTCACCGTCTCCATGACACAGCATATGTTCCCAAGGAAACAGCTGTAGGGGCGGGGTTAATGGTCCTCAGACAGAAGCACTCAGAGGCGCACTCCGACTTGTTTAATGACACTGAAACAAAACGCAAGCTTTAACTACAAGCATGCTTTTAACAAAACACAGTAAGTAGAATAAATGAAGGGTAGATGCATTGAATAGACTGTCTTTATACACAGTGAATAACACTGTACAGCATTCTTTCAGTATGTGATATATTATAATCTAACTAAATGTAATGCAAGTTTCAATTCTATCAATAAGTAGTATAACAACATTGTAAGATTATTTAGTTAGACAGTAATACATGTATTCAATTTTAAAAGAGAAGAATAATTCCTTGTTTGAGCACACAGTTACCTCCCTGTAGCTGTGATGTCACGTCCTTGTCAACATGGCAGACATTCGTGGCCTGCAATATGAAAGTGACACTATCAAATACACAAATAAGTTTCATCAAAAGAATTATCATGATCTCTTTGAAATATGGGTGACATTTCATCTGCACCCCCCGAGTTTACAGCATACAGGCGACATTCATAGTTTGGATAACAGTAAACAGATAGCATGTCTTGTTTACAGGAACAGCAGCCAGGTCACATGTAAATTGTTTGGATTACAGTAACTCACCAGGCTGAGATAACTGACTGACATCTGAGGCAAGTTCAACAAAACGAGCACTCATGAGTGCTCGCCAATATTCCCTATATCTGCAGCACAAGTTTTGACAAGTGATCACGAGCGCTGGCTATGTTGAACTTGCCTCTGGATGGTCACATGTACAGTATTTTGTATGAATTAACTCACCAGGCGGAGTCGACTGGCTGACATCTGGATGGTCCAGGGAGACGTACAGTTTAGTTCCGGACTCAACAAGAATGGCTCGTGAATCTGTACCATATCCAGGGCCTCAAACTGTCAAAATGAACAACATCCAAGAACATGTTTATAGAATCTGATATAACAGACACAGATGTAATTCCTGTACGAGTGAAGGTTCATTGTGTTGATTATTTCATTTTTGTTTTCAAAATCTATGTTACAAAACATCAAATTTATTATGAACACAGTCAATAGCAGGAAGTTGGCAGTTTCTGCTCAGATACATGGTACCTGGACTCTAAGCCTGACCTTCATATCCAGGACCTTAAGATTTCCTTACCTTCATGGACAGGAGTTTGACTGAGACCTCAAAGGGGTTCACCGTGTTGAGAGAGAGTTCCTCCTCCTTCTGACAGGAGCAGGTCATGGTTCCCTGTCTACTGGGGATGGAAACCTCATACTCCACCTGTCATAACAAACAATATACCACAGTAACAAGTAGGTCACACACAGACACGTCTACACTGACTACATAGAGGAGGTCATGGTTCCCTGTCTACTGGGAATGGACACCTCATACTCAACCTGTCATAACAAACAATATACCACAGTAACAAGTAGGTCACACACAGACACATCTACAATGTCAACACAGAGGAGGTCATGGTTCCCTGTCTACTGGGGACGGACACCTCATACTCTTAGTCTTCCTAGCACAGAATCATACACACAATAACACCCCACAAAAGATCAACACTAACATTCAAAATGGTTGCCATAGAAATCTTGTATAGAAACCTTGGCTGCATTTTACAAAAGAATTGACTTCTTCTGACCTTGTTTGATTGACTGCTATGTACTACCGGTACATATAAATAACATGTACCTTAAAAAAGACGATCCTTGTCCCTGTGTGTAGATTCTTAATGTACAATTTTTTGGTACACTGAAAAAATAATTATAGTAATACATTAGTCGATTACTAGTTGGGAAATAAGTAATACCTGTGCAAACAATATGGAGATTTTTAAACACTTTTGAAATATTTAGATTTTTAAAATAATGTCTTTGAAACATGAGTATGGCCTTTAGAAGTTAGTCCAGTGATGAATTCTTTAATCTCTGACCTGTCCCCCCTTAGGAATGGTGCCCACATCAATGTCACTGATTCTGTTGACGGTTTTATCACCAAGGTTTGGTGTATCCAGACAAACTTGAACTGTAAGAAGCACTGACATGTTATAAAAGCTGCTACAAAACGAATATTACAGAGCTTTTTTCTTAAGCAGACTTTACACATACTGGTACATGTGGTGTAAATTCTAGAAAATTTTTGTTATGAATTTGACGTTTTATATCTGCTTGTATGATATTGCAGAACTTTAATTACATACTTAATTGGTCTGCCATATTTGTAGATGAATCCTCCTTCACACCAAAAGACAACCTATCAATGGAAGAACAGAGTACTAAATGAACAGTTTTTCTACGTATCTCCAGTAGTTAATTAATCAGACTGACATTTTTATGTAACCACCAGAAAATATGTGTGTATGTAATCTGGTACAGTACATAGAAAAAGACATAACACATTTTTGTACCTAACACCCTACATGTACATATTCTCTGTAGTACATTAAAACACCTGATTTATGATATACATTGTACCACCTTTATATGGTATACCTGATATTCTAGATTAACACACCTAACTCTCTGTACATACCTGACATTGCTGATGTCTACGTCCTCTTTATTGTTTACAGTCAACGACAGGAAGTAGAACTCATTCAACAGACAGGGCGGTTGATGACAAAGGTCAAGGTCAACCTTCGCTGTCCTTGGCAGGACCCTGCAATACACACATCATGTACAGGACACTACTATACAGAACTTGGTCGTGTACCTCAGCTTTCTCTGTTTTGAACTCAGCTTTAAACACAGGTACAGGTATGAATGATCACCAAATTAATTAATAATCAAAGACACAATGGTACTCTTTGCTGAAGTTAAGTTAGAAATTCTAATAAAAGAAACCAAAAATTGACGATCATTTAGACAACGAAAATCTACAAACAAGGCAAAATCAAATCTACATACAATACAGAAAGATTCTCTGATTTGTCAGAACTTACTTGGTTTTGGGTCGGACGCCAACACTGTTCCATTGTATCTCACCATGCTTTATCTGGGGTTTACCAATCACCTGTGGAGAGATAAAGGGGGTGAGTAGGGCGTCTCCACCCCCTCCCATCCACCTCAGCAGGGCACAACGGCCCGTCTCTGACCCCAGCTCCAACACCATAGAGGTTACCTACAAATATCACATCCATTGTCAGAGTGTATCATGAATGCAATTTATACTACAATCTAACTACATTTCTCCCCTGTAAGGGTAGCACACAAAATGCTTGATGGTATATGCTAGTCTTAAGAAAATCATGACATCCTGGGTTAAGTGCGTCATCACCTCAATTTGAGAATTGATGTCGTCCTTGACAGGTAGAAACGTGAATGTGTAGAGCTTGGTTTTCCCAGGGACAAGGTACAAGTCTTTGTCGGTGAAGTCACCGTCGGAGGCCGCCGAGATTCCGTGTCCGTCCGTCACCCGGCAGTAGTCATTGTAGATCGCGTTGTTTAACTGCACAGAGAGCTTAGAGAACCTGATGGGAAACTGGCAGTTCACCCTGGAATTGAAAAAATCAGAACATCAATATTTTGGAAAAGTTTTTATATGGTATACTTTTATTCCTGATAGCTATTTGGAAAAATTATCTGATGATGATATCATAAATGCTGTGTATAGACTAATGCTTTGAAATAATTTCAATTCAAGGGTCCAAATTTTGGGATTGTTAATTTTTTTCTTGATATACATGTTGTAAAGATTATGAAATAAAGAATAATGACAGTGTTCCACAATTTGCTGAGGATGTTAACAAAAATTGAATCATTATAAATCTAAATGTTTCCATAAAGTTGCATTTAAGTACCTGATAAAGACTAAAAAAGAGTTGTAAGTAAATATACCTGATGTAGACTTGAAGCTCCACTTCCTGGTCGGCTCCACATGTCTCTGATGAAAACATGGCTTTGTACTCCACTAAAAACAAGTGCCAGCATTAACAGTTAAAGAAATACATCCTCAGTTACAACACAACATATCCTTGACAGACATGTTTTTATTTAATTGATGGATTAATTTGTTTGGAGAACTATTTAGAAGTCCTACCGAAGGGAACAAAGTTTTGTACGTCCATGGTGAACACACAAGGAGACTCAAGGGATGTCTGCCACAGAAGTCGGGCGTTCTCTACACAGCTCGGCTCCAGTCCAGGCTCGGGCTCAGGCTGGTCGTTCTATCGGGACAGAGGAAATTCTGATTAAACATATGGACAATGTCATATAAAGAATTTAATTGACCCCAGGCTGCTGATCTTACACTCATTATCCTGGTCAGGTTCATCTGGATTCTTGTTTTTTCTTCATTGTTCAGTTTGACATCTAGTCAGAGGTCAAGGACATTCAATCCAAATAAATAATCCAATCAGTAATATACATGTACGTAATATTATCAAACCTTGTACAATTCCAAGCGGTCTCTACATGTATTGCAATATCTGAGGATGTTTTACTTTTATTTACTTCTACATGTGTTTGCTGACTGACAGAAGGATACAGGGACCGGCCAGCTCTAGGCAGGCAGACACGTACTCCTGGACCTTGGCCGTCAGATAGGCACACTTCAGGGAGATGTCTAGAATTGAGGTCAACAGTGGCCACCATCGCTCACCGCGGTAGTCCCAGGTCACTTTGTTTAACAACCTATAATAAAGACCAAGTGTGTCAGATAGAGTATATCACAGATGTATGGATTCTTGTGTTTAGACTGACTCTGTAACAAAAGCTTGCTTTGCATAAAGTATCTCAGTCTGTTTAACTGTCACTGGTTGTACAAGAATGCAATGGGGGGGGGGTCTTTCCTGTAAAATTTATGTAATTCATTTGTAAGGGTTGTTTGTCTTGACTTACATGAGCGCCTTGTTGTAGTCTTTCGCGTGGTAGTATTCCTCTCCCATCTGAACCACTGAAACCAGAAAACATAGAGTAAAAACTAACCACTGAAACCAGAAAACATAGTGTATAAACTAACCAGTGAAACCAGAAAACATAGTGAAAGAACTGACCACTGAAAGCAGAAAACATAGTGTATAAACTAACCAGTGAAACCAGAAAACATAGTGAAAGAACTGACCACTGAAACCAGAAAACATAGAGTAAGAACTAACCACTGAAACCACAGTATTGTAAAAATAACAAATGAAACCAGAAAACACAGTGTAAGAACTAACTATTGAAATCAGATAACAATAAGACAACAATTGATTACACATGTACAAGAAAATCCATTTCAACCTAAAGACTGATGTATGATGTTTACATGTACATCTTAAAATCAAAAAGTTACATGTTATATCATAGAGAATAAATCTTATTAATAAATGGTCTGTAATACATGTACTACTCACTCAGGAAGCGCTTCATGCGAGGGGATTTGTACTTCTTGAACTGAGCGACTGCACTGCTGAGTAAGGGAATGATCAGCCACTGAAATCAGACAGATATACATGAATGTACAGCCTTGTACTAGAAACGAAACATGTACAGAACTCTGGTCACGCCCGACTGCACACTCACCGAATGGTCGACGGTCACCTCTAGACTCTGTAGCGCCATTATACCTTCCTTCTCCCGCTGCACATCTGGAGGTTCAATGCCTACAGAGGACAATGGGAAAACACCCTGAATAAGTTGTTTACAGTCATTCATGTGGAATCATTTTTACGTTTTTTTGTGAGGGCTAATATAATATTGTGGTCTGGTAAGAAATAGATTCTTCACAAACAAATGTCAATACCAAGTTAATGATGATGTAAGATTGAGCATAAGTTGTTTCTACAAAATCCACAAACACCGAGCCACCATGGTTAACAAAAATATCACAGCAATACCCATTTATGAAAAAGATAAAAAAAACTTTGGTTGGTGAATTCTCCCTGATACTGGTGACCTTGATGTGTTCCTCTTATTGATATATGTATCGGACAAAACTACATAAAGTCTCAAGCCATTACATTTGTACCAAGTTTATAATCTTTTAGAAAATGTCATATTAGAACAACAATGCAATAACTCAATCAACTGGAACGGAGGTAGCAGATGTTGAAAGGTTAAGTCTCCATAATCAAAAGCAGAGGAGCCAATAATATTGTTGAGTTTCTTACTCTGGTGTCCCTGCCTCCACGGTCTCTGGCCGTAGAAGTCCAGGTGATTGAGGCTTTCCAAAGGGTCAGGCTGAAACACCTGTGTCAGAGGCTGAAATACAGGTCACCAACTTAATAAGTAATCCACAAAAAGGAACTTGTCATCAAGATGTTTTCCTTGCAAAATTCATGATACATTACCAGTAATATTATACTTTCATTAAATTTTGCTTTCTGAATATAAAGTCTTCAGAATTTAAGATGTATTTAAAGGTACCAACATTATAAGTATCTCAAATTATTACGTAATACCTGCGTCAGAGTGAGGTTTCCTTGTTAGAGTAAGTCTGATGCTGAACACATACCTTACAGAGGCCGCGACAGAGCTGTTTCCGGCTGATGGAGTGGTTGGCAGCCTGCTGATAATAGAACCCTGGGTGCTGGGTCTGAATGGCAGTCAATCCTAGCTTAATGGCCTCATCAAAAAGATCCCCAAACACCTGGAACCTGTCGCAAGCAAGGCTCATGTGTCAGAGCAAGATACTTCTAACAGATTGAGAAATGTAGAGATAGGGACAAGACAAACAAGCATCTAAATATTAACAGATAGTGATTTCTTAATCAAATCTTAATTGGATATCTTAACACTGGACAAATCTTTAACTTCTTATAACAACCAAAAGACAAACTACACATAGTGCAGGTGAATGAACTCACTGTTTAGACATCCATGCACTGTGTTCAAAAGCTAGCTCTGGACATCCGACTCGGGACTTGAAGAAATCGATGTGCTTCCTGAACTGGGCTATAGCATCCAATGGAGCGGTGTGTTGGAAAGACAGTCGGCAGATCTGTGTAGTCCAAAACAACAAACAAAAGTTAGCATCCCAGGGGTAAGCAATCCTCAAAGTAACCAGAAAAGTCATATAAAGGGCAAATTATTCCAGTACTGTGGAATCATTAGATTTCGTGGTGGCTCAATTTTCGTGGAAATCGTGGGTACCTCTCATCCACGAAATAACATCCTCCACGAATTGATAAATTAGGGTAATAAAGTCATATTTCCTTTTGTAGATACCTATATAAGAGTACACGAAATTACGTCCCCACGAACCTGTAAAATTCAAGTCATCCACGAAAATTGGCCCCACAAGAAATTTAATGATTCCACAGTATTTAGTTTACTGTAATTATGACATGATTTTAATGAGTTATTATTGCTTTAAAGTTTAGATTACCCTTAATCTATGTGCAGTGTGAAACATATTGCACAGGAGGGAAAGAAAGAGGAAAAGTGGTACCTTTTAACTGATGAGAGAGAGAGAGAGGAGAGAGAGAGAAAGAGAGAGAGAGAGAGAGAGAGAGAGAGAGAGAGAGAGAGAGAGAGAGAGAGAGAGAGAGAGAGATCATGTAATGTGTTGTCTGATTATGTACTTGCTCCAGAGAGACCCTCTGGGTTTATAATTTTGCTACATGTACCTTGTAACTGATGAAGCCCGCGATGGTCTTTATCTCCAGGAGGTTTGTGTCATGCATCCTCAGGTCCAGAAGATGTCCGTATGCCTGTTTGTAGTGTCTGAAAACAAGAAAAATTGGTATCTGCATCTGCTTAAAAACAGATGAACTTCAAAATCTACTGCAACTTCAACAGTGCAACTAACTGTTCCTTCCCAATGAACCTGAAGTTGGTTACAGAAGATAATAAACTATAATTTGTCATAAATAAGTCACTCAGACTTACTTCAAGGCTGTGTGGCTGTCCTGTTTTAACTCATTGAAGAACGCGATTTTGAACTGATGTCTGACAAACAGGAGCTGGTGCGTAGTCTTATTCAGGAAGTCTCGGTGAGATTTCACTTTTCGAGCTTCTGCGTGGTAATAGCTCTGGGCGAGCTCATAAAATGCATTCTCTAGCCTTCAACAAAAAATATACATAAAATTGGTTCATATAATCACAAGCATTGAAATAAACAGTTCATGTAACAATTCATTTTAGTGTGGACATAAAAAAATCATTTTTTTTCTTTTAACAATCATTGGAAAACAATTGAATGATATAAATTAATTTTGAAGAGGTTATTTTTAATTAGCATTTTTTTTTACTGAGCTACAAAATTAAGTATACTGTATTAAACCATTTAGAAAGCACTGCATGGATACTTTTTGTTCTATGCAGGATATAGTTGCTGATCTAATGGCCCATTACCTGATGGTGTAGCCTATCAGGTGGTCGGTGTGGGGTAACACATACAGCTGCTTGGCAGACAAATCACAGGCACTACACAGAGAGGCCGCTCGCTCCGCCGCCACCATATCCTCCCCAGGGGGCAGGGGAGCGTTCTTCTGAATCAGGACTACTGCTACCTTTGTTCCTCGTCCCTGTAAACTGTTCCTGTTGCAAACAACATTCTTTTGTTAAGTTTAAAAGATTATCTGATCAGTAAAGCTAAATTTTAAAAATACATTGAGCAAAAGAAAAAAAAAATTCAAGAATCATGAATGTAGAAGTATGTCATCCATATGATATAATATTTCCTGAATATTATGGAGAGAACTTGTATAGGCAGTGCTTGCTGTTCGAGTTTCTTTCATAATAAATAACAGGTAAATAAAATAATACCATGTACAGTAAAACTCGTTTCGTACGAACACGGATATTGCGAATTCACGGATATAGCGAAGTCATCTTGGATCCCCAGCTATGTAAATTTAATGAATTTCTTATACGGTTATAACGAATTACAGATATACCGAAGTAATTTCTTAGGTCCCAGTGACTTCGTTATAACCGAGTTTTGCTGTACCTGACTATTTCAACTCTTGTGGCACATTCCATCTGTTTTTCTTTCCACAGCGGTTCATCCCAGTCAAGGTCAAAGAAGACAACGACCACAGCCGGAACCATGGTCAGGTGCTTGTTCATCCAACCAGACTTCAGGATCCCCTTAGGAATGTACCACTCATAGGACTGTCTCTGAAACCACAAGCAAGTTCATTCTCTCGCCTTTGTACATGAAGCAAGTCATAAATTTAAATACTAGTACTCGAATGTACACTCTGGAAGTATTGAACTGACATCAGCTAGGTCACAAAACCATAATAACTCATAGACAACTAAAAAACAGCTTGGTCAGATATCAAACCTTGTTTGTTCTACATTTGGGATACTCGTGATCCCCAGCAAAGACCTTGAACTGCAGCGGAACTCTGTCAGATCTCCGGTTGTTATAGAAGGAGTCCCAGATGAGTTTGTGAATGGCATTGTATGTGACGTCCAGTCCAGTCAAACCCACCAGACCAGTGGGCCGCCGCTGTAGTTCCACGGGAAGCTCACTCGCCCATGACATGATGAATTGGTCTTTGAATCACAATACCTTCAAGAAAGATGCTGAGGCATTGAAGTTCAACTGTTATAGTTCATATCACTCAAAAAGAACCAATTAAGTGATTGACAGAGAGCAGTATGCATGAAATCTAGAAAAAAAGTATTTAATTTTTGAGATCGAAAACGTGAAATATATCATGAATGCACTCTGTAGTGATATTTTTTAATCTTCATAATATCATTCAAACGTAAACGCCCCCATCTTTGTTTCCATGTTAATAAATTCAATAATTTGAAAATTCCATTAGCCTTGAAATATTTGCATTACCATAAAGTTAAATTTTACAGAAAATATACCTTTTAATGCACAAAATTCAAGGTATTTAAATCTTTAATTTAATGCCATCGTCTTGTCATTTGTACCGGAAGTAAATTGGTTTAGAAAAATGTTATATCGGTCAGGAAAAGTTCGGGAAAAGCGAGATAGGAACTGAATATCAGTTGTTGTGACATTTTCGCAAGAAAAACAGTTTTTATATCAAGAATGTTTAATGTTTTCTTAAAATGATTGAGTGGTAAATATAAACGAATCTAAACATTAATTTGAAATGAGTTATATTCAGTACGGGTTAATTTACTCAGCATCCAATATGTCTGCGCCCATGTCAGCATGAAAATCGTCGTAGGCCTATTTTGGTGATTTTGTGTTGTCAACTCTTCTATGTTTGTTTAATCAGCATATGTTTCTTTCACTGTTGATAAAATTTTATCGTAAAATGAAACGTTAGATTTGAAAATAAAATGTTTAATGATTTTCATAACCAAACTTCCAAGTTTACATAAAGCATTGTATTGTTGAATGTTCTGTCACAAGTCTTTGAAACAATGGGTTGTCTCCCACCTTTTAAATTACAATAGTAGATACTTTTCCTTGTTGATAGATCAAAATGGTACACAGAGAAACATAGATGGTCAGAATATGAGTTGTAAAGAACAGCAAGAGGTAAGCTCTTGATTTGTGATATCAAGATAAAAAAGATGGCTATCGGGTTGTAACAGAATATCTAGCCTGTTCTTTGTTCAATTTCCCCCCAGTTATTCCAGTTATTCCGTCTATTTTGTTAAAACATGGAATATTAAGATATCAGATATATATAAATACGATATTTTTCTAGATCATCGAAAAAAACTCTGTTGAGAGCATTATAACACCCCGTGTATATAGACATGTATACACAAGCGAGTGTGTTTCCCTCGGGGCTTCACACCTTTATCGATATAGGCTCCACCCCCACCTGAACTTACCTGTGGTAAACCACCCGGTTAAAAACCTCGGCCTTTAATGTCTCATTTTCAGTCTACGTCATGGCTTCTTAGAACTTATTTGATAAATACACCAAGTTTTGTATTTAGAAAATCTGAACCAAAAACTGTAAATACATGATTTTTTTCTCTTTTTCCAAAACTCACAAAATATATATATATATGGTTAAAACTCTGTTAATACTTATACTTCTTTCTATGCTAAAGGTTGGGTTGTTTGATGCTTGTGTTTATTTTTAAAAATTAATTAAATGAGTTAGGTAAGATATACATTAATATGTCATATACCGGTATACTGATTGAAATGATGTTGCTACATATCTCGTTTACAAAGTCAATTGATTTCTCTAAAATTACTTTTGATAGAAATCTTGGGAAAGATTTTTATCGAGTTCTGAGGAAATATACATCAACAACCACAGATCATTTGATGATAGAGTTAACTTTGTTGTACAAAGATAGCTTGGTACACATAGTATGAGCTCTAAGGTTGTCCCATTCTATTCTAGGAGGAGCTGGAGGTCCTCCATTCTATCTATGAGGGAGATGACAACTTTAAAGAAGTCAGTCTGACCACTTTTCAGTATAAGGTAACATAAACGTACACACATCAATATTACATATCTCTGATTTATATGGGCAGACCAATTCTATGGAGGCTCTAATCTCTTAAAAACTTTGAAAATGTTTTAATGTGGAAAGCAGAAGAGGCTGCAATATCGAAGTGTCAGGAAGATGGCCTTTCAAATTTAGTATTCTAAACAATGCTAAATGCAGGAAGATTGCCTTTCGTATTTACAAGGGTCAGTCAAAAAATAAGAAGACAATGTGGCTGTCTATCATATATTTTTCATGAAAGTCATACTTAACAGATTAATCTATGCACCAACACCTATGTTATTGATATGTGAAGTTTTAGTCCATTTGATGAAATGGTATTTTTGTTACCCCTATTTAAAAACAACATGTTGTGCCACCACGGCGCACAGTAATGTTCAAAACATGACGTCAAGAGTAAACACGCACAGTTTATAGATATACCCATCTTTATATCATGCTTAGTCTCTTGTGCCTTTCTCCTTACAATTTAAAAATTGGCAATGAACCACTTAACATCTTATTTGCACACATTTGTTCCATAATCATAAGTTAGTTCTTCAAAGTTTTCATTTTCTAACTGTGTATCTCTTAGTTTACAGTAAGGATAACCCTGAACGTCGGTTGATGTTATTTTTTTTTTAACAAATATTTACAGATATTCTACTCTCTTTCGGACCGTTTTATATTCAAAATACGATAACCACCATCCCCACAAAATTTATTACAGTTAAACACAAACTTGCAAATAACTTTTGACTTATTTTTTGCACCATTTAGTATTTTCACAGCTTGTATCGGCTTTTTCCTGAGTTAAATCCATTTTGTTTGTACTTCTCGTTGCGCCGTGACGTCCGGCGACGTTGATGTTTTTAGTCAATTCTAAAGAGGACTATCTGTCTTTAGTTACTAATATCTGTTCGACAAAACAATATATCCCGTCATTATTTGGAACATAGAATACCATGACTATGCTTAATTTGAGGTTTCAATATTATTTGGTTTTAAGCCCAATTTATAGAGATATTACTTTCAACATTATATGGTTTATTGTTGACATGACACAAAGTTTGACCGTGCACCGCGACATCATTTTTGCAGGATCAGATTCTAAATAATTCTTAGAAATAAAGGAATTTAATAATTTTTTTCCTTGCAAATTGTTTGAAACTATTGCTAAATTATGTCTATCAAATTTAGTAATGATATGACGTTAAGTAACATAGATATGACAAAAGTCTTCGTATTTTTTTATTGACCCTCATAGTTTTCTAAACAATGCTAAATGCAGAAATATATGTTCATATCTGTATTTGACATTTTTTGGTATATGTATATTATTATTATAATCAAGTAATAATTTCTGGTAAATTAATTCAGGCAAAAAAAAACCAAAAACCTTTCATTAAAATGCACAGAGCAGGACTAAAATCATGCATTGTGTTTGTAAATTATATGATTAGAACATCCTTTAAGGTTACTAGTACTACCTGTAGTATATTTTTGTTAGTAGATTTATGTGAAAACAGTAGACAAACCTGCTTGCTCCCAGCAATCATAGTCCATTAACCACTGTCTGAGGTAAACCAATTGAATGTTTCTTTTTGTAGTACGGAGCGGAAGGATCATTCCAGTCTTTTAACGTGGAGGTTGTGTGGGGTGAGGACTACCCCGAAACGCCACCCCAGGTCAATCTGGACACATTCTACAACAAGCACATGTACGTCACACTCTCACTATATTACACTTGTACATCAGAATCTCAACATATCACAGAAAGACCTGTTTCTTGCTTTCTTTTAAGCAATAAATGTATGTAAATTGTTCTCAGTCTCCTGTCAATTATTTCATTTACTCCGTAAATTGCATACTCACATATGGGATTTGATAGTGAATATTTTGATACTGTTATATCCTTGGAATTATCACCACAGCATATGCACTTATTATTTATTAATAACTTTAAGTTTACTTTCTGTGAAAAAGTACCGTATTATTTGTTTAAAGAAAAAGAAAGTGATTTTCATGGTTTGCTCTTTCCATTAGAAATTCGTGTGGAAATCATGTCATGTGAGGTCTAGTCACTCGTATACCTGATGACTTGATGTGTACATGCTTTGTGTTACAGATACGATAATGTGAAGAGTAAGATAAATGAAGGACTCCAAGAACAGGTAATTTCTCTGTTTGTACGAACGTCCGCCCACCATCTTCTGTCTGTCTATCTGTCTGTTTTTTGGTATGTCCTCCTGCTGTCTGTCTGTACGACTGCCCTCTGTATGTCTGTTTGATCCTTACCAAAGATGTGTGTAAATGATTGTTTATCTGATGCAAAGGACTTTCAGAGAATTTAAAGTACTTTGTAATAACCATTAGATGGTAATTTTTATAACAGTGCTGCTGCACAAATTAAGCATAGTGTTACAACTGTTACAGATCCCTGACCTGTTGGGCTGTGCTATGACCTACACACTGTTTGAGTGGGTCAAGGAGAATTATGATGACCTTGTTGCCGAGCAACCAGAATCCCAGCCAGTCACACAGGTGTGCATTGTACACAGAGAAAAATGTTTAGAAAATTTTCATTTAGTAAAATGCAATCTTGTTTGAAACTACCTTCTTATATGATATAAGAATTTAAAAAAAAAAAAGCAATTCCTAAGAAGCAATCATTGAAAATAACACAAGTCTAGATTTTGCGTAAAAGGAACTATACTATTAAATTTTGAATTCTTTCTGTTTGTTTCAAGGTTACTGAAGAGAAAACTGTTGTTGTAGAAGTGGCCAAGAAAAAGGAGAAAAAGGAACAGTTAACTAAGAACCAAAAACGCAAAATCTTTGATCGACTGGACGCCTCGGGGGAGAGGCCTCGAGGATGGGACTGGGTCGACATTATACGGCACCTCTCACAAACTGGGTCACAAAACTAGACAACTATATAAACTAGAAAGTCCACTGGAAATTTTGGTGCTTGGGGAATTGTTGATAGGTGTGGGATGGGGGAAATGAAACAGTTGATATATTTATATTGAAAGGAGTGTACGGTCTTTGGGTCATTATGATGTTTTGTTTATTTTTTTGTCCTGTAAACACTCTGGTGTATGTACGAAATACAATAAAATCAACTAAAAACTCTTCTAGATGTCTTCACTCTGTGTTGTTGTATAGATCATATTCAAATTATTTTATGGAAATTTTCTCAGTGTGACACAACAGTTATAAAATTTTGTTCTGATATCTTAATTTTAATTGGGAGGGCAACAGTTGAAATTGAACCATGAGGTCTGTAAGTGAATTGCGATGACACCATCAGCTGACAAGTTTATTCCTTAGATGGCTGAGTCAATAAGATGTTTCATAATCCCAAAGTCTGACGCCAAACAATACATGTAAGCACTATCCCAAAGCCTGTTCTTTTCTGTTGAAGATTGATATGGAGGCGTTTATACAGTAAATAAACAGTAGATAAATGTCCTTTTACTAAAAGCTAGATAAACAAGTGTTACATGAGGGTGGGTAGGGGGTCATTTTAAAGTAAATTGCAGTTCTGTGTAGGTTACTCACTATAACTAATAGTAATTTCTAATTGTAAGGTCCTTGACAATCTATCTCAAATGAAATTAGTAACAACACAGTAAGAAGACTTCCATCACGCCTCATTACATTGTGCTTTATTTAGGTCACCGCCCATCACAGGCGATCAGACGACCCTACCTCTGGGGGCAGTGGACAGTCACGTAGACGAGAGCTGACTAGGTCAGCAGGGCAGTAATGTGTCCCAGATTAAAACTTGCTCCAAATCGAGGTTAAATGCTACACTTCAGGGACTATGTCTAAGAAATGGGAACAAGGTTACAAGTTCCGCTCCAATAACCGACACCCGTCCAAAAATCGAAACAAGGTCAATATCGTAACCCACATCGAAAGAGTGTTAACAATCTCACAACAAGATTTCCTTTTAAAGAAGATGGGGGGAATAAGATTAGTCGTAAAATACAATTTCAAATTTAACATTTTTTCAATCAAATATATTTGATATGTTACATGTATTATACGTTTAAAAAAAGGGTAATTTCTAACTATAATAGTCTTATTGAAATATTTCAAAAAAAATGATAAGAAAAAAAAAATCCGTTAGATTTGATGGTATCGAACCCACAGCCTAAAAACCCAAGTTCTATAAATTTAGTTTCCTAATGCCTGGTGCTCTAACCACTGAGCCATTTCATTCACAACAAAGTGCGTTGTTTAAGTGCTTTTTTCAATCTAATTAAAATTAGAACTTCCATCCGCTCCCCGGTTTTCGATATGTCGCGTGACATATCGAAAACCGGGGAGCGGATGGAAGTTCTAATTTTAATTATGTCGCGTGACATATCGAAAACCGGGGAGCGGATGGAAGTTCTAATTTTAATTAGATTGGTATTTTTTCTAAAACGTTCAATTTTTGGGCTAAAAAATGACATTTTTAAAGTATAGTGGGTCATATCTCCACTTTTTTGTTGATTAAATTCAACATTAATTCCATTTAACTGCATTTATAGACTATGACAAAAATATGGATCTCAGACCCACTCTATAAAAGAAAAGGCATTGAAGTTTTAAACATGACACTATTTGGAGGTTTTGACATGCATACGCCAGTTCAAATCAACCTATTGCAAGTATTTAAATATTTAAGGGTAACAAACCGATGTTACGTTAAATTATTGTTTTTGATTTTTTTTTTAAGTTTCAGATTTAATAATATTTTAATGTTGTAGTTTCTAATCTTTCCTCCTATGGGCTTTTACACGCCTTATTCATCCATCTTCTTTCGAATTGATAAGATTAAATTAAAGCAGACGTTTGCTTTATTTCGTTCTTTGTTTAATACGCACATCTCTAATGGAATTTGAAAACTACTTATGGTTGCCTGCACTACACGATTTCTGCTAGGCTCACATTCATCAGTGTCCGCGATTCCAAAATATAACGCAATTTCGACCGCTTCTATAACATTTGGAATTTTCAAGGATTTACTTTTCTGCTCCGTTAATTTGAAAATTATTAAAACATAGCTTGCATGTATTAAGATCAAGCGATTTAAAATTTACCACGAAATTTCACTTGCAAAATTTCTCATAAATCACTTAAAGACTTCTCTTAGGCAATTGTATGCACGAGAACTTCTTTTAATCAAAGTACTGAAGTACTTACGGGAGTTGATTTTATCGATTGTTATTTATTTTAAAATCAACGATATGTTAATTTGCGTGGCAAGTAAATTCCTATAAGTATTTGAATTACGCACATTTTTATAATCTGAATCCTACACGAATTTCGTGAGAACCCGATATCAATTATGATGTGTAATATTCAAATAATTATTCTTTAATCCTACGAATTAGTAATCGAAAAAGTTATGAGAAATTGTATGGATCCAAGAAAAATTGAACTCTACTCTCGTTCAACCAGACTCTCATCTGTATCCGTTAATCTCCGACAAGCAAGAGAGAATCTCTGCTTGTCGGAGATTTACTGAGACAGCCGAGCGTCTGGTTGAACGAGACTATATTGAACTCTGGCGTAGGAATACATAAAATGTACGACTTCAAAAAATATTCGAATTCTTCGTACCATTTAAAATCTGACTTTTTACAAGGTAACTATAAATGAGTTTTCTTTAAGGACAATGCTTAAGAACTCATTACATCGAATTTATTGATTAGAACTCAATGTTGTCAGCGGTGTTGATTTGTGCTTAGGTCCAAACACTGTTTCACTTTCGGTTTGCCTGAGTAACTGCATAGGAGAGTTGATTAAAATCAACTCCCAAAAATCACAAAATTCAATCCAAAAAATGAAACCAGGAACGTATAGAAACACGGAGAAAATGAACGTGTTATATAATCGTGTATACGAGAGGTACGCCACTGAGAGAACGCTGTATTTGAATCACGTATTGAATGAACTTATAAAGGTGTTTAGAGTACGAAATATTATTTATTTCATATATAGATGTTTTTTGTCATCCTTCAATTGAAGTTTTTAAACCATCTCATAAAAGAGACTCCGGAACTCAGTGTAGCACATGGTATCCAACGTGACGACAGCGGCTAATTTGCATATTCAGATGAGCCTACCCCGTTTTCACGTGTCGGCGGCGTGGTTCGGTATACCCCGAGGGTCGAGATAGTCACTGGTCAGTAAGCAGACATTGACTTACCAAAAGACCACATCAATACCCTGTCATCTCTAATGCGGATTTTTGTATTACTAGTATAACCTTCCCAAACAGAAAAAATAGCCTACGGGATCATATCAATGGCTTGTGTGTAAATCATGGTTTTGAGATGATTTCGGTATAGGAAAATTTCACATGCAAATGAGTTAATGGATCATGATTCTCGGGTGATCTGTTAAACTTAACGAATTGCAAGAAAACCATGATCCTGGTATGATCTATTGTAACTAACAACTCATATCAAAACCATGGTTCTGGTATGATCTGTTGTGACTAACAACTCGTATCAAAACCATGGTCCTGGTATGATCTGTTGTAACTAACAACTCGTATCAAAACCATGGTCCTGGTATGATCTGTTGTAACTAACAACTCATATCAAAACCATGATCCTTATATGACCTGTTAAAGGACAATTATACAATAATTTCTTAAAGAAAAAAATGACCACTTATATATATAATTAATATTTTGCAACAGAAAATCATATACTTTTAATATTTGAAATACATTGTCAATTACCAAATATGAAAAATAGTATACATATATGTCACATGAACTGTATCGTTAAGCCAATATAATCTGAATTAGAACGCAGGATCAAAGTCTTCCATAATTTAGATGATAATTATACTGTTGTTTCAAACTCTTCTAGCAATTATTACATGAATTGTTCAAATTAAAATATCATGTATGCATTTCAAAACCTAGCTGCAGGTCTGTAGCTCCCAGTCTGAACTAATGATACGTGTACATCCATGCATTAGTTGCTTGCTTCACTTACTAAATCACTTGATAGTGTATTGTAAATTAGTCTTTATGAAATATTATTTACCTCAAGTGAATAAGAATATATTCCCCCAAAATACTTCCATAAATTCACTTTATAAATATGCCAAGATAGAGCCAGATGCCCAACAATAAGAAATTTCCCTGACATGTACATCACATTTAGGCTCCAAGATGAACATTCAAAATTTGCAACTCAACTTCCTGTTATGCAGAAATCTTAATTCTTAGTGGTCAGTTTATCTGGCAATTAACGAATCATTTCAAACGCATGCTCTGTTGCCTTCTAAGATAATAGCACATACCAGAATCACAAGAAAATCATAGCAGACTCAAAACCAAGAAACAAATCACATCAGGATCATACTTCCTTATTTGTCACTTATGATTTGGGTATGATTCATTTAATGGATCATGTCTAAATCATAGAACAAAATCATGAATTTGTGAGTTGGATATGATTTTTAAGTGATTTTGATATGATTTCTTAAGAACATTTTTTGTTTGGGTTACGCTTATCAACATTCCATTTTAAGCGCCGCGAATGGTAACGCACTGAATGAATGGCCCGAAGTACCATTAGAGACAGACACTGGGGAAAACATAAAGTAACATATCTCTAACCATCGCCAATTTTTGACACATTTTTAGAAATTCATCCGATTAAAAATATTTTTAAAACTTGTTTAAATTTTTATCTGTTGAAAAGGTAGCAGTCATGGTTAGATATATAAAAGAAAGTTGCGAGCCCATTTATTGTTTAACCTTTTTTACGGGAAACTTTGACAAGTTTGACAGTATAGTAAAGCAAATTTTGCGCCTGGACATCATGGGTCTTTTTAGTTATTTAAGATACTTAAGTAGCCCTAGTATAACCAAATTCGCAGTTACATTGTTACAAAGTCTTTCCTCTTCATCCACCATATTTGGAAATGAATGCGGAATGCATTGATGACGTCATTTCCAACAAACTTGCCATTGTATCAGATATCTGTGTATTGTATATATCATATTGCTATAGATCTCTCATTTCAATTTTCAAAAGGAATTAAGTTATTTCATGAAAATATTAAAGCTATAAACTGTACATAAATTTATTAACAAATCCCACAATGGCTGGTCGAGCCATTTATGTATAAATAGTCCGGGTACCTTATCCACCAATGACGAACTAGTGCTAGAGTAATTTCCTTCAAATTTCTGTCACGAATCTTTCATTGATCTTACAAGAACTTCACAGCAGATCATTCTAAAAGAAAAAAAATGTCACTTAAATACCGTCTACTGTATAATTGAATTTTTACCATGTTAATGTTCATGTATTAATATATTGTATTCATAATGTCTTAGAAATTAATTAAATTAAAGAAAACTATGCATTTATCATTACGATTTATGCCTTATGGAATTCTATTTTATCTTGAAAACACTCTACAACTTGTAAAAATAATGCGTACATTCTACAAATTAAGAAATGACGATGAATTAATAAAACTTGTATGTGTACATTCAGGATTTAGAAGTCCTCCTAAATCAATGGACACAATTGAGCAGATGACGGACCTAAATGGAGACTGACACTTACTGTGATACTGCCCCCCAGAGAAAAAACTCGACCCTGAACCGACTATAATCGTCTTAATGTAAAGCATTGACCGTTCAATATCACTTTTAAAAAATGGAGTTTTATGGATTCAATTTCACAACTCTGATCTCAGGTTGATCATTATCAATTTTTGAGTCATTATATTTTTACATACGAGGAGAGAGGACCCTAATCGTTGTGGGGAGAGAGGACCCCAATCGTTGTGAGGAGAGAGGACCCCAATCGTTGTGAGGAGAGAGGGCCCCATGCAATCGTTGTGAGAAGAGAGGCCCCATACAATCGTTGTGAGGAGAGAGGACCCAAGTCGTTGTGAGGAGAGAGGACCCCATGCAATCGTTTTGAGGAGAGAGGCCCCCATGCAATCGTTGTGAGGAGAGAGGACCCCAATCGTTGTGACCATAGGTCTTCCCTAATGTCTTTTGTAATACATGCATATGTAAATAGTTGATTCTTCATACTAACACATTAAAATGAAATATATTTCAAAAGGAGAACTATTTACGTATATAAAAAAGAACAATTGATAGTAACGTAAAGTGTCTTTCACCGTTAATATGTCAGGCGTGATGCGAGAACTGTACATGTACAAAGGCAATTAACTACCAGATACAGATAATGGTGATAAGTCTCGGAGACTGGGAGAAAAAATTACACATTGGAAAATAACATTTAAATATCTGATTTTTGTTTTTATCATGACGAATCCATTCTTCAACATCACATGAGAACCGCAGACTGTGTAGCACTATTGTGCACTTTTGAGCACTGTGCATTGTTAAGCTTCTTATTTAAGAGTGCACACCACGTGATGCTCTTTGACCCCACCCATCACTCTGTGGTTTGAGGGGTGCGACTGATGTCTTTTGATGCTCGGTCTGGACTGTGAAGTGTTCGTCAATTGATGCAAGGGCTTGTGTGTTATATTACACAGCATTTTATGAACTTATAAAACTAACTACCGGTATATAATTCTGCTCCAAATCACTATGTCGGCAGTGTACATTTAATGTACACTATTTTTTTCTGTGATTTTTAACAATATGATCTTATATTTGCTTTGGGTTTTTTTGTCTCCTAAGAAGTAAATTTTTCTGATTATCCGTTGTCCGTCTGTCAACTTTAAACGTTCTCTATAGATCTTGAGTCAACCAAACTTGGCACTTCATATTCTTAGGTGACGGGGAATCAACATATTGAATAAGGGTCACCAATTCACAAGAGAGCCTTTATATAGACTAGATTCTAAATCGTTCAAACAGTGAAACCTCTTTCATTAACCAAAATACTAGGGCACAGAAGGGTGCAAAGTTCAACCTACGAATAAATACCGGTAGGAGGGAAAATTTATACGTTCTACTTAGAACTTAATTTAGGAAATTACAATGACATAACCCTGATAAGGATTAAAAAGGTTCTTACCGTGAACCTTTGATTATTAAGGAGCCCCATTCACACACGGGGCTGCTTTCTTTTACGTAAACAATAGATCTATATGGAGCTTTAAAACCTGAGCTGAAATAAAAGGTCAAATTTTAATAAAAGAAAAAATAGAAAAATAAAATTTGAAATGAAAACGTTTTATCAGGTGAGACACGTGGCCCATAGACCTCTTGTTCTAAAACAAACTGAATTGTACAGATATATGAATTCATTATACATGTATCTCTTTATCAGTATAGCACCCTAGGGTACTACCGACCGATGGCATTCTATGTTAATACACTATATAAATACTTGTGTTTTATTTTATACTCTTGCTTTCTTGTTGCTTTCCTGCCATAATTCACTCTGGAGTTTTTTACTTACCAAACTGTATATTTTATATAGACATCCACTGAATTCAATAAATGAACAAGTTGACACGCGTAGTTACCGGGAAACGGTCGTCAAACAGAGTCAATTGCTTCAAAAACAATATTTTACTGTTTTAAAAAAGTCAAACGATTATATATTACTGATAATGTTTCTATTTTCCCGGTTGACGTTTGCTATAAGCCGGAAATTTACAAAGGATGATAAATTTTAGTTCGAGGGTGTCCCTTTGAACCCCCGAACTCTGCGAAAAGTAAAAATGACACAATATGTCCAAAGAAAAGTACTTAGTAAACAACATGACTAGTTCTGGTTGTTTGCGGGGAGGGAAAAACGACAGCAAGGAAGTTATACAATCTACAGACAATTCAGGGTCGCTTTGATGTTTTATTGCCAGGCAGCTATCTTGTTCCAAAGCAAATACACAGATGAAAGAATATGTTTGTCTTTACTTATAGCGATTTACTTTCAAAATTTCATATAATTTTATAAACGTTTTACCCAACTTTTTCCTTTTTATTCCTCCACTGACCTAGCTGTTAGGAGGTTGATCTTGATTGAACTTGAGGTCGCGGGATTTTCAGGTCAAAAGACACGCCTCCAGAACTATATCTAATTGATATTTTCGCCAATAGCCAAAATTTTTTAAGTGATAATATATTCTAAATTTAGTTCAGCGTTCCTGCATATATAAGTACGGGGTGGTTCTTACTTTCCACATTCAGCCAGAGCCTCCGTGGAACCACCGCCAGTAAGTGTCAGGAAAAATGACCACCGCCGGATACTTGGTCGCTGTGTCCCTTCTGTGTCTCGCCTCCTCCGTCTCAGCTGCAGGTTTGAACTTTTATTTATAAAACAAAAATGATTGTTTTAGTTATTTTTTTATTAATGCTAATAAAAATGGTATAAATAATTTTTGTTTTCATTCTTGACAGTTTCTAACGACACACACACTTGTGTATGCCATTTTCTTTTCTTTGGTTTGTGCTTTTTGTTACGTAGAAAAAAAACAATATTAAGCAATTTTACCTATCCTTGAATTAAAAATTTATTATTAATGAAATTGTTCCTTTACAATAAAACGACAAAAATAAACACTCAAGTCAATGGTCCTGGTTTAAATGATTTAAAATTTTAATATATTTTCATTTGGTAACATTCAAATCATGTGAACACTATTTTTTGACAAGATCAAGCTATGGTATTTTTAAATTTGATATTGCAATTTAAATAGAATAATAAAGTTCTTCTTGGTAAGAACAAGGAATTCAAACAATGAGTAAATTCATTTGGTTAGTCGTAAAATACAAATTCAAATTTATTTATTTCCGTTTCAATCTATTGATAATATTCCAATACAAGTTTGCAAAAGGACAGTCTTTAACTATATTCAGCATTGAATATTTTAACAAATGATTAGAAAAAAATTTGCCTTAAATTTAGGGTATCGAACCGCAACCTAAAACGCCTAGATCTGTAAGGTTTCCTAATGTCTGGTGCTCATTTTGATCACAACAAAGTGAATAGTTTAAATTCCATCGGCGACTTTAGCCACGAATTGACGTTCTTGTATTTAGTTTTTAAAATGTTCAATTGTTGGAATACAAAATGATATTTTTAATATAAAGTGGGTCATCTCTCTACATTTTTGTTGATTGAAATCGGTTTGTTTTCCATTAGGCCTTATTTAGACTATGACAAAAATATAGAGCACGGACCCACTCTGTAAAAGAAGACATTGAAGTTCTAACAAATTGACACTATTTGGATGTTTTGATACGCATACGCCAATTTGAGTCAACATATTCAATTATTGAACATATTTAAGGGTATGTGAGATGTACATAGTTTTGAATTATTTATGAATTAATAACAGATTTTTCGAGATTTTAATTTTGCAGTATCTCATCAATCCTTATATAGACATTTTCCACTCCTTATCCACCCATCTTCTTTCTTATGTATGAAGCTCGAATACATATAACCTATTTTTGACTGACTGTGTAAAACAGTATATTAATATCTGTTTTGCTGTCGAATTCTAGTCCTTTCCCTCTGAAGTGAATAATTATAATCAAACTTAACCATATATCATAAGCCTATTGAAGATCGATCTGTACTAGTCGCAGTCTTATTATTAAAAAATAAATAAATAATAAAAAAAAAAAAGGATTCGTAAGAACTACACATTGGAAATTTAAACTTCTAATTTCCCCCTTTTTTGGCCAAATGTGAGATCTGGTGTCCAGAAACGAGTACAGCGATACCCGAATGGACACGCTTCATTGACCTTTCCCCTAAGGGTTTGAAATCTACATCTATCAAGATAATCACAAATTGTGATAAAACTACAAATAAAAAGTGTTCATATTTGCGATAAAATGATAAAAAAATTCTTATTAAACTTAAAACGGTTGTCAGTTAATTTATCAGCGTTATTAATTTTGTGTAAAACATGTATATACAAATACACTGCGCCCAACAGACATAGCCGCTGACCAGGTCTTAACTATTTGGTATACTACTACACTCCTCAACAACACCTTTATTTTATACCTGTGTACTTTTGTACTTTAAGTATATTGTCTTAGTTTTTGTTATTTCACAACGTTCTGACCACAATGAACAATTTCGTTGTTTCTTTTGAAATTCTTCTGGTGTCGCCCTCTGTTTCCGCGCGTTTTTGCAGACACGTGCCGTTTGGCTGGGAATGTGACGTCACGGTTCTGGTCTCTGGGTTCTTTTATCCGAGAATCTTTGACTTGTCTAGGTATATAAAGGGGAACGGTCTGGTTTTTCATTTTAAGTGATTCTGCCACTATGGACCATCACGTGTACTGCCCGGCTCTCGCCTCTCTGTTCCTGTTGGTAGTCTTGGGAGTCAGGTTAACCACCGCAGGAGCAGGTAAGGTCTGAATTAGTTTACTGTAAGTCATTCCAGATGTTGAACAGAAAAATATCAAAGCTTTTATAGTTTACTTTTATATTTGAAATATATGCACGTTTTAATTTCGGTGTTTTGGCCTTTTGAGACAAGCAATTAATTTGTATCAATTTGTTCATCAATCGCAAAGAATTAAAACCATTCCTATATAAAACAGAATATGTTAATGTCCAAACGCTAAATTACAGGAGTGGAGACAACTAAGATCAATATTTTTTAAAAATGTTTTTGAAACAAAACAAAATGCCTAAATTAAGGTTTTTTATTCATGTGAATAACGTACGTTGCCCCGTGTTTTTGAGTCGGCGATTTTACTTTAGTTCTGTTCTTTGATAGTATACAATTATTTACCTATCATGACATTTGAAGAAGGCATTAAAATTCATAAGGTTTTTGGTGGTCGAGGGTTGTTACGTTAATAATGGAATCCATCAATTCAGCAGAAACCGTACGGCAATCCGATTTACTGGGGTGACCCTGGTAATAAACTGAGAGCAAGGTCGCCACAGGGATTAAAAAAAGCAAACTGCTTAATTATAGAAATCATTTTTTTAAAGGTTTAATAAAGTATACAAGACACGTCGTTTAATCAATCTATACAGGGGCTTATGCTTCCATCCATAATTAGAACAGCAAAGAGTGCAGCTAACATGGAACAGATTTATTTACAACTATCCTTTAGGACAGCGATGCTTGCTACCGTTGAAACTTTACAGCACTTGTGCAACAGAGAAAAAAGACTGCTATTTTACAAAAGTTACTTTCATATCAATTAAGTTTTTTTTATCGTTGAACCTCACGTGTAAATTAAAAATTCATCAACTATCAAATAAAGAATCTCATGATCATGTAAAATACCTGAAAACCACAATTGTACCAACGAAGATCAACAATAAACGACTAACTCCAGTCTCCTCTTTGTGACGGACATAACAATTGTAAATCTAGTTCTATCAAACTGCGTCGTACACAAATAATTGTCTTATGATATTCATCTTCTTTTAAAAACAATTTACGTGTAGATCCGTGGTTTACTGAGAAACAGAAAATTTCAAAGTTCAGCGCTTTGGAATCGGGCTGTTGACTTTGGTGGTTATAATCAATCGTTATTACGTCATTTACTGTCGCAGATGCTATCACATATGTTTACATATGTTTTAATTTGAACAACCTATCTACATGCACTTTTGTCGCCCCTGGTCAAAATGTTAACAGTAATTCATATATCAAGTATAACAATTATTCTAATATTTTTGTTGTTGTAATTTTAAAGCAAAATAAAATGCTGTTGCATTTGAGTAGCAATAAGCGTGAAACTCAAAGTACATGAATGATATAACTAACTTCTTCCTTGAAAATCTAAAAATAAGTGTCTGTGAAATAAGTGACTTTTCCTGAACCATATATATAAAAATAAAAATCTAGCGATGAAATTGAATTCAATATAATTTGCCAATCTATAATTAAGATCCTTTGGTTAAAATAGAAAACTAGAGTACGGTGGTTCATTGTAAGGTCCCCTGGATCATTTAGGCGCTGCATCACCTGTCATCCATTCATCCATTCTAGGGGACCTGTCATTATTTTTGTCTAAAAGTCATCGAGTTCTCTCATTGGTATTCCTAGAGAGATTCTCGGTCGATTTGATTTCTGTGACGTCACGATCTCTTTTAATATTGAAATGAACCCACGAGTCGCGTGATTTCTTGTCTTGCACGGCAAGCAGATCAAGAATAAGCTGTTATTAGGAATATTTGCAATACCATCATGCAATTATCCGGATATTCCCGATGTTGTTTAAAATTTGTTATTATTATGACGTCATTTGTTTTGGCCAGGCCTAAATCTGTAATTGAATTCCATCATCATGGTAAGAGATCCAAATGAAGTTATTTTGAGATGTTTCGTTTTCACAATTTAATTAGTTTTATTTAAAGCCGTTGCAATTCTAAATATATTGCTACTGAAATAGATATTCTGAGATTGACTGAGAATGGGTTTCAACTGAAATTGATGGCACCTTTTTTCTATTTTTTTTTACCAAAGCAATCATGTTTAAGTTGAATTCAAATCAAAATTGATGAAACCTTTTTTTCATTTTTTTTTTCTTCAAATATTTACATTTGCAAATATGTTTTCTTATGTGAACCTTTAGAATAGCAAAAACGTTCAATTCTGTGTGAACTTTTTCATGAGGTCACAATGAACATATCGCGCTTATCGCTTGTCGGTTGGATTATCGTAAACATAAAAAATCGGTAATTTTAAAAATTCTAAACGGTTTGCCTTTTTTTTTTATATATAAGTAATAAACAGCAATGTTAAAAGGTTCACCGGTTTACGAACTTGGTTGGTACGTGATCAAATCTTCTGAGAAGCCCGTTGGGCTTCACTGGATTTGATCACGTGACCAACCAAGTTCATATCTCAGTGAACTTTCTACCTTGCTGTTTATTTCTAAAATGATTGCTACAATAACTCTGATACGCTTACTAAGGAAATCTAACAAGCATGAGTTGATCAGGGATCAATCTCGTGGTGAAGTTGCTATATTATTTGATAGAAACCTTAAAGAGAGAGTTACTCTAAAAGCATAATAAATCGTCTTAAAAGGTGTTGATTTTGACTTATTTAGAAATACTAGTAAATTTCTTCAGAACAAAAACAGCATTATGTTAAAGATTGCCTATTCAGAACCGCTGACGAGAAAGTTTGTCTGACTTTGCAACAATTTATACAATCAGAAATACTTTCTAAGGTAGATGTTCTGTTGATCGCAAAGGTACACAGTCCTTGTTTAAAAAAAACCCAACTACATGTAAAAATATTCAGAAAGTAATATCCACCTATGAACCCTGAATATATCTAAATGAGAGACGATTAAGCAAACTTTGTATGAAGCGGCCATTGAGGGATTCAATATTGAAAAATCTAGTATGTCGGTCATATCGACACCCAAATCAGTCAGTGGTTAATGTGGTTAAAATAAAATCAAGATTCCTGTGAGATCATAATTTGGTCACGTGACACTGAGCTGGCAGGACGCGTCTTACTTAGCTCCGTAGTCTTTTGACGATTTTACCGATTTTTCGGTTTTCTTGGACATTTCTTTTCTTTCTACATGGAATGGATGTGTTCATGACTGTGTATATATGTGTTTTCTTTATTCTGGTGTTTGGATTTATTATCTTTGGAATTACCTTTGTGTATTATAGTTTGAACTGTAAATACCTGGTGAGTAATTATCACTAACAGCAAGCGTCGATTTAAATCTCCGTCATGGCTGGTCAAACCGATTACACGGACGACCGAACAATCAAACCGTTATACTTGAAAGACTCAGACATTCAGTGTAAAGATAACGGTAGAGTTACAGATTTTGACTTGATGGAGAGTGTGACAAAAATCATAGGAAACTCGCTGCATTGTTTACAGCAAGATCGCAACCTTTGGCGCTTCTATCTCAAGGATAGAAGCAGCAGAGAAAAATTACTTTCCAATGGTCTGGAATTAAATAATGTTTCGATATCATTTTTTGATACAAATCCATACTCGTCTGGGAACCACAATCCAAACGAAACAACGCTCAAGATCCGCATATGTGGATTGCCGCTTTCGGTGGATGATTCCGCTGTATCTGAGCTGCTAGACAAGCTTGGGTGTGTTGCTAAGAGCAAAATACTTTATGAAAAAATACGGCATCCAGTCAGCAACAAGATGACAAGTGTTCTGAATGGGAACCGTTTTATTTACATAGAACCGCTACCTATCGGTAAATCTTTGCCTAGGGTCAACTATTGTGGAGGTCTCAGGTGCTTAATCTTTCACTACGGGCAACCTAAGGTTGTAAAGCACCTGCTTTGCACAAATTGCTGGGCTACCGACCATACAAGAAAAAACTGTAAAAGTGAATCAAAATGTAAAGTTTGCAAAAAATCAGGTCATACCCCGGGAGATCGCAAGTGCGATTCTTACGAGGTTCAACAAAATATCATCGCCTTTAACGGTGAAGATAACATCCTTTCAAATTTTTTTCAATGTGAGATGACCCTATATGGCGTTACTCATAAGTCAGCGGAACATGCGTTCCAATACGCTAAAGCGATGAGATGTGGTGACCAAAATGCGGCTGCTCAAATACAGAGCGCCACAGATGCGCTGTCAGCTAAGCGGATCGGCGACAAAGTGAAAACCAATGAGCAGTGGAACAACACGTGCGAAAAAGTGATGACGGAAGTTGTTGAAAATAAATGTGCTATTTTCGTTGAATCAACATACAATGATACATGGGGTTCCGGGCTTGACAGGGTTGGTACTGAAAACACCAAACAAGCTGCGTGGCCGGGGAAAAATTTGCTAGGCAAAATCATTGCTAAAGTTGCAAAAAAATCCAGAAAGAGAAAAAAAAGTGAGCAGTGGAGCCGACCGAAACAAACTCAGCAACCGAAGGAGAGCTCTAAACAACGTGACATAGTGAAAATGCTGAAAGACATGCGTGCACAGTCAGACTCCGATTCCTTCTCCGGATGGGACTCTTCTGATTCCGAATCCGAATCTGACGCGCAAAGCCTACATGGATAAACCCGACCGAACATGGACATGATTGTGATAGGACATCGAACGACAAATGGACGGTATATTATTTCAATAATATTGTTTACCTTTTAAATGGAAAATCTGCAATTATTATCAGTAAATGTAAGGGGGTTGAATACTGATGAAAAAAGAAAAAAATGTTATGCATGGCTAAATGAGTTAAAAACAGATATCATTTTTTTGCAAGAAACACATTTTATTGAAAAAAATGAAAAAAAGTATAATTTTGGATGGAGGGGTAAATTATACCACGCTTTTAGTAATTCTACTTATAGTAGAGGAGTGTCTATTCTTTTTAAAGAAAATATTGATGTGCAAGTTTACAATGTAAATAGGTCCAATGACGGTAGAAAATTACTGCTGAATTTGGAGATAAATGATTATAAATTCACTGTGGTTAATATTTATGCGCCAAACGATAATCAAAACAGAATTGATTTTTTTAAAAAGCTTCTAAGTTTTATAAATAAACATAAGGATAGTGATAATGTATTATTATGTGGGGATTTTAATTGTCGTTTAGATAATGAACAAGACAAAAGCTCACGTTTTTTAAATAACTTAATTAAACAATTAAATATTTTTGATGTTTGGAAAAAAATGTATCCAGATATTAAAGGTTTTACTTGGTGTAATGCCAGGGATGTTCCTACAAGCAGAATAGATTATGTATTCATTAGTAATAATTTTGTTCCAAGAATTGAAAACATTATATTAAGAAAAATCCCAGGAACGCATTCGGGTAAAAGAATGAGTGACCATAGATTTTTGAAATTTACGCTCAAGATTTTAAACAATAACAGAGGTCCAGGGTATTGGAAATTAAATGTATCATATTGCGAAAATGAAGAATACAAAAGTAACATTAGAAATATTGTTCGAACCTTAGATAACTCGCTAGGTGCAATCGACAGATGGGAGCTCTTAAAACGAAAAGTTAAAGATTTTTCCTTATATTTTGCAAAAAACAAATGTAAGTCTATTCGTGATAATATAAAATTGATTGAAAGAAAAATTGACGCACTAGAAACGGGTCCAACTGAAAAATTTAACTACGCGGAACTGAAATCACTCGAAGCTAGATTAAATTTACTTTATGATGAAAAAATAAAAGGAACACAGATAAGATCAAAAGCGAGATGGATTGAAAATGGTGAAAAAAATTCCAAGTATTTTCTAAATTTAGAAAAACATCATCAAACTTTGAATGTTATTAGAGAACTAAAGTCACACACCGGTGAAACGGTAAACAAAACAAACTCTATAATAGGAGAAATGGTAAATTTCTATACAAGTCTATATTCTTCTAAAAACATTCCTAATGAAAATATTACTGAATATTTATCAAATATAGATGTTCTAGAAATAAACGCTGATGATAGAAAGATGTTAAATAAATTCCCTTCATACGAAGAATGTAAAGACGCAGTATTTCAAATGAAAAAAGATAAATCTCCTGGCTTTGATGGTATATCTAGCGAATTTTATCAAATGTTTTGGTCGGATATTGGGCCATTATTCTATGCAGCTTTACAGGAAATATATGATCAGGAGGAATTAACAAGTACCCAAAAATTATCCATAGTATCTCTTTTGTTTAAGAAGGGTGAAAGAAACCTATTAAAAAATTACAGGCCGATCAGTCTCACCAACACTGACTATAAAATTATTGCATTTGTCGAAAGATTTCGTGAGAAATTGCGCTCTTCTAACAAACATGTGCAGGTATTTGCTAAAAGATTGCAAAATGTTTTATCAAAAATAATTAATGAAAACCAAACGGCTTATGTGAAAGGGAGATATATTGGGGAAAACGCTAGGCTTATTCTAGATATTTTTGAGTATTGTAATGCAGAAAATGAAGATGGTATACTACTGTTCTTAGATTTTGAAAAAGCTTTTGATTCTGTCGAATGGAATTTTTTATTTAAAGTATTAGAAAAATACAATGTTGGTAATAATTTTATGAAATGGGTGGAAATCTTATATAGGAATCCAACATTTAAAATGAAAAATAATGGTTGGCTATCTAAAACATGTAATATGTCACGTGGCATTAGACAGGGTTGTCCTATATCGGCACTCTTATATCTCTTTGTAGCTGAAATTTTAGCAATGAAAATTAAAATTGATCCAAACATCAAAGGTATTAACATAAACTCAAATGAAATTAAAAGTGTTCAGCACGCAGACGATTTGACAATAACTGTAAGAGATGATATTTCTTTTATAAACACTATGAAAATAGTACACGAATTCTGTGATCACGCAGGATCCAAAATAAATGTTAATAAAACGGAATTTTTATTGCTAGGTGGACTAAAAAACACACTTACAGAAATTAATGGAATAAAAGTAGCTGATAATACTGTAAAGTGTCTTGGTATATATATAGGGCATGACAAAGAGGAATGTTACAACAAAAACTGGATGAAAATATATAATGATATGGAAAAACTGTTTGAATCATGGAAACGCAGAAAATTAACATTATTTGGAAAGTCTTGTATAATTAACACACTAGCTATATCAAAACTTATATACGTAGCGTCTATTTTATGCCTCCCAGGGAAGGAATTCTTAAAGAAAATTCAACGTCTCATATTTAATTTCGTATGGAATAAATCAGAAAGAATAAAACGCAATACTCTTATCGGCGATGTAAGAAATGGTGGTCTGGGTATCATTGATGTAGAAAGTAAACTCAAAGCTTTAAAAGCGGCCTGGTTACCAAGAATATTGAAATCAAAAGGAGTTCTGTACAATATACTGAACGGTTTTTGTAACAAATATAATATAGATGTGATGTATGTTTTGCAATTTTCGAGTAACGTAGACAATCTAAAATTTCCACTGTTCTATAAAGAAATACTTTGTTCTCTAAATGAATGTAAAATTTCCCGATTAGATGCAATGTCAAATGTCGATATAGTACGACAGCCGATATGGAACAATTGTAATATGCGATACAAAGGAAATGTATTATTTTTTGAAAATTGGGTTAAAAGTGGCATCCTATTTGTGAAAGATATACTGGATAATAATGGAAAAATTCGAACTTTAGAAAGTTTAACCAATGTTTTGAAAGATAGATCTAATTGGTTATGTGAATATAAGACTATTATTTCTGTGCTAAAATCAGTGGTGAGAAAATATGATTTTGCAAATACAAAATTTGTGGATAAGAAAATTGGTTTAGATTTTTATTTTCAAACTGGCTATGATAACTTGTATGGAAAAAAATGTAATTTTTTTTACAAAAATTTTATAAAGAAGAAGTTTACAAAACCTTGCTACCAGACAAAACTATCGAAGGAGTTTGAAATTCACGATACTCAACAATGGGAAAAAATATATGTCTGTAAAATTTTAGAAGTTGAAGATAAACAATTATCTGACTTCAATTACCGACTGCTTAATAATATATTGTGTAATAATGCATATTTATGTAAATGGAAGGTAGATGTGAAACCAGAGTGCAGGATGTGTAACAAGATGGAAACAAGTTATCATTTGATTTATGAATGTAAAAATGTGCTATTGATATGGAGGTTATTAAGTGATTTTCTTTCTTTTGATGTTAAATGGAAACATATTATTATAGGTTTTTACTTAGAAAACAATAGAAAAACTGCAACATTAAATTTTTTAATATCCTTAATAGCATTGAGAATATATAAGTATAAAATGTATTGTAGATTAGAAAAAATAGATGAAAACGAAGAAGGTCTTAAGACGCATATCAAATTATCTCTGTTAAATTACGCATCTGTTTTACGTTTGAAGTACAAATCTAGAGCAAGTTATATCACTGATTTTGCTCGTATGTTGTAAAATACTACTATATGTAACTTTGTGTTATATAAAATTATACATTTATAGATAAAATATCTACTGAGAGGAAACCAGTCCTCCAGTAGCGCTGTCTATAGGGTATGTGAATGAACTGTAACGAAGAAGTGGTGATCCCTATAGACAGCATATATCTACATTTACTGTTAGAATTCTTCAAATTTATTTAGTAGTACTCGGTGATAAACCCTATTATTATTTTTATTATTATTACCACTATTTTCTTTTTTTTTAAAGCAATATACATGTACCGTAAAATGTAACTTAAAAAAGAAAATGTCTATCATTTCATAAAGATGTATGCATACGACCTAATTTAGATATTTTATATTATTACCAGCACATGTTCTGTGGCTACTTTTGTCAATGCTAATACTATCATTATTATCGCATCTATTATATTTTGATTGATAAAATGTTGTTTATAAAAAAAAAAAAAAAAAACAAAAAAAAAAAAAAAAAAGATTCCTGTGAGATCATGTCATAAAAAACCACATGTTGCTCTGTACATTGATTTATTGAATTGAAATTAAAGTTATCGCTGCCAGACATTTTAAAAGCATGTTGAATTAAAAATTTGAGAACTCATCATTGTATTTCCTTATATTACAGGGAACGAGTGGAGCTATGAAGGGGAGCACGGTGAGAGAGAGAGAGAGAGAGAGAGAGAGAGAGAGAGAGAGAGAGAGAGAGAGAGAGAGAGAGAGAGAGAGAGAGAGAGAGAGAAATCAATTTATGTTGTTGTGGAAACCTGTTTATGAAGAAGATTACTGAACTTCTAGATAAAAATACATTAAAAAAGATAATTATAATTAGTTCTGTCGAGAGACCGTAATGATATTTTGTGTAATGTAGCCGACACATACTTAATTATTCCATAAATCAGTACATATTTAAATCTCATTTGACAATATGTTTTTGCTGACAAACAGAATGTTGAAGAAGACAATACCTCTGTCAAATACTAACAGAATAAATTCATAAAGTTTCATTGTATAAAAATAAAACTGATGACAATGATTTGTTTGTTTTCAGGACCGACTCACTGGCACGCGGTGTACCCGACCTGTGGGGGTGAGAAGCAGTCCCCCGTCCACATCGAGACCCACAAGGTGTTCGTGGATCACAAACTGACAGCGTTTGAGATGGACGGCTACGACCAGATCAAAAATCTCAACATGAGCCTGACAAACAACGGACATACGGGTAACTATACACAGCCTCGCTGTGGGATGAATTTTCAAAACTAATTATACCACAATGAAAAGTCTTATTTCGATTTTCGGTTTTTTTAATGTAAGGCCCATTTTCTTTTACTAGAGAAACCTAACCTATTACATATTTTAATTGCATTTTAAGTATTTCATTTCTGAAAAAAAGTGTTAAACTAAGTTTATAAATTGGAGAAAAGACATATCATTACATATAGATAGTACAGATTGTTGCTGAATGAATGGCATTTGTTATTTGGATATATACAGTACACAAATTGATACTAGATTTTAACATGGCCTGTACACAAAGTAACTTTTTCTCCCACCAGTACAAGTAGACCTGGTCGGACTCCAGCCGCGCCTGAGGGGTGGGGGCCTGTCACATGACTACCAGGCTGCCCAGTTCCACTTCCACTGGGGGGCCACGGACGACAGAGGGTCAGAGCACGCGCTCAACAACAAGCGCTACCCCATGGAGGTAAGAATCACAGCACAAACCCGGGGATCAGCGGTATCATATAGTTGTACTGTTAACCCATGGAATGTTAAGCTCGCAACACAATGGGTCATTGCCGTAATGTAATTCATAGGTAAACCGAGAGAAAGGTAAAAAAGTTAAACCGAAAATAAAAACAGTTTTCAAAATTCCAGAAAACAGAAAAAAGGGGGGGGAAGGATCATATCATATCATATGAACTGGAAGCAGTTTTTGAGTTGTTTTGAACAAATTGAGATCATGTCGATCTGCGCCGATCCAGAATAATTTTCAGGGGGGGGGGGGGGTATGAGGCATTAATGATGTAAATATAACGATGTTGAATTTTGCAGGGGTTGGATCTGGATCCTCCTGACACCTTCCCCCTTCCTCTAGATCTATGCTTGTATTATTAAGAAGAGAACTTGATCAGTAGTTCAGTTGTACAATTCATACTGCATACTTTTGGAAAAGATGTTAACCTTAGAATAGTTATAACCTTTTCAGAAGAAACACCTAACTAGTAGTTCAGATTGAGGGAAGGGATGTAAATTGTTGGGCCATGTGCAATAACTAAAGAGAAAACAAATTCCCAGTAACTGTGAAATAACTGAGAAGTACCTGACATTAATCGCTTTAATCTATACATTACTAGTTTATACAGACAGACCACGGCAATGCTGGAGACAGTGGCATCAAAAGTTCTATGGTCACGTAGTTGTCTCGCTTTAGCTAAGCCATGCACAACATAGGCGTCGGAAGCAAATTGAAAGTGGGGGGGCTAGACTAATCCTCAGAAATATTGAGAAAAAAGTTATTCCCAAAATCATGGAAATCCTAATCCGTGGGGGGGGGGGGGGGGGGGGGGGGTATACTATACTTCCAAAAAAAAATTTACTTACCCAAATTTTTTTTCTCCAAAATCATGAAATTCCTAATCCGTGGGGGGGGGGGGGGGGGTGCGCTAGTATGCTTCTGAATCTAACCTCTCAATCTTTCAAGGTAAATTTAGGAACAATAGTCTCTCCTGCGAGAAAAAGTGGGGGGGCTGAACCCTCTATCATGCTATGTTTATAATGGTTAGGTATAACTTTGCAAAAAAAGTGGGGGGGCTAAGCCCCCCCTAGCCCCCCCCGGTTCCGACGCCTATGCACAAAGCACCTTTCGATTTTGTTAAACGCCGTCCATATCAACTACTCAAGATGGACAACTCCAATATCCGCAATGTACAATGTAGATCTGACTATATTTATATATATATTTATATATGCATACATAATTGTCTTCGTTAAGTTTCCTAGTCGGCGTTTATCGATAAGTTCTTATCCTTTCTTTAGATGCATATCGTGCACCACTCCACCCGCTACACGGGGGTCAAGGACGCCATGGATAAGTCGGAGGGCCTCAAAGTCCTGGGGTTCTTCTTTGAGGTGAGTCGGCTGGTCTTTTAATATCAATTTTTGGTAAACAAGGCTGTCTCTTATTTTCATATAGAATTCGCTAGGATCTCTTATTGAAGGTCCATATAATACCGAGTTGGTCATTTGTTTTAGATTGGCGAAGAAAATGTAGAGTTTGAGAAAATTATTTCCCACTTCAAAGAAATAGCCCACAAAGGTAACTTAATCTATATCGATACTGATAAATTCATAAATCATTGGTATATAATATATTATCGCTTCTTATAATAAGCCAAAGGGAAACATCACAGAACAGTAGTAACTCAAGGAAATAAAAAAATGTGGCATGTTATATTTTAATTTGCCCTTTTGCGTTTGATGACATTTGTTTCCGTTATGGAAGAAATCACTCTGTGGTGATCGTTCTAAGAAATGACCTCTGTTTATGGTTTTTAGACGACCACGTCGAGATCGAGGCCACCCCGCTCCGCTCCCTCCTGCCCGCCAACCTGAGCACGTACTACCGGTACCTGGGCAGTCTGACAACGCCCCCTTGCTACGAGACGGTCATCTGGACAGTGTTCAAGGAGACCATCAAGGTGTCCAAGCGGCAGGTTGGTCAGAGAGAGAGAGTGAGAGAGAGAGAGAGAGAGAGAGAGAGAGAGAGAGAGAGAGAGAGAGACGTGGTCACGCTTCCTCCTGATAATCATACGTCCCCGTTTGCCTTTTTTTTATCCACTATCTTTGAGGTTATATTTTGTGTTGCGACAATCTCAACATGCACATAACAACATATCCAAATACACCGGCTGGCGGTGGTTAGTCTGCAAAAACATTACCAATCATTTTTAAAAGATTAAGTACCTGACTGAAATAAACCCCTGATGATACAGCAATTAATTAAAGGGGAAAACACACCGGGTATATAGCAACCATTTCGAAAACAAGGTTGATTTTTTTCAAAAGGTATAGAATATCAATTACACGGTCACATTTTTGTGTTACAGCTTGAGATCTTCCGACACGAAGTGAAGCAGAATCTCCCAACCGAACCGGATATTGAGTTAACCGACGACTTCCGGCCTATTCAGCCTCTCAACCACAGAAACATTTACACCAGTAACATTAACGGAAGAACCCAACAACTTCCGCCGGTGTCCAATCCTCTCAACTCGGGGGCGGTGCTTAACGTCTCAATATTATACGTACTCGTATTATTCTTATTTGTTCAATTTCTCTCATGAAATCCTGATACACTGGTCCAGATGTGAAAACGATGTATTTGTATTTGAAGTATACAGTCCATACATACTCTAAGATAACTCTAAGATACATTTTGTAACTCTTATTGACCATCTCTTATTTGAATCAACGATATGACGCATAAGAAAGTGAAAACGATAAAGAAACTGATGTAGGTGAATGTACACTTGTTTAGTTTGCCACCATAAGTAATACTTATATGCTTTGTTTATCTGTTTAGATATCAGTATATACAACGCTGTAACATTCAATTCGTTGCACTGTACTGTTTTAAAAGCCGCTGTACGCGTTGCTACTGCATGTACAGTTGTTGTTTGTACGCCGGACTCTCTAGTGTTGCTTGTCATTGCTGGACCCACACACCGGGCGCTTCCACGTGATCGACTTACCTGAACTAACTGTGATATCCCTTTGTGTATGTTTGTATCCCTGGATACTCATTATTTTGTTTCTGTAATATCTTACTTCCCTTCTGTGACTCGATACCAATGCAAGAATAAAGAGAAAATGATTAAAATTAAAAATAACCTTTTTAAAAGTTATTAAACAATTGATGTGACAAAATATGAAACCAAATAAATAATTGTAAACTCTGTACAGGTTGTTTCTCTTCCATTTTGTGTAAGGTGCAGGAAATAGAGGAAGCCTTTGAGTAGAGAACGCACGGCGGTACACAGCCTTACCTGTCCACCTGTTTACCTGTGATATAAGTGTCAATTACCTGATCAATCTTACAGAAATAGACAATTCATTTGTATGCTGTATGCACAGCGCCTTCATGCATTCTCTGACAAGTTGTAGTTCCGTGTAGAAGTTTGACGGTGAAAGGTTTTATTGCATAATGCATATGTTTGTTACCAAACAAACCCAAACAAAAACAACACAATTGGAAAGAAAACTGTTTGAATTTTTCAATTTACTTTAGAGGTTTGGAAACAAAACTCCCCTATTTTATGAGATTCTTGGGAAAATCAAATAACCCTCGATGTTTCGTTAATAAAATGCGAGGTTTCTTCAAAAGGAACAAGGTCTACAAATATCCACCCATGTTGTTTGATCTTACAAGTATTGTTCCTCCCGTTCATCTTTGATATTTCAATTCCTAGCCAATCAGTCACATTCTAAACTGAAACTTCCTACATATTTACAACCCAAGAAGACTAATTTAATGCTGGTAAACTTCTGAAGTTTGAAATGCTTTGAATTTAGGCAAGATTTATAAGACATTTGGTGGACATATCTTATTTATTTTAATTTTGAATCGTGAATCTAGTTTAATTCAAATTACATTGTATATAATATTGTCATGATATCCAGACTTGGGTTGATTTACCTCCATCTGAAACATTAAACATATAATATGAACAGTTTATGTGCTTCACAACAATACAAGTATAAGCCCATTCTTTCGACATGATTCTGTACATGTTTTATCTCCAATCTAATAATGACTATGTTTTCAAATGGCAGCTGTTTTAATGATACAGGTATATCTGAAGTAAAATCAAAGATTTAATCATTTGTAAATCAGTAAATTTTGAAAAAGATGTCAGCCAGTACATGTAGAATGATAGTGTCTTTCTTACACAATATGCGCGCACAGCTTACATATAGATCTACGTTTACAACTTGAATAGGTAGTCTACAATGGAGTTAGTCCACACCTGTAGGCAATAAAAATCTACACACCATTCTAATTTCAGACAAAAATAAAACTGGAGTTAATTATCATGCTTGGTGTTAATGTCATCATATTTTTGATTAAATTAATGTAGAGTATTACAGAATAGGACAGCTTGATATAGAGCGTCTCTTGACCCAATTTACTCTGACATTTATCGAAATATCCAGGACATGTCTGCGCGGTTTCTTTGATCAGAGTGCAGGTTCTGATAACAGCTCGCTCAAGTCCTGTTAATTTAACGTTTGAAATTGACTCTGGGTCAAATATTCATATACGTATATTTGAAATTCTTCGATCCAATAAAAATGCCTTTACCAATCTTCAACTTATCGTGTGTAGCTCCAATAAAAGCGAAACCACAAAAGTGCGCATGGTGCAAATGCAGTACCATAAATGTGTATTGAAGAGAATCTGCCGCCTGTATGATGATGTTTAATTGGAATTATTGAAGCAAGTTAAGGAGGCAGGCATTAAATATCGCAGAAAAAATTATCCAACAAGTTTCTGTCCTAATACTTGAATCAAAAGCTTTTGTTGATTTATTTTTACATCTTTTTATAAAAGAGATCTTGCATTTGAAAATATGTTAGTTCCTTATCTTTAAAATTTTAATTAAAATGTTCTTGATTTTACGTAAAATTCCAACTTTTATCAACAATATCATCAATGCATCCAACGCCTTGCATGAACTTTAATCTCAGAAGTGTGTCATATACATCACAACTATCCTGTATGTGAAAATAGTTGCTACAGGTCACAATTAAAATTTAACACAGTTTAATTTCCATGACAGAAAAAAAAGAATTGCTGTCGGGAATGAAAACTGTTTACAAAATTGAGCCCAAAATTATCTGTTCTATCTTATTTTCTTTGGCAAATTCAACAAAACGTCATCTGAATTATTCATATAATTATATGATATACTTTATACCAAGTTTCTTGTGCACGCTGACCTTTTATGATAGGATCTTTTTGTAGGTGCTTATCTACATGCAGTACAACAAACATAAAAAAGATTCTTAAAATTAACTAAATAACAAATAAAAATGATATAAGTTAAACAAAAATGTTATATTAAAGGTTTGCAAGGCGTGTAAAGAAAGGGAATTGATTTATGGACAGGCTGTCTTTGAAATCAAAGTATATTACTCTGCACTCTGGTACATGCACAAGCACTCTTCTCTATAACATCCGGTTTAACGTAACTGAAAACACATCTTTGGCGATTTTTATCTGATACGAACGTAACCCCCCACCCCCGTCTTACCCACAAAAAAAGAAAAAAAGGAAAATACCAAAAACTCATATATAATGGATAATATAATATACGAAGGAACCAAATCATAAATCAAGGGTTTAATTGAATAAATAATTCAACCTTCGTACTCTGTAGCAAAATTTATATGGTCAGCGTATGGACAAGAATAAAGACAAACCGTAAAAATAAACACATAAAAGAATATATGCGAAAATGCGTATTGATTCCAATCCTACAAAATGGTAAATCAAATCACTCTCTAGAGAAAAAAGTCCCGGTCCGGAACCCACTGAATTGTGAATGAAAAGTAAACATTTAATAAAAGTGTCATCGTATAAGCAGAATTTTTTTTTAAAATGATAAATAACTGTTTAAGTCGTACTTTACATGTTGAAGTCTGTCTTGCTTGGATGATAACTCCAGCCGGAACTCTTCGGTTTATGCAAGATAAAAAAACCACTCGGTGCAGATCTGATCCCCTTCCGATAACAGAACTTGGGACTACTGCAAAGTCTGCCGCAAGACAAAGTTTGTGGCCGAAGAAGAATTCATTACCTAGGGCATAGGTGAATTTCATTTCCTATCTGTGATCAAAATCGAAGAAAGGTAGGGTTTGCTCACTGTGAAAAAATTGACGCAGCCTTGCATTAAAACGCTTCATGACGCAATAAAGTTGTTGCTGGCATCCGTTGTTGCACGAACGTCAATATCTGTTGCTGGAGAAGTGTTATAAATTTACTCGAGACGGACACAATAGCAGGTTGGAGAGGCTCGGGGTACGAATTGTCAGTGTTTGTAGGTTTCTATAGTGACTGATATATATAAGGATACCTAACAGGTAGTCCCCACCCAGAGGAGAACTATTACCATGTGTGGGTCTGTGTCCGTCTGTCTGTCTGTGTTTGCTGCCTGGATCGCCATTGCCGAGTCTGGTAGCGGTAAGTTTAACATGCAGCAACTAACGCTTTGTCACAAATATCAAATGTATAGAAATATGTATGGTTTTTTATACAATTTTTTAAATAGTATGAAATTTTACAGCAAATATTTTTTTCCCTTTTTGGTCCAATAATAAAAAGAATGAAAGAAAGACAAAAGTTGATTTAATTGTAAGTAGGGCGATATATCTCCCCAAGTAATATGTTGGCAATTTTTAAGAGGGGAAGAGGGAGGGCGAACGACAAAAACCGTATGCTTAAATGTATGCAAAAAAAAAACCACGAGAAAAGGTCAACACAGGAGCAATATATTAGTAAACTAATGTATGTGTTGTTGATTGATTTATGTTGGCGATCAAGGCAACAATCATTAGATATTATCAACTGAGCAGTTTTTGCGGGATGAAAAAAAAGATATGACTAATAATGAAAAGCATAGACAAGTAAAGCATATCTGAATATTGATATAATTTTTATCTTTCAGGTTTTTTTATCATCATAACGTTGCACTAAAGCTAAGTAAACACTAAACGTATCACTTATTTTGGTTACCAAAACGATACCGCAGGGAATTGTTATGTGCGCTGTCTATATATACATTTGTTAAATAAAAATAAAACTGATTGCTAAAAAAATGTTTGTTAAAACATAGATTTGGTTCCATTCGTTATCTTTTATCGGAGAGTTTAACCATCCTCCCAGCCGGCAGATTATCATTTTCGTGATATGGCTCTTGGGAAAGTGCATCGATCATGCTTTTTTACTATTTGAACATCAATACATTAAGAGATGTGACATGCATAAGGTCTTTGGCTCCTGTTTGGCTGATATTACCCGTGAACCAATCAGCATGCATCAGATACAGCTCTCACGTTTTGTTGTAAATTAACATTGCAGTATTGCTAAGATATGAAACCAACATTAAGACATCGCACCTGCGCACGTCCCAGTGTTCGCAAGGATTGAAATCAAAGTGTCTTCCTTGTTCTGATTTTTTATACAGCACTCAAACTTGTTTGTCATATGAAATAGGATGCAATCTCCGCTATCTTTACAGTACAACACAGTCTAGCTTTTTAACCTCACCCCCTCCCCCCGCCCCGCTGTGTGTCAGGTGAAGGACAGGCCACTTGATCGAACCAATATAAAGCGACATTGTTGTCTTTGACCTCGTAATGCTGTGCATGTTTACTGACAGACACACGTAATGATATCCTCTAACTGTCTGCATTTGCTAGAATTTAATGTATCTGAAACTCAAATCACACGACCAATCATCAGTATATGGTAGAAGTAAATTTCGTAAAGCATTTGTTTTGGAAAATAGAATCTAGAACTCATATCTAAATCACTTAGCTGATATTTTGGGATAAACCTATGTATTGTTAAAGACAAAGGATAACGAAATTAAAAAATTAGAAAACTGGAATTTTGCGAAATCAAATATAAACAACATTTTCAATAAATTAATCTCCTATAAAATTAAACCAATCAGAAAAAGGTCGGACCTGCATTATTAAAAGTAAATTCTTTTTTACTCTGTATCTAGACATTTTTAAAAATTAAAAATGTAATAGAGCAATAATAAAAAACCCGTACGTACATCTATTAGTAAACTAGCCGAGGTATCACTCTCTTCAGGGAACTCTTTTTTCCCCCAGTTCCATGAATACAATTTATATTTAGTAAGAAAAATCTGTCTGTTGAATAAATAATTGCTGTTTTTTTATTTAGTAAAAGTAAGTGGACTGTTGCTTTTTTTGTCCATAATAGATCATACATGTACCTGTGCCTGTCCGTACCTATACGGCATTTCATATACATGTATATGAAATGCACTTAAATGCGCGAAATGAAACGAATGGTCCATGTGTGCAAAGCATTTAATAAACACTGAAATAGAAAAATTTACAATATCTGATATTGGGAATATTAGACCGGCGCAATGCCATCTTTGTAAGAGCTTCATAAGGCAAGATTGATATGGAGGAATTTTTCGTATTTATTTTCTTTCTCCTGGGGGTATTGGAATGACAATTGCTCATATTAAATGATAGCTGTGGGTTGGACACACTTAATGAATGCAAATTATCATTATATAGTCCGTCCTTTGGATTCCAAGGCAGACCATAATCCTGAGTTATTGCAATCCACGCATAAACCCGCCAAGTGTCTGTATTGAACACCTTCAAGTGAATTCATCTGTGCTACGCTTTAAAAAGGAAGCATCTTTTTATGAAAATACACTTCATTTAAAATAATGAGGACAATTAAACAGGGGATATTGTTTGGAGTATTCTTCTGTTATTTGGAATACTATGTTAATTCTGGCGGAGGTACGGCATGTAATGTATTAAAAAAATGAAAATGTAAAGATATTACCATAATGTAATGGGGCGATTAATGAAATAATATTTCGATTTAAAAAATCATTTATCACCGCTTTATTGAGATTGGAAATTGTTTTTATTCTGTTAGTGATCGTTTTTCAAGTCAACAAAACAGGAACTCTCTTTGTTATTCGTGAAAATTCAGTTAATGACCAAAAAGAGTGCAATAAATAATTCAGTTGTGTTAAAATGCGTAACAAATAGTCAGAAGTGTGAACGTGTTGAAAACAACCATGTCGCTCTTTAGAAGCAAGCATTGTATGACAGCCATTACGTCATCAATACTAGAGATGTTGTATCAGTATCATGATCTACCGTGTTGTTACGTCACGGCCATCTTGCGACTTTATAGGTTATTGAGATGTCTCCAATATGGCGTTAAAAATAACAAAAATAAAAAAATATACACATCTAATGTCTCATTATATCATTACAGGAACGAATTATCTCTACATTGTTCAGTCGTCGCTTCTGGCCACAAATTCCTACCCTCGATGACCTTTGCCTTCAGTGACGAATTTCAAATATTTGTAATTTTTATTTTAACGGCGAATTTCCAATTTCCCCATTTGGTTGATTTTTCTACAAATAGACGATATTAGCTTGCAATTGTTCTATCCTTGTATAATTTTTTTTCTTGGTAGAATGCTGGGCCGTTTGGCGTTAACTGAGCGGCATTTATCTGAACATCATCAAAAGTTAAAATACCGAGTGTGCCGAGTTCAACGAACTTTTTACTCATAGCAATTGTCAACAATATACATAAACGATGAATTAATTTTATTTTGTTACAAAAATGCCAGAGAGAGAGATCGAGAGAGAGAGATCGAGAGAGATCTGAAATTATTTCTTTTGATCTAAACATATTGTCAAGGGTATATTTAATTAATAATCATAGATGTGCGACAGTTTTGTCAATGTATTATATAATATATAACTCTGTTTTAAATGATATAAGACAATTTTTATATCAAACGTAGTCATTTGAACGTTCTAGTAGCATTTATTAGCATCATTACTGTTAAGATGATAGCCCACCTCGTTTATTGAAATGCTGTAACAAGAACCGTAATATGCACTTCTGTAAATTGAGCTGTCTCATTTTAACAATTGATTATGTGGTTAATGGAGGTTCTTCGCGCAAATGGATTAATCCTAAATAGAGCACGGATTTTCATTAAAATAAGACTGTCTTCTTTATTTTGTAGGGAATGAATGGGGATATGAGCCTGGTATTGGTGAGTATTAGCCGTAAAACAGAGGGATGTTATAAATGTTGTGTTCTGCCATAATGATATGAATTCTCGGAGGGATGTTATAAATGTTGTGTTCTGCCATAATGACACGAATTCTCGGAGGGATGTTATAAATGTTGTGTTCTGCCATATTGACACGAATTCTCGGAGGGATGTTATAAATGTTGTGTTCTGCCATAATGACACGAATTCCCAGAATCCCGCAGCTTGCTATGAATGTACAATATTAATGACCTAGATAGTTATCTTATTGCACTAGTTCGGTAGGATTGTTCATCTTAAATTTAGACATAATACATTTTTTATGCATCCAAAGCACACTTTACCTTCCTTCATATATTAAAGCTTGTTATTTTAACTTTTTATATAGAAAATGTGTTTTTATTATAAAAATGATTATCTTTTATAAATCATTATTCATTATAGATGAGATCCTATTATCAAAATTAAAGAACTCCCTTTACTTTACACAGACACCCTCTGGATTACAAAAAAACCCCAACACATTTATATGTTAATCATAATTTAGCAAAAAAATAATTATAACAGCAATGCAAAATTGTTTAATACAAATATGTAAAAAATCCCTATGAAATTGCATGTTCGTAAAGGGTTCCACAAGATATGCCTTAACCCTATCCCTGTCCCTGCTTTAGGTCCGTCCACATGGAGCCTGCACTACCCACAGTGTGGCGGATCCAGCCAATCACCAATCTCCGTGGATACAGCGTCAGCCGTCCTTGACAAAAATCTGACGGCCTTCACCTTCAGTGGCTACGATAACGTCAACAACATCAGTATGAGCATGAAGAACAACGGCCACACAGGTGAGGGGGTGAAACGGGACACACAGGTGAGGGGGTGAAACGGGACACACAGGTGAGGGCGTGAAACGGGACACAAAGGCGAGGGCGTGAAACGGGACAGACGGAATGACTCATGACGTGTGAAACGGGACAGACGGAATGGCTCTTGACGCACAATCACTTGTTAAAAAACACAATTTTAACTATAGTAATCTCTCTCAATGAAGTTAAGCATTTTGTATTATTTAATCGAACATCGTAAGTTCCTTTGGAGAAAAATATACCACTGAAACTCAGTAGCTGCTGGTTGTTTTACGGATGTACATGTAGGTGATAGCACGATAAAGATCCCCAACATCTTGACTTGTATGGAGAAATATTGTCAACTTGACTTTGCGTCCCGTTGAAACAGTTTTACTCATAATTTAGCTACATGTCATAAATAGTGAGTATAGTCTGTCCCAAAATATATATGCAGCACATTTAGGCAATTTTTATTAAAAAAATACACATACCTGTGAAAGAAGTGCAACTGAAATAGTTTAATTTATTTTATAAGATATTTTCCAAGATAATTTCATTAACACATTATCATCTTTCACTCAGAAAAATTCACAGGATTGAAAACAGATTCCTTACGGAGATTTATAATGGGGAATGTTTAAATCTTTTCTCGATTCGGAATACACTCGGAATACATCGCGCAATTTTTCAACGTTATCACCCGGGCTTGCTGTAATACAAAATCCCCGTAGACATCACATTTTTTAGCACTGTAATGAAACCTGATAAGCTAAAAGGGGCGTTTCGACTGAGAAATCTTGGAAATTTCTCATACTTTTGAATGAACATCGTTTGAACCCTGAGGTATTTATAAATATCAAGCAATTAAGCGAAATGTGAATCCAGGATATCTTGGGACATAGTATAGTGAGTTTATCTGGTTCAGATGACATTGGACATGGGGTTTATTCTTTATCGTGCCAGCACCTACCAATACATGTTCCTTGGAATGAAGCTGTAATAACAGTAATTGTTATAAATCTTCGGTTATAAAATATATACGATATTCTTGCAATCTTACTCTATACCATTTTACTTTCTGTTTATTTTGAGATCGAAGTTATGATAATTTGAACACAAAATGACCTCTGACCCACAAGTATATACACTTGTAGTTCAAATATACAGTCGGCAGCGAACATCAAACAATCATGCATCCAATAATTTCGCTGTGTTATTCTTGTTACAGTACAAATTGACTTGACCGGAAAGTTGATGACGATTTCTGGCGGGGGAGTGAGCGACATCTACCGGGCCAAACAATTCCACTTCCACTGGGGTTCAGAGGATAGGCGTGGCTCCGAGCACGACATCAACGATAACCACTTCCCTATGGAGGTACGTCTTGGGTATGCCCCGCAAATAGCTCAAAATAAACATTACCTCTTCCATTAAATGTGACTTTCAAGTGATTCTAAAAATATCATATTAAACAAAACGGATAAAAGAGCACACTTAAAGGTACAACAAAGTCTGATAAATGAGACATATTGAGACTGGCATTATTATTCAAACACGTTTGTAATAAAAGTATTATGTCCATTAGATGCACGTGGTACATTACAATTCAAAGTACGACACGTTTGAGGACGCGGTCAACGAGACGAACGGCCTGCACGTGCTGGCGTTCCTGTTTGAGGTAACACATGCGTGTGGTTCATTGCAGATTGTATTATTATTGTAATTATATAAATTCCAATTAAGAGTTACACAAGAATTTGTAAAATTATGCCTTGTATCACAATGCTCAAAATAAATTTTAATTGTTGATGTAAATACAACAAGCATGTTTTTGATTTCTAAAGTTCTAAGATCAACCTCACAACATAGCTAGAGATAAGCTGAAAACAAACCCATATGCAGCATGTTAAATTTCTTCAGTTGTTAATTCAAAATATCTCCACATTTCCAAAATTTCCAGGTTGGTACTGTCAACCACCACTTCGATGAAATCATTCACCATTTCTACCAAATTGCTCACAAGGGTACGTGCCAATGTCTACTCATAAATAAGCAAACAATACTATACATTTAAATAACGTTGTTGAACAAGGTGCTTATTAGCTAAACAAATTCTGAATACATTTTGATTAAATTTTGGAAGAGTTTTTCTTCACATATTTAGATTTATATCTGTAGAAACATCGTTTAATAAACCTTAATGTGCAGTTAAGGACAAAAATGTAAACATTTCTTGAACTGACTCGTTAATGCCAAAAACTGACAAGAACTGCTGTTAAAAGAAAAGAACAAACAAACAAATGGGATTTTAAATGTTGTTTGTATGCAAATTATGCATACAAGAACAGAGCAATGGATGTATATGGGACACTTTTGACATTCTTTCAGATTTGTTTCAAACTTTTAGGTGTTTAATTTAAATCTGCGGCTGCATATTTCTAAATGATTGCAAAATGCATTGTTATGTACGTGTACACGTTAGTAATTTGCGTACGACACAAAACGTAAAATCTCATACTTTTTTGCTTCTGTATCTTTTGACAACAGTTTTGGTCAGTGTTTGAAAAAAAAATTCAATTAAAGAAAAGTTAACATTTCGGTCCATATATGTACAAGATCTCCCCCATAATACTACTGATGATGAATTAAATGATGACGTCATGTGTTCTCGTCGTTAATAGCTGACCACGTGAATTTAACAACTTTTCCGTTGTCTGGACTGTTTCCGGGTGATCTAAAGGTTTATTACCGCTATCACGGTAGTCTGACGACGCCCCCGTGCTCCGAGAGCGTCATATGGACCATCTTCAAAGAGACCATCAAAATCTCCGAGGATCAACTCATGAAGTTCCGTCACAACGTGCACAGGAACTACGCCAACGAGACAGACAGAGACATTTCTAACGACTTCCGGCCAACGCAGCATCTCAATCACCGCTTTGTCTACGCCAGTGACACTAGCGCCATCTATAAACCTATTTCAGCATCAGGAACATTAGTTCCATCTAGTATATGTATTATTGCAATAATATTTTTACTCTTTGTCTTCACGTGGTAGAACAACAGGAACTTACTGTTGTAGAGGGTTTTAAGGTAGTCCATCCATAACTAAGGTGAATTTAACAATTTTGATTGATCTATACTACATCAAATACATATTTTGAAGCTATTATGAGGCTGACATAAACCAAACTTGGGTGCATGTATGTAGTTAATTAAATGAACTTTTTGCACTTAAAATTTTTTTAAAGAGTTGTCTGCCCTTTAAGAAAATTAAAAAAATCATGTTCTGAAAATATGTATGGTAAACTATGAATTATTTTAGCATATTCGAAGACATAGAAAACTTTTGCATCTTTTTACCATGAGAAATGTGAGAAAATTACTTGTACTAAAGAAATATATTTAAAAATGCATTTTCCCATAGACTTCAATGTTTACTTCAACATATGATAAATTTATTACAATTAATTTTTTTTAAAAGATTTCAAAGGTGAAACTTTATTATTTAATAAACTCCTTAAAATCACACTAAGATTTTAGTGATCAAACTTGATCTATTAGATATGAAATATGATAGTTATGGATGGACTACCTTAAGGACGGATTTATGTATATGTTTTTATGTTTTTATATATCGATATTGCAAATCGGGTTTTTGCTTTTAATGCTGATTATTATTCAAAGAAATCTTGCCCTTTATATATCGAAAAGCTTTTTAAATGAGCACATCTTTAATTAATTTTTTAGTAAGAGTACAATTTTTAACTATATCACTTTTTATCATCAGTTGCAATACGATAGTAAATTATTTTGATAAAAAAATTAAACAAGTACTAAAATGTTCAGTAGTAATTGTCGTGTCACGGTGTTTTCTCATAGGGAACGCGAGTTTCTAAATTAAAACAAAATTAATTGAAAATGAACAAAGTTACAGATAAATTTTTAATATAAATAAAAGACTAGCAATTGTATTAACTTTCGAATGGCTTTTAGAAATAACATAACGCATTAGATTTTGCAACGTTTAGAATGCAATTCATATATACTGAACACATATACTGTTAATGATAATGTCTGTATGTACATGTATGTAAGTACATAGCTTGAGAATATATGATAGATAATAAAATTTTTCGAAAAACATCCCAAATGCTTTGTTGATTTTTTTTCGCGGGGTTTGTGCATCTTGAAAGATTGAATAAGATTGGGCTCAGACAGAACCACTGGCCAAACAGTTTTCACCAACGTTACGATGCTGCTATATATGGTCTCTCCATTCTCCATATATCTTTAGTAATTTTGTATTGATAGTAAGTTAATTTAAAGATTTTGAATCGGACTCAAAACAGCTTCCTTGATGCAAGATCAAGCGTTCAGAATACGTCAGACTGGATATCTTAACCCGCTGTAACTATGTAGTGACCATGCTTTTCACATCGGCTATAATGATACCTTTTTATAAATTCGATTGTGTAATGTGTTAATAAGATTTGGACACAACATTACTTTTTTTAAATTTTCCCATGTCTGCTCTACGTCACCGACTCAAGGGAGGTGTTTTATAATATAGTCATAATACTTCATCTTCAAGATTCACCATAAAATAGAAGAATATATAAAAAGTACACAGATTACCGAATGCTATATGCTGTGAATGTTGAGTATGTTTTCTCTGTGACAGACAAGAATAATGCCTTCGTTTCAAACAAATTTTATAGCATATAACAATTTTATTAACAGCATTCAAAAGACTTTAATGCACTCGCAACAATTGTCATTTGATATCATAAATAAAAATAAAGAGGCATGGGATATAGACTGCATTTATCATTAGACAATTAAAGTTATTTGAGTAATAATACAACCAATAAAAAGATGCCGCTGTAAAAAGATAACTGCATATATTCTTCTATGAGTTTTATTCTATTCTTAATACAAACTTATACGAAACTGATTTTGTTATACATGCATGTATAGTTATGAATAATATAAGTACCTTCATCTTACTGATTACTGTACTGAATACACTGTATGTATTCAATTGATCTGCTTATTTATATTACACAATAAAATGCTTTCTTTGGTGATTCATGCGGGTTATGAAGATGGCGACATTGCAGAAAATGTACATGTAATTTTTTTCTGCACTGATTGTTACCTTCATTATCTGTATGAATCGTCAAAGAAAACATTTTATTGTTGATATTTACATCTTTTTTTTAACAAATTAAATAATTAATCATAAAAAGTAAGAACCAATTACTAAATAACAGTAAATGTACATCAGTATAATCAATTTTCGTAGGAAATAGAGGGTAAGATTACAATCAAATCTAAAATTGCAATTGAAGAAAACGGTAAAAACGATTTATTCAACTTATAAAAATATTACAAATTTATGTGTATATTTTGATTCATCATTTTCCATAACTCATCAGTTGGAATCATATAAAAAGAGCTTGGACTTTCGATGGGATGTATCAAGATTGGTTATGAAAATAATCCTTCAAATACTGTCATCCTTTCTTCTAATTCGCTAAAAGATGCTCATTTATATTCAAAGACTGTCAAAACCATAGAAGAGTTTGCCGAAAGTTGCTCTTTTGTGTTAATGAGGCTGTTTAAACGGAATATACACCTTGAATAAAGTTAGACAAGTGTCATTGCGTTCTGTGTATTTATATTTATTAGCCAGTGACTTGACAGTTAACCTCGACTCGACCTCCACAACTTCATTAAGTCAGAGTCACACACTGCACTAAGTCCAAACTCTTGTTTACACATTTTTATCAGTCCCGTGCATTTCGTGACACTACTTTTGGTTAACTCCTTTTGTATTTGCAACTCGACCAATGTGTATATCATGTTAAACATTGGACTTAAATCAGATTACTTCATTCGATATCCTTTTTTATTGATGTTTCGTTGACAATAAAAGTTACAGGAAAACCCCCAAACATGCTACTCATTAGGCTTCGCTGTGAAATAGTTCTAAAATTAAAACATTATATATAGTGTATATGAAAGAAGCCCCTCCATCCGCGGTCAGTTTCTGGGTTCCGCCCTGACCCTGTACGGACGTGGGCGTCTGATCTGACCCGTCACTCCGTCAAAGGACAATTCGTCATCAGGAGACGCCTTGCAGAATTTGAATTTTTGAATCAAATTTGCAAAAATTATGAACAATGCAGTTTTCGCTAATGTTTCTCCAAGACAAATTCTGGGACCTAAATGAAACAATCATGACAATACATACAATAATTATTTAACGGACACACAAGTAAACACGAAAAAGTAATTATATATTATACATTGTTTGTCTATGTTTTACCCTACCTACTGAGAAAGGAATAATCATTTCCTTTTTATTCACATTTCCGGAGTTTTCACCAAAAAAATCTCTCAGGTTGGAATTCTTCAGGGTTTGGGTAAAGTTTTGGATCCAAATGGACGGATGCAAAAAATGCTGTTACCATTGTATTTTTTGGAATCCGATAGCCAGCAATTGATATATCCTCTGTCGATACATGGGGTACAGACATTGCTTTTGGAAACAATAACGAATAAAATCAAACAAGAGGCCCATGACCACCATCGTTAATTAAGCAACACTAGGCAATATAAAATCAGCCCAAAGGAGTCCTAATACAAAATATCTGGACAATGTTGTATAATACATGTAGATCGTGTATAAATAAAAATCCATTTCCCCCCATGTGTATTCTTATGTTTATAATAAGGATTTCAACGGGTATTCGACTATCGCTCGGTCACGACGACCATCGACTAACATTTCTAAGTTGATTACTCGTTATACTAAACTGAATGTAAATAAGAAAGAATTTTAATGATTTACTCTATATTTTCAGCTTTCCAGACAAAATGCTTTTTGAGAAGAAGATTTTAAAATTTTCTCGATAATTATTTCCAATCATGTCCCCTTGAAAAAAGGGACATTCCTTAATTTTTACAATTTTGAATCCTCTTAGCATAAGAGCTGTGTACTAAGTTTGTTTGAAATTCGCCCAATGGTTCTGGAGAAGATGTTGAAAATGTGAAAAATTTACGGACAGACGGAAAGACGGACGACAGACAAAAAGTGATTAGAAAAGCTAAATTGAGCTTTCAGCTCAGGTGAGCTAAAACCAGACTTTACGTTAATAAATCCATTTTAGCAAGAACTTGGACTTTGGGTAGTTGTGTCAAACAGCAATGTGATGTAGGCCTGTCTATTTTATCGAAGGCCACTCAGCTAATGCTCATTTAAATAAACAAGATTTATCAGGCTTTTCAGCTAAGACTACGCATTCTGTGCATACTTCGCTTGAAGCTAGCGTCATACTTGTTTTGATGCAAGAAATAGATAGAAACGTCCTACCGAAAGTCCTTCGTCTTGTTAAAGTGGTTCTACCATTCGTTACCACATGAAATCTATCTTTAGAGACCATCATAATTAAAGAATGAGAACTTAAAAAATAAATATCCTTACAAATACTGGAAAGTCTTTGCACTTCCAGGAGTGTTGCCTCCACAAATGGCAAAGTGTTCCTGTCGGAGTAGTAGACGCTTCTGTTTAGTCCTACAACCTTGAAAAAAAATGTACCATATATAAAGTACAAGAATATGAAAATGATGCAGAGAGAGAGAGAGAGAGAGAGAGAGAGAGAGAGAGAGAGAGAGAGAAAGAGAGAATTGATTCAGGACATTGGTAAGAGACTTGTAGAAGGGCATATAGAAGGGCAAAGTTAAGAAAATGAATGATATGGCGATAAAAAAAACTTACTTTCTCTATTTCTTCATAACACCTTTCTTGTACTTTGGGGTAGCCCATCATGTACAGGATCGTCCATTCCAATTGAGTGGCGGTCGTGTCGGTTCCGGCTAAAAACAGCTCCAGCACTATAAGATACATACGTAATACTAGAAACGAAAAAGACGAGTTCTCTTTATTCCGATTTGGAGTCCTGACAGTTTAATGAATCTCTGGCAAATATTTTCAACAATTAGTATAGGCTTATTTATTTTCATTCATGATTAGAACGTTACATTACAACCGTATATCCAAATGACCATTATAGTTAAAGGTATTTTGTTGAAAACATATCTTTTATTTCAATCCTGCATAAGTCTTTCATTTTCCTACACTTTTGGTTTGAATCCTCCTCAGGAGGGATAGTTGTCAGGAACCGGTCAACCAGATCTCTGATGTTGTTTCTGTCGAAAGTTTTCTCATGCTCTTCAATCTGATACTTTAAATAATTGGATACATCGCCCTGAGCCCTTAGTCTCTCCTCCTGACTAGTTCCCTGGAAAAGGAATGAAGATTATAATTTTAATTTTACTAAAAATTATATACTGCTGAATTGTGATACCTTTTTACAAAATTAAGCGTGTAAAAATATAAAATCTGCAGAAATCTTTAATTTTACAACGATTTACTATAGTATATAAGAAATGGATAAAAGCCAAAGCGCAAACTACAAATATTCTATTACTTGAAATAGACAATCAGGACATGGAAATAATAAGTTAATTACGTATTAAATGAATATATAAAGTTTTGTAATACCAGTATCAAAAGAATATTTCAAGGAATTAAGAAAATCTAATATGCTGGAATAATTTTCAAGATTTTTTTAATATCCCAAAAATTAATTTTTCGATAAAGAAGACCACCTCTACGGAAAAATACTAGGGATTCCTCTCAGGATTAGTAATATTTATAGTCCTCAAATATTATAGGTTTCCTCGATCAATAATTAGAGTAGAATACAAATTTCACTTACGAGAAAGTTTTGTACAAATTTTGGCAATATACGATAGCGTATGTTAGGTGATTTGAAGATCGTTTCAGCAGCCTTAATAATAGTCAAAAACCGCTCGTTATCATGATTACATCTGTTGTAAAGAAAGATTAAAATTTTGAAGATTATTTTTTGAAGATGAATTTTGCTGTTAATGTTGAAATAATTCTTCACGAAATAAACAAATTTCCAACAATTAGGTATCACCTATATCCGAACAAAACATAGTGCACGATGTTACTGGCGGACATGCCCAAAAGGTCCCGGATGTTGTCGATCGGTTTACCGTTGGAAAGGGCGATATCGGCACACAGAACGCTCGCTTCATCTGCAATGACCTCATCCATTCTTTTCTTCCCCATACCGATATCTCTCATTGTTTGCATCGCAAACCGACGGTTCCTTTTCCACGCTCCACCACTTGTGAAAAGTACTCCAGGTGCTTCATAAAAAATATTTATTAAACATTACAACACATTTTTTTTTTCACAACACGCTTAGTTAAACAGTTAAAAAATTTACATGTTGCATTTTAATCAATTGCTAATGTAATAAAGATGTCAATACCTGACTTTTCATACCCGGGTCCAGGGTGAAATAACCCCTCTGGGCGGTCGCTCAATACAGATCCCTGTCTCACAAAAGCGTCACAAATAGTATCATATCCGCATATTGTGATTAACATACGATTCCCAAAAAACAGTCGAAATATGTCGCCATACGTTTTATATAAACGCAAATACTCTTCGTGTTGTTTTGTGCCCACGCGAAGAAAAAACATCAAGTTTCCAACAAACGGCAGAGCCAGGGGACCGGGTATGTCGGTACGTGGGGTGGAAATTACACAGAGGGCGATTAGAAACAACAACGTTATGACGAGAAAAGTAGTAAGGTCGATATGTTTGGCAAGTGAAGCTCCCGTAGTCCAAAGTGAAGACAGCATTTTCAAAAATTTCAAAACCTTCTGAATGAATCCTGCTCCTTTTGATTGTTTGTGTTATATAGTGCCCATTCTACGCCTTCCTACAACGTGAGGTAGATGTACTAAATATTATTCAATGGCAGATAAAGACAGAGAATCTCTGATGTATCCTTTTATTTTTTGATGTATCCTTTTATTTTTTCCTCTCTTTTGAGTTTTTTTATTTTCAATTTCCATGAGTAAAATTTATTTTAGTAAGAAAAATCTGCCTGTTATTTTAAGAAATAATTGAACTAATTTTAATAATAGAGCATACATGTACCTGTGCCTGTCCCTGACCTCATTTATACATGTATATGAAATGTACTTATATACGCAAAATGAATGATCCTTAAGTGTAAAGCAAATGATAAACACTGAAAAAGTTACATACCTGATATAGGGAATATTAGACCGGCGCAATGACATCTTTGTAAGAGCTTCATAAGGCAAGATTGATATGGAGGAATTTTTGGCAATTAGTTTCTTTCTCCTGTGGGTATTGGAATGACAATCGCTCATATTAATGATAGCTGTGTGTTGGACACACTTTATGAATGCAAATTATTATTACATAGTTTCTCCTTTGGATTTCAAGGCAGACCATACTCCTGAGTTATTTCAATCCACGCATAAACCCGCCATGTGTTTATATTGAACATCTTCAACTGAATTCAACTCACACTTTGAAAGGGATACATCTTTTTTTAAATTACAGTTTATTTAAAATGATAAAGACAATTAACCAAGAGATATTGTTTTGAGTATTTTATTGTATTTTGGAATACTTTGTAAATTCTGGTGGAGGTACGGCATGTTACGAATAAAAAAGAAAAAAATATAATCATATTGTTATTTGTATTTGAATTTAAGGTAATTCAATTCACAAAAGTCATTTTGAGATTAGATATTGTTTTTATTTTGTTAGTGATCTTTTTATTTTCAAGTAAACAAAACAGAAACTCGACAGTTAACCTCGAGTAGACCTCTACAACTTCATTAAATAAGGATTTGTCACATACTGCTCAAAGTTCAAGATCATGTTTAACGGTTCTATCGATCCCGTGCATTTTGTAACACTACTTTTTCTTAACCCCTTGTACTAGTATTTGCAGATCGACCGATAATATTTTGTTATATATTTCATATTAAACGTTGGCATTATATCAGATTACTTCACTGGATACCCAAAATGTTCACTGAGCATCTTTTTGGGAGTTGATTTTAATCAACTCTCCTATGCAGTTACTCAGACAAACCGAAAGTGAAACAGTGTTTGGACCTCAGCACAAATCATAGCTGCTGACAAGACTTAGTTCTTGAAAATAATTGATAAATTCGATGTAATGTATACTAAAGCATTGTTTTTCAAGGAACCTTATTTATAAATACATTGAGAATCGTTAGATTTTAAATTGTTCGAACAATTTAAATATTTTTTGTAGTCGTATGTATTCCTACGCCAGATCTAGAGTTCAATAAAGTCTCGTTGAACTAGACGCTCGGCTGTCTCCGTAAATCCTTGTCGGAGATTTACGGTGTCAGCCGAGCGTTTGGTTGAACGAGACTAGAGTTCAATATTGCTTGAATCCATACAATTTTCGAGAAATATTGCTATTACTGATACATAGTTTGATTGAATTTATTTTATCTTTAAATATTATTGAACATGATTCATGTGGGGGTTTCTCGACATTCTTGTCGAAAAAGTCCAACAATTAATATCATAAAAATGTGCGTAATTCAAATTAAAAACTACATGTACTTGTCATGCAAAATAACATATATATCATTGATTTTAAAATAAATAAAAATCGACAAAATCAACTCCCGTCAGTTCTTCAGTACTTTGATTTATGTTGCGTTGACATTAAAATGCTACAGGTAAACCCAACAAGCATGCTACTCATTAGAATTCGTTGTGAGAAAGTTTGAACGAGCCTCGGTACTTAATATTCCTATGTAGTATGTACAACAATGCGCCTAAATGTTAAACCGAATACATCATGTATGTGAAAGAAGCCCCTCCATCCGCGGTCAGTTTCTGGGTTCCGCCCTGACCCTGTACGGACGTGCGTGTCTGATCTGACCCGTCACTCCGTCAAAGGACAATTCGTCATCAGGAGACGCCTTGCAGAATTTGAATTTTTGAATCAAATTTGCAAAAATTATGAACAATCCAGTTTTCGCTAATGTTTCTCCGGGACAAATTCGTGGACCTAGAAGAAACAATTATGTTAATACATACAATATTTATTAAACAGACACACAAGTAAACACGGAAAAGTAATTAAAATAATATTAGACATTGTTTGTCTATGATTTACCTTACCTATTGAGAAAGGAATAATCATTTCCTTTTTATTCACATTTCCGGAGTTTTCACCCAGAAATCTCTCAGGTTGGAATTCTTCAGGGTTTGGGTAAAGTTTTGGATCCAAATGGACGGATGCAAAAAATGCTGTTACCATGGTATTTTTTGGAATCCGATAGCCAGCAATAGATATATCCTCTGCCGATACATGGGGCAAGGACATTGCTTTTAGAAACAATAACAAAGTAAAATCAAGCATGGCTTATATTTGATTTTATCTTACAAGAGGCCCATGGCCCAGATCGCTCACCTTAGCAACACTATGCATGATAAAATCAGCCTAATGGAGTCAATACAATATATGTTAACAATGTTGTATATTACATATAGATCCTGTTTAAAAAATCTGTCCTTCCTCCCGGGTATTCTTATGTTTATATTATAGTGATGTCAACGGGTATTCTTATGTTTATATTAAAGTGATGTCAACGGGTATTCGAGTACTCCACTATCGCTCGGTTACGACAATCATCAACTAAAATTTCCTAGTCGATGACTCGTTATAAATTGAAAGTAAATAAGAATCAATTTCATTTTTTCTTAACGCAGTTCTTATGATATTGGGCTCGGATATTGAGATAACAGTTTTTAATTTATTTTTAACCAAGTTTGAGTACATATAATTTTTCAAACTTAAGATTTTGTGCATGTGGCAGTAGTCACAGTAGCATTGTTTTCTTTTGAAAAAAAAAACACCACGCAATTTCAAAATCAAGGAGTACTCGATTATTGCTCGATTAAAGCCCTGATTAATCGACTAAAGTATCCGAATGAAGTTGACGTCCCTTGTTGTTAATCAAGTCCTGTTTCTGACAGGATAATTTTATAGTCATATCACATGTTGAGCATTGTAGTTCTCAAAAAGATCTAATACAATTGTTTATTAATGGGATATAAACTTAATTCAAACTCTGACCCCTCGTGAGGCAAAAGAATCCTCCAGGGCCAAAGTCAAAACAATATTAAATACTCAAGATGCTGTCAAAACAATTTTAAAGAATCAACAATATGTCAAATGGTTTCCTATGTTAAATTGGATTCCCAATGTGGCCCCATCCCAGCCTGCAAGAATTTGCTTTAAACGCATTTCAATCTACATTATCTGAAGTTGCTTTCATTAAAGTTACAACTTTTTCTAGGGAAATGGTTTTTAGAGATATATTTTTAAAGATTTTTGTCTATATATTCCATAGTAAACTTTTGACCCCCACCCCCCTCCCCCCGTTGGGACCCCGTCCTACCCAAGGGGATCATGATTTGAACAGAGTTGAATATAACCTACTTGATGATGCTCAAGTTTAAGCTATTCTGGCCTATCGGTTTTTGAGAAGTTTTTAAAAGATGTTCTCTATGTCTTCCTATGTAAAAATGCGACGCCCATTGTGACCCAACCCTAATCCATGGGTCATGATTTTCACGATTTTGAGTCTACACTACCTCGGGATGCTTCTACATAGGTTTCAGCTTCCCTGGCTCATTGATTTCTGAGAAGATTTTTAAATATTTACTACTATGTAAAAGTTCGACCCCTCTATTGTGGCCCCACCGTACCCTCAGGGATCATGATTATCACAAGTTTGAGTCGACACTACATGATGATGCTTCCACGCAAGATTCAGCTTTACTTGCTGAGAAGATTTTCAATGATTTACTTTATCTATTCCTTTGTAAAAATTCGGACCCAACTATTATGGCCCCACCCTACTTTCAGGGATCATGATTTTCATAACTCGAGTCTATACTAGCGGGGGATGATTCCACACAAGTTTCAACTTTCCTGGCTAATTGGTTTCTGAGAAGAATTAATGATTTACTCTATGTTTTTAGCTTTCCTGGCCAAATGCTTTTTGAGAAGAATACTTATATAAAATTCTTAATAATTTTCAATTATTTCCCTTTGAAAAAGAGTGAAGTCCTTAATTTTTTCCAACTTTGAAACCTCTTTGCCTAAAGGTGCCGTGTGTCAAGTTTGGTTGAAATTGGCCAGTGGTTTTGGAAACTTTACGGACAGACGGAAAAAATGTGATTAGAAAAGCATAGTTCACGTTAATAGAACCATTTGACCATATTCATCAAAACGTAAAACATTAATAAATATATTGTGATTACTGTTGTATACCCTAGACACTAAGGGTCTGCCTACATGTTTATGTGCTACACCCGGGGACCATGTGATTGACTGTATGTATATGTGTTTGTCCCTCGGACTAGCCACAATACTGTAAATTCCTTATATTACGTGAGTATTTAATTCTGCGACCCCGCTGTTTTGTATCAAATCACAAGAATATAAAATCGCGAACGCGGAACATTTGTCCATATTTCTTATCGTTACAAACTCTCAGAAATGGCGAGATTTTAAATCCGCGATGGGTATTTCTCGTGATTTTACGCGGATATAAATTCCTCGCGTTTAATTAGGAATTTACAGTATTACGTGTGCATTTATACTTTTTATATCTTCATCTTTTACTAAGATAACTTACATTTTACCAGTTTTTCCTATTTTTATACACAAATATTTTTTAAGTGTGCACATGAATTAGACGCAAATATTGTGAGTCCTAATTATGCATCACTATAGATTATCGACGTACATGTATCTCTGCATACATATTACATAAACAATAAGGAATTATCTACCTAACAAAACATATTATTTTTATGTATATATTGATATATTTAAAAATGTATTAATATACATGTTTTTAAGACAACCAGTTAGAGACTTTTAAACGTCCACTCAATGAAAGCATAAATATTCATATGCAGAATTGATACAAAAATTAAGGAATTATACAATATGTCTGTACGCTAATTATTGAAGTGTTTGAAGGTTTTGTATATTTTGTTTGCTCTTATAAATAAAAAATTGATAGAATATATTCAATAGAAATAGATTTACATGTAATACCAATAAATAAAATAGAAAAAAGGTATCGATAAAATAATTTTTTTTTTATAATGGCTAGTTTGAACATGTTTGGGAATAAATGAAATTAATCGCGGGACGCTCATTTCTATCTTTAAAAAATAAAAAAAGAACCGTTTTAACAAGAATTTGAACTTTGGAAATTGTGTCAAACAGCGTCATGCCAAACTTGTTTTGACGCAGTCTTGTTGAATTGGTTACAACATTCGCAACAACATAAAATCTATCTTTAGGAAGAATCATAAGTGTAGAGTATTCTAACATTTGTTACAACATAAAATCTATCTTTAGGAACCATTATAAGTGTAGAATGTTCTAACATTCGTTACAACATGAAATCTATCTTTAGAGACCCTCATATTTAAAGAATGAGAACTTGATAGATAAATATCCTTACTGATATTGGAAACTCTTTGCACTTCCAGGAGTGTTGCTTCCACAAATGGTAAAGTGGTCCTGTCGGAGTAGTAGACGCTTCTGTTTAGTCCTACCACCTTAAATAAAAATGTACCATATATAAAGTACAAGAATATGAAAATGATGCAATGAAAGAGAGAGAGAGAGAGAGAGAGAGAGAGAGAGAGAGAGAGAGAGAGAGAATTGATTCAGCAGGACATTGGTAAGAGACTTGTAGAAGGGCATATAGAAGGGCAAAGTTAAGAAAATTAATGATATGGCGATAAAAACACTTACTTTCTCTATTTCTTCATAACACCTCTCTTGTTCTTTCGGGTAGCCAATCATGTACAGGATCGTCCATTCCAATTGAGTGGCGGTCGTGTCGGTTCCCCCTAAAAACAGCTCCAGCACCATTAGATACATACGTAATACTAGAAACGAGAAAGACGGGTTCTCTTTATTTTTCGATTTGGAGTCCTGACAGTTTTATCAAATTACCGGCAAATATTTTCAACAATTAGGCTTATATTAATTTGCATTCATGATTAGAACGTTACATTACAATTGTATATCCAAATGACCATTATAGTTAAAGGTATTTTGTTGAAAACATATCCTTTATTTCAATCCTGCATAAGTCTTTTATTTTCCTACACTTTTGGTTTGAATCCTCCTCAGGAGGGATAGTTGTCAGGAACCGGTCAACCAGATCTCTGATGTTGTTTCTGTCGAAAGTTTTCTCATGCTCTTCAATCTGATACTTAAGATAATTGGATACATCGCCCTGAGCCCGAAGTTTCTCCTCCTGACTAGTTCCCTGGAAAAGGAATGCAGATTATAATTTTAATTTTACTAAAAACTATATACTGCCGAACCTTTTTTACGAAATTAAGCGTGTATAAATATAAAATCTGCAGAAATCTTTAATTTTACAACGATTTACTATAGTATATAAGAAATGGATAAAAGCCAAAGCGCAAACTACAAATATTCTATTACTTGAAATAAACAATCAGGACATGGAAATCATAAGTTAATTACGTATTAAATGAATATATAAAGTTTTGTAATACCAGTATCAAAGGAATATTTCATGGAATTAAGAAAATCTAATATGCTGGAATAATTTTCAAGATTTCTTTAATATCCCAAAAAT